>NW_011494684.1:524559-545203 GCF_000754665.1 Bison bison bison | reverse complement strand
TTAGATGCAGAGTACATCATGAGAAACGCTGGACTGGAAGAAACACAAACTGGAATCAAGGTTGCCAGGAGAAATATCAATAACCTCAGATATGCAGATGACACCACCCTTATGGCAGAAAGTGAAGAGGAACTCAAAAGCCTCTTGATGAAAGTGAAAGTGGAGAGTCAAAAAGTTGGCTTAAAGCTCAACATTCAGAAAACGAAGATCATGGCATCCGGTCCCATCACTTCATGGGAAATAGATGGGGAAACAGTGGAAACATTGTCAGACTTTATTTTTGGGGGCTCCAAAATCACTGCAGATGGTGACTGCAGCCATGACATTAAAAGATGCTTACTCCTTGGAAGAAAAGTTATGACCAACCTAGATAGCATATTCAAAAGCAGAGACATTACTTTGCCAACAAAGGTTCGTCTAGTCAAGGCTATGGTTTTTCCAGTGGTCATGGATGGATGTGAGAGTTGGACTGTGAAGAAGGCTGAGCGCCGAAGAATTGATGCTTTTGAACTGTGGTGTTGGAGAAGACTCTTGAGAGTCCCTTGGACTGCAAGGAGATCCAACCAGTCCATTCTGAAGGAGATCAGCCCTGGGATTTCTTTGGAGGGAATGATGCTGAAGCTGAAACTCCAGTACTTTGGCCACCTCATGCGAAGAGTTGACTCACTGGAAATGACTCTGATGCTGGGAGGGATTGGGGGCAGGAGGAGAAGGGGACGACAGAGGATGAGATGGCTGGATGGCATCACTGACTCGATGGACGTAAGTCTGAGTGAACTCAAGGAGTTGGTGATGGACAGGGAGGCCTGGCATGCTGCAATTCATGCGGTCGCGAAGAGTCGGATACAACTGAGCGAATGAACTGAACTGAACTAGTCTAGATATTACTCTATGGTCCTATGACTTCCAAATTGTGGCTGATCGAACACTAGATTACTTTACCAGTGTAAATTGATGTGCTATCAAGAAGTTATATAAACATGGATACAAATATCTATGGTCACAAATGTGTGAGAAAGGCTGAAAACTCTAGCCCTCTTTTGGATAGCCATGTACATGACTCACAGTGTCAGCATTTTTCATGCTTATTTGATTATGGAACTTTTCTGTAAAACATCCATTATGATACCTATTATTTCTACAGAATATTCTGTGGAAAACACTTCTGTAAGTAATGAAGACTGACTGAAAATATTTGACATAAAGTAGTATGATTGGCCATGCCTTTTAGAATGCTTAACTTTGGGTCAATTTATAGTTTAGGTTACAATGTAAAAGATTAAAAACATTGAAATCGATTTAAAAACTAATGTAATATCTGATGTGAAAGATGATAGGGGATATAAGTAACGGGTAAAAACAGTGTTAAAAAGAAACCTAATAATATTGGTAGCCTTAGTGAACTATTTCTCAGATACTTATTACTATGAGCTAAAAATAAGTGCTGTATATATGGTTTATTTCATTTAATCTTCTCAACAACCCCACAAGTTTCTCTTTCTACTCTCATTTTACAGACTTAAAAATTGAGGACTAAAAACATTGAATAAATTTCACAAGTTCACACAGCTGGAAAATGATGGGGACAGGACTGGAATCCTGATACAGCTCCAAAAACTACCCAGATATCTATTTAGTAGTAGAATCAATATCAGTAACAACAATTCTTGGGGAGCAGGCTAGAGAGGAAGAAGTTGAGTAACTCCCCAGGGTTTCCAGCTCAATGAAGTTGATACAATTATCATAATCTGGTTTCTAAGAAAAGGAACAATAAGAAAAGCTACCAAGAATGGTAGTTCTATATCCTGGAGATGATAGGATATAGATCCAGTCTGGGTCTATATCCAGGATAGAGACCCAGTTGATAGGCGGATTTTTATGTATCTGAAACTCAAACGAGAATTCTAGGAAGGAGAGAGAGATGGGGGACCCATTAGCACAGTTTGTGGTTGAGGAAATGAGTATATATGGCCTTTTCTGAAAAAGCATGAAAGAATTAGAGTCAAGATCGGTAACTTCAAGAAACTACTCCAATTTTGCCAACCTGGCCAGGAACAATGCTCTATAATTCCTAATATTGAGGTTAGCCAGAAGCCATGTATAAGAGAATATCAAGACTACCCTGTTTCCTCCACCCTTGTTATTCCCTGGTCTCTGAGATATGGCAAAGGTGTGAGAAATAAGAACTGTGCTGTGTCAGCAGCTTATTTATCTCTAAGATGCCAAATTACCTTTGTAAGGAGATGGTTTACTAGTCACTGGGTTTGTGGACTAATTTAGCTGATCATTCAGTGCATAATAGAGATGCACTTTCTAATTTTGAGGAGGTAAATGTGCTGTCATTCATTTTTCAAACATCTATTATGTTCCAGGCATTTTGTGAAGTACTGAGCATACAAATATGAGTGACACATACTCTTCTGATTTCAAAGAGTTTACAGTCAATTAGGAGTACAAATAAAAACCCATAATAACTCAGTAATACATTTTGAGATCTGCACAAGATTCAATAGATGTACAGAGATAGGAGGCTTGGAGTGTCTGAAAAACCCAGGAGGAAGATGAAGGAAAAGGAAGAGAGAGAGGAAGGGAAGGAAAAGCTCTCTCAGTCCAGGAAATCTTGTGCTTCACACCTAGTTTCCTTGGTAAAGCTGGGAGTGAGGAGTCAAAGGAAGCCATTAGCCCAGAGAGGAAGCAGAGCACCAAGCCATAATACCAAAGAACCGGTGGACTACCCCGTCCTGGATCTGCTTAGTCTTTACACCATAGACAATGGGGTTGAGCATCGGTGGCACCACCACATAAAGATTGGCTAACAGGATATGGACATGTCGAGGTATGTTATGTCCAAAGCGATGGGTTAATAATGTAAAGAAGGAGGGGACATAAAACATGAGGATGACACAGAGGTGGGAACCACAGGTGCTGAGGGCCTTGTGCCGAGCATCCTGGGAAGGCAAACGAAACACCGCTCGGAGGATCAGTGAGTATGACACCGCGATGAGGATCACGTCCAAGATGACCATGACAATGGGCACTGAGAAGCCGTACCAGATGTTAATGGTGATGTCAGCACAGGCCAAGCGGGCCACTCCAATATGCTCACAGTAGGAGTGCGGGATGACATTGGTCCAGCAGAAAGGCAGTCGATTCAGCAAGAAGATCACCGGGAAGATGATACAGAAACTTCGGGTGACAATGGCCACAGCAATCCTTCCCACCACAGGCCATGTTAGCATTGTCTTGTAATGCAGAGGGATACAGATGGCCACAAACCGGTCAAAGGCCATGGCTAATAGGATGGCTGACTCCCCCACAAACATCATGTGGACAAAGAAAACTTGGGTGACACAGGCATCAAAGGCAATGTCATGAGCATGGAGCCAAAAGATGGCTAGGGCCTTGGGGACAGTAGTGGTGGACAGCAGGATGTCCGTGATGGCCAGCATGGAGAGGAAGAAGTACATGGGCTCATGAAGGTTACGCTCAGTGATGATGACTGCTATCAGGATACTGTTGCCCAGAACCGCAGTGATATACATGAGGCAGAAGGGTATTGACAGCCAAACATGATAAGCCTCCAACCCAGGGATGCCCAGTAAGACAAAAACTGAAGGGTGGAAGATGGTGAAGTTGGTGTGAGTCATGATGTACTTTAGGATCACCTCTATAATGACAGAAGCAAATGAGTCTGCTGAAAGACATAGGAACAGAAAGCACCTCTGAGTACATAAGAGATCACAAAAGATAGCATTGGTTTCTGAACCATGGGACTCTGCAGGGGAATGTTCTCCTAGACAATGCTCAGTTGGGTGTAGAAATGACTTCTGACCCTTGGTGCTTGATTTGCAGGGAGAGCTTCTGTGGTGATCACTCTTCAAGAATCAATAGAGGCTTCACCCTGCATCCAGCCACTCTGCTTCCAAACTTTGGTCCCATCCTACCTTTCTGACCTCATTCTACCATTTCCACCTAACCAGCATTTGCCCTCTTACCTGTGTTGTACTTTTTTATTCCCACAAGGTTTTTTCCCTTCTGTGTTAACCTGAATTTCCCTTCCCTTTCCTCTCTGCTTACTCAAATTTTAACCTTAAAATATTTTCTTAAAACATATCACTTTGTAATGGCCCGTGTTCATAACAATACATTTCCTTCCTGAACACCTATTAGCTAAACTATATTTAACTTGATTATATTTAATCACATTAAACTTATCTGGCTATTACTTTGAACATTTCACATGAAATTTGCCTAATATCCTGACACTCATGGAAATGGAGCAGCAAATGGCAATCCAGAAGGAGTCTGAAAAATATATTCCTTCATTCTGACCCAAATTAAAACTTTCCCTAAAGGCTGTGAGGAGTGGAGCAGTTGGTGAAATTGAGAGGGGTTCATATTCATTGCTTGCTCTTCCCCAAAATGATTCCATAAAAGTTGTATTTAAATCTCCTTATCCTTAAGAGCACCCAAGGAAAAGTATCCTGAGTACAGGAAATGAATACACACCTCTCTGGCTCTGCTAATATAGCCCTCCTTTTCATCCCACTTGTTCCTTCACTCTCAAAAAATTCAGATTTCCCTTTGGCTAAGAAAATTTAGGCAAAGGGCTTTCTTTGCCTTCACTCCTCCCACCACTCAGGTAAGATTTATTTCCTTCTGAAGCTGTGGACTGTCAGCTCTTAGGATTAGGGAAGGAATGAGTGATTTAAAATCTGGAAGAGAATATGGAGGAAAGAGACCATAGAGAGAATAAGGGAAGAATTTGGGGTATGGTATACTATTAATAGATGGACCTACTGATAGGCATTCAGATGGTCCCAGTGAGGAGGGCATCTGAAGGAATGAAAGCCCCAGTTTATGAGTCCATCCCCCTGCCTCTATGCAGATGCACTTGCTCAGAGCATAATGGGCTGTGGAGAGGATGCAATGGGACTCCAGTTGGGCATAGGGAAGGGACCAGGGCCAGATTCAAACAAGTAAGGGCCTCAGAGGAGTTAATAATTTGACATCCTTCCAGCCCCGTATATTTTAGATACTCATTTTACCTCTATTCAGAGGAGAGGCTGAGCTTTCCCGGGATAAGCACAGAGATGAAGGGCCACTGGTAGCATTGCTCTGCCTCTATTCTGAAGCATTAGCCCCAAATTTATATAAACAAAAGACCCATCAGAAAGGCTCAAGAGGGAGGGAATATATATATATATATATATACACTTTTTCATGTTGTCGTACAGCAGAAATTAACACAACATTGTAAAGCAATTATCCTTCAATTAAAAAAAAAATAAAAGTAAAAGATCCCCACTAGAAAACAAATTCATTTTCCTTAAAAGGAAATTTACTGAAAATTTTTCTCACCATTTCTCCTGACCCTACTAGTTGTTAACATACACCTTTTCAATAAACGATACCTGATATATGACCTCATAACAACCTAGGCTCTCTGCCTATAATTCTAATAATGTCTTATGACCTCAGTAGTGAGACACCAAATTCAAGACTGAAAGAGGGACTGTGAGGCCTGGTTGGCTGTTTATGAGGCTCTGGAAAAGGTGTCTGCCTTTGTGAAGAAGGACTTTCATTTCATTCAGTGCCTTCCCAGGGCTCTGTCTCATCTCTGCTGAGGGTTCTAAGCAGGAGAGGTTTAGACTCATTTAAGAAAGAGTCAGAGATCACAGGCACAAGGCACACATCAAAGTCTCACAGTGAGAACCTGCTCAAGCCCTCAGAGTATCCAGATGCAGATGAGCAAGAAAGAAGAACAGCAGAGATGAGGCAAGGAGCCACAGTGAGTGGGAGAGAATATGGTACTATACTTAAGGACCCTGACTTCTGGAGACAACTTCTGTGTTAATTTCCCAGTTCTTCCCTAACTAACTTGAGGATCTTAGGCAAGCCACTTTACTTCTGCACGTTTCCATTTTCTCCTTTACAAGATGTGGATAACAATGAACTTGATGAGGTGAAAAGTGAAAGCTTTAGTCACTCAGTCGTATCCAACACTTTGCAATCCTATGGACTGTAGCCTTCCAGCCTCTTCTGTCCATGGAATTCTCCAGGCAAGAGTACTGGACTGGGTAGCCGTTTCCTTCTCCAGGGGATCTTGCTCACCCAGGGATCAAAATTGAGTCTCCTGCATTGCAGGCCAATTCTTTACCATCTGAGCCACCAGGGAAGCCTTTATGAAGTAATTAAGAGGATTAAATGAGTTAATTCATATAAAGGGCTCAGAATAGTAGATCATTATTATTTATAAACCTGTTTGGCCATCATCCTATTGTATTATTTTCATTAAGCAAAACACATTAATGAATATTCAGCAATATTAAATCATCTAACCCTAACCAAAGGAAGGGTTTCCTTTCTAGGGGTAAATAAGAGGGAAAGGGATGAGAGAAGTGCCCAAGGAGAGAAAAAAGAAAATATATCTCTCAGATAGTATCTCAGAACCAAGACCTGGGGGACTTCCCTGGCAGTCCAGTGGTCAAGACTCCACACTTCTGCTGCAGGGGATGAGGGTTCAATCTCTAGTCAGTGAAGTTCCACATGCCACTCAGTTCAGCAAAAAAAAAATAAGATCTGAGGGCTGGGGTGGTACACCAGGAAAGTCCACATTGATGGACTTAGTTGGGTCAGAACTGCCTGCTAGGCTTCCCTCAAGTGCTTTGAAAAACATGTATCTTTCAAAGCAGAAACAGAGATTATCTCCATTATTTACAGAATCCCCAGGGATACGGCAGAATGATGGGCATCAGAGCTTCAGCTCCAGGACCGAGTAGAACTAGGAGTGGGAATTATAGGGAAGATTCAGTACAGGCAGGAAAAGTTAAGCCACTTCTTCCCTGCAGCCCCTGACCAGACTCTGCTCTCTCTCCCTAGTGTCTTCTTTTCTTCCAATGAGTCCCACCCAACTCTATTTTTTTGGTTATGCCTACTATCTCTCTAATAGATGGGGAAACAGTGGAAACAATGTCAGACTTTATTTTGGGGGGCTCCAAAATCACCACAGATGGTGATTGCAGCCATGAAATTAAAAGACACTCCTTGGAAGGAAAGTTACGACCAACCTAGATAGCATATTAAAAAGCAGAGACATTACTTTGCCAACAAAGGTCCGGCTAGTCAAGGCTATAGTTTTTCCAGTGGTCATGTATGGATGTGAGAGTTGGACTGTGAAGAAAGCTGAGCATCAAAGAATTGATGCTATTGAGCTGTGGTGTTGGAGAAGAGTCCCTTGGACTGCAAGGAGATCCAACCAGTCCATTCTGAAGATTAGTCCTGGAATTTCTTTGGAAGGAATGATGCTAAAGCTGAAACTCCAGTACTTTGGCCACCTCATGCAAAGAGTTGACTCGTTGGAAAAGACTCTGATGCTGGGAGGGATTGGGGACAGGAGGAGAAGGGGACGACAGAGGATGAGATGGCTGGATGGTATCACCGACTTGATGGACATGAGTTTGGGTGAACTCTGGGAGTTGGTGATGGACAGGGAGGCCTGGCTTGCTGCACTTCATGGGGTCGCAAAGAGTCGGACACGACTGAGTGACTGGACTGAACTGAACTGAACTGAACTCTCTCTCTAAGGGGCTATATAAAAACCTTTCATGTCTTTATGCATCTTTATTTTGGAAGATTCTTCTAACTCTCATAACAACATACTAAAATGCACCCACAAACCACATCAGATATAATTGTTAGATAAATGTATAGGAGTTGAGTCAAATACTTTTTGCCTAGTTGTATTATCTAGACATTTACTCAAACAAGTATTAATTTTATTTTGCCATTTTTCTGGGGCATGTGTTTCAGATCTCACATGCTTTCCACCACTCTCAGGTTCTTTACAGTGCACAGGGTCTAAACACTGAAGCCATGTATCTAACAGATAGAATAGCCTTCTCCCTTCTACTCTAGATTATAAGGCTGGCCTCTGTGTGCAGCACAGTATATGGAAGCATAGTTGGGGGATGTGTCATAAGAAGTTTGTTTCTAATAATACATAAAGCGCCAACATTTATAAATGGCTTGCCCTTTTAATAAACTGGAGCAAATTCAGATTTACACCTCTAATAGCCTCACTCTTGCTCATGTGCACTGAAAGCTGGCATGTAAAATGCTTCATAATCTAAAGCCAGTGTTATTTATGTTGCAGAGGCACTGATATGCCCTTAATTCACTAACATATCTTTAATAGAGACTCATGTTTTTTTAGTAAATAAACATCTCAAGAAAAATGTCCCACTATCCCATTTGTTTCACTCCTCATAAGCATTTTGAGGATTTTGTCAACATTTAAATAATCATATAGTGGTGTATCATGTGTAAATATCGCAATAGTCTTATGATGTGATGGCAAAAACAAGGAAGATCCCAGTTCCAAGACACAAGCTCTTCTCCCAATTTCTGTATCCATTCTGCATAATGTAGGATGGCAGAATGAATGAGAATTTTTCTGCTTTATACACACCTGACACACAGATTACCCGATAACCTTTCCTTAAGAGTCCTCCTTACTTTGGGATTTGGGAGTTCATAGTACTAAGCACAGCATCTGGTTTAGTGGAACTTAGAAAACATTTGAACAAATGGACCATGGAATTAGTCAGTTAATCTTTCACCAGTAACTTTGGTTGTTTTTCCAAGGTGGTGCTCAAAATCTGAGCCATTTTCATGAAGAGCCCCACTTATAACCTCTGTCCTAGTATAGTCTGATTCTGACTGCTCTATGAACTGCCTTCAAAACTTTCAAGTCTCTCTTCTCCCATATTCTTCTGGTGTTTTTCCTGGCCACTTTCTGCATTCACATTCCTAACCAGTGTCACCTCCTTGTCCCACTGACATCTCCCCCAGCACTCCCTACCCTGAGCTCTGTCATGCTGCAGTCTCTCTCTCATCCTTTATCTCACTGACCTCTTTTCTCCTACACACCCATCTCCTCTCTCCCAATTCATTTGCGTCCTTTACTGATACTCCTAAATAGGCACATAAACATACTCTCCTGAAAATCCCTCCCCCTACCACTCTCAATGAAACTCACCTACAATATCACAGTATCTGGTGAAGAACTGAGAAAGTAGCAGAGAACAACTGAAAACCTTGTTTGCTCTGAGAGAAGAGGAATGAGATGAAAAGAGAAAGTTGGAGCTTGACCATGTTAACATGAGGGGTGTCACTAGTCCTGCTCTGTACAGGGTGCCTATATTTAGAGACTGGAAACACCACATGCTTCTGTCTTCTGGAGGCAGGTGTTAGAGTCACCCCTGGGATCAGTTCTCCTTCAATCAATGAAGCAAAGGAGAAATGAAAACCCTTCCCCTCATGCCAAGAGGGAGCAATAATTCTAGAGATAATTATTAGCTCCAAAATACACACAAAGTATTTGAAGACACAGCATAAGAGCAGTGACAGAAATCCCAGCAATAAAAATAACAGCTAATGACTGTTGAGCTCTTACTAAATCGCTACCAAATATGGTGTTAGAGTTTAATATAAATATTACCGCATTTAATTCTCAGAACAACCCACTGAGATAAAGCATGATTCTTATATCCACTTGGTAGATGAGAAAACAGAGGCTTGGAGAGACAAATTTCACTTTGTGTGAGCACTTAACTAAAGTACTCTAACACTGTTGGGAGGAGAGTAATTCTTTCCAGCTATCTTGTAACTTTTGGAGCAAATATGTTGCTAGGAACTCTATAAGGAAAAAAAAAAAAAACAACCACAAACCCGTGCTTTAGGTTTTTATCCAAGTGAAATAAAAACATAAATTCACAAAGCCTCATACAAAAAAGCTATGTTCATAGGAGCTTTACTCATAGTAACCAAAAACTGGAAACAATCCAGATGTTTATCAAAAGGAGACTGGATAAGCAAATTGTGATATATTCATATAATGGCACACAATTCAGCAATTGAAATGAAAAAAACACTAAAACAGATGGAAAAAGATATTCCAAGCAAATGAAAATCAGAAGAAAACTGGAGTAGCTATACTTATATCAGACAAAATAGACTTTAAAATAAAGACTGTTACAAGAGACAAAGAAGGACACTACATAATGAAAAAGGGTTCATTTCAAGAAGATATAAGAATTATATATGCATCCAACATAGGAGCACCTTAATATATAAGGCAAATTCTAACAGCCATAAAAGGAGAAATTGACAGAAATACAATAATAGTGGGAGACTTTAACACCCCACTTTCAGCAATGGACAGATCATCCAGACAAAAGATCAATAAGGAAACATAGGTCTTCAATGGCACATTAGACCAGATATACTTAACTGATATTTGTACAGGACTCCATCCAAAAGCAGCAGAATACACATCCTTCTCAAGTGCACCTGCAATATTCTCCAGGATTGATCACATGCTGAATCACAAAGCAAGTCTCGGTAAACTTAAGAAAATTGAAACCATATCAAACATCTTTTCTGACCACAACACCATGAGATTAGAAATGCTCAAAATTCTCCAAGCCAGGCTTCAGCAATATGTGAACTGTGAACTTCCTGATGTTCAAGCTAGTTTTAGAAAAGGCAGAGGAACCAGAGACCAAATTGCCAACATCCACTGGATCATTGAAAAAGCAAGAGAGTTCCAGAAAAACATCTATTTCTGCCTTATGGACTATGCCAAAGCCTTTGACTGTGTGGATCACAATAAACTGTGGAAAATTCTGAAAGAGATGGGAATACCAGACCACCTGATCTGCCTCTTGAGAAATTTGTATGCAGGCCAGGAAGCAACAGCTAGAACTGGACATGGAACAACAGACTGGTTCCAAATAGGAAAAGGAGTACGTCAAGGCTGTATATTGTCACCCTGTTTATTTAACTTAGATGCAGAGTACATCATGAGAAACGCTGCACTGGAAGAAGCACAAGCTGGAATCAAGATTGCCGGGAGAAATATCAATAACCTCAGATATGCAGATGACACCACCCTTATGGCAGAAAGTGAAGAGGAACTCAAAAGCCTCTTGATGAAAGTGAAAGTGGAGAGTCAAAAAGTTGACTTAAAGCTCAACATTCAGAAAACGAAGATCATGGCATCCGGTCCCATCACTTCATGGGAAATAGATGGGGAAACAGTGGAAACATGGTCAGACTTTATTTTTCTGGGCTCCAAAATCACTGCAGATGGTGACTGCAGCCATGACATTAAAAGACGCTTACTCCTTGGAAGGAAAGTTATGACCAACCTAGATAGCATATTCAAAAGCAGAGACATTACTTTGCCAACAAAGGTTCGTCTAGTCAAGGCTATGGTTTTTCCAGTGGTCATGTATGGATGTGAGAGTTGGACTGTGAAGAAGGCTGAGCACCGAAGAATTGATGCTTTTGAACTGTGGTGTTGGAGAAGACTCTTGAGAGTCCCTTGGACTGCAAGGAGATCCAACCAGTCCATTCTGAAGGAGATCAGCCCTGGGTGTTCTATTGAAGGAATGATGCTAAAGCTGAAACTCCAGTACTTTGGCCACCTCACGTGAAGAGTTGACTCATTGGAAAAGACTCTGATGCTGGGAGGGATTGGGGGCAGGAGGAGAAGGGGACGACAGAGGATGAGATGGCTGGATGGCATCACTGACTTGATGGACGTGAGTCTGAGTGAACTCCGGGAGCTGGTGATGGACAGGGAGGCCTGGCGTGCTGCGATTCATGGGGTCGCAAAGAGTCGGACACGACTGAGAGACTGATCTAATCTGATCTGACAAGAAAAAAAAAAAAAAAACTAAAAAATGCAGACATGTAGAGATTAAACAATATGCTACCTAACACCAATGGATCATTGAAGAAATCACATGGGAAATTGAAAAATATCCCTTCTGAGAGAAGAGGAATGTGAAGAAAAGAGAAAGCTGGAGCTTGACCATGTTGGCATGAGGAGGTGTTACTAGTCCTGCTCTGAACAGGGTGTTTATATTTAGATACTGGAGACACCACGTGCTTCCTTCTTCTGGAGGCAGCTGTTAGAAGCACCCTAACTCTAACATTTTCTTCATAGAGACAAATAATAATGAAAGCACAACAATCCAAAACCTATGGGATGTGGCAAAAGCAATTTTAAGAGGGAAGTTTATACCAATACAATCTTACTGCAGGAAGTAAGAGAAATCACAAATAAACACCCTAAGCTTATACCTAAGCTTACACCTAAGGCAGCTAGAAAAAGAACAAACAAAGCCCAAAGTTAGTAGAAGGAAAGAAATCATAAATACCAGAGCAGAAATAAATGAAATAGAAATAAATAAAACAATAGAAAAGATCAACGCAACTAAAAACTGGTTCTTTGAAAAGATAAACAAAATTAATAAAACATTAGCCAGAGTCATCAAGAAAAAAAATGTGGGGGTGGGGGGAGGGCTCAAATCAATATGGTTAGAAATGAAAAAGGAGAAGTTGCAATGGACACCGCAGAAATACCAAGAATCATAGGAGACTATTACAAGCAACGATGGGCTTCCCAGGCAGCACAGTGGTACAGAATCCGCCTGACAGTGCAGGAGCTGCAAGAGATGCGAGTTCAATCCTTGCATCAGAAAGATCCCTTGGAGTAGGAAATGGCAACCCACTCCAGTAATCTTGCCTGTAAAATTCCATGGACAGAGGAGCCTGGAGGGCTACAGTCCATGGGGTTGCAAAGAGTCAGACATGACTGAGAAACTAAGCATAACGCCTTCCCATATATGCAAATATATGCCAATAAAATGGACAACCTGGAAGAAATGGATAAATTCTTAGAAAGACACACTCTTGCAAGACTGAACCCAGAAAAAATAGAAAACATGAGCAGACTAATCACAAGTACTGAAATCAAAACTGTGATTTAAAAACTCCCAACAAATAAAAGTCCAGGACCAGATGGCTTCACAGGCAAATTCTCTCAAATGTTTAGAGAAGAGTTAATACCTATTCTTCTGAAACTATCCCCCAAAACTGCACAGAAATGAATACTCCCAAACTCTTTCTATGAGGTCACCATCACTCTGATATCAAAATCAGACGAAGATATCACCAAAAAACGTGTTTTTTTGTGATAGAAACGTTTATCACTGATAAACATAGATACAAAAATCCTCAACAAAATAGTAGCAATCCAAATCCAACAAAATTAAAAGGATCATATGCCATTATCAAGTGGAATCTAACCCAGAGATGCAAGAATTTTTCAATATCCACAAATCAGTCAGTGTGATATACCACATCAACAAATTGAACAATAAAAACCATGTGATCATCTCAACAGATGCAGAAAAACTTTTGACAAAATTCAACACCCATTTATGATTAAAAAAAAACAACTTTCTAGAAAATGGGCATAGAGGGAATGTACCTCAACATAATAAAGGCCATATGTGACAAAGCAGCAGTCAACATCATATTCAATGATAAAAAGCTGAAAGCATTTCCTCTTAGATCTCCAAACAGTAAACGCTAGAGAGGGTGTGAAGAAAAGGAAACCCTTCTACACTGTTGGTGGGAATGTAAATTGGTACAGCCTTTATGGAGAACAGTATGAGTACTCCTTTTCAGAGAATGCAATGGCAACCCACTCCAGTACTCTTGCCTGGAAAATCCCATGGATGGAGGAGCCTGGTAGGCTGCAGTCCATGGGGTCGCTAAGAGTTGGCCACGACTGAGCAACTTCACTTTCACTTTTCACTTTCATGCATTGGAAAAGGAAATGGCAACCCACTCAGTGTTCTTGCCTGGAGAATCCCAGGGACGGGGGAGCCTGGTGGGCTGCCGTCTATGGGGTCACACAGAGTCGGACACGACTGAAGCGATTTAGCAGCAGTAGCAGCAGCATGAGTATTCCTTTAGTAACTAAATATAGAGCTATGATGTGTGTGTGCTAAGTCATTTCAGTCGTGTCCAACTCTGTATGACCCTATGGGCCATAGCCCACCAGGCTCCTCTGTCCATGGGATTCTCTAGGCAAGAATACTGAAGTGGGTTGCCAGGCCCTCCTCCAGGGGATCTTCCCGACCAAAGGGTCAAACTCTCATCCTTATGTCTCCTGCATTAACAGGGAGGCTCTTTACCACTAGTGCCACCTGGGAAGCCCAGAGCTACCATACGATCCAGCAATCTCAATCCTGGGCATATATCCAGAGAAAAACTCGGTTTGAAAGGATACATGCACCCCAATGCTCATTGCAGCACTATTTAAAATAGCCGAGATATGGAAGATATCTTTTCCAAGATATCAATTCCAAGATATGGAATTTAAATATCCACTCACAGATGAATGGATAAAGAAGATGTGGTACACATATACAATAGAATGTTGTTACTGTTGTTTAGTTGCTAAGTTATGTCTGACTCTTTTGCAACCCCAAGGACTATAGCCCACTGGGCTCCTCTGTCCATGGGATTTCCCAGGCAAGAATACTGGAGTGGGTTCCCATTTCAAAACTTCTCCAGGGAATCTTCCTGACCCAGTGATCGAACCTGAATTTCCTTCATTGGCAGGTAGATTCTTTACCATTGAGCCACCAGGGGAGCCCACAGTAGATGACTCAGCCATTAAGAAGAATGAAATAATGCTATTTGCAGCAACATGGATGGAACTGGAGAGAGTCATATTAAGTGAAGTAAGTCAGACAGAGAAAGACAAATGTTGTTTGATATCATTTATATTTGGAATCTAAAAAATGAACTTATTTAAAACACAGAAACAGACTCACAGACTTAGAGAACAAATTTATGGTTACCATGGGGGAAGAATCAGGGGAGGGATTGGGAGTTTGGAATTGACATGTACACACTACTATATTTAAAACAGATAACCAACCAGGACCTACTGTTTAGCACAGGAAACACTGCCCAATATTCAGGAATAACCTAAATGAGAAAAGATTTTGAAAAAGAACACATACACGTATTGGTATAACTGAATCACTTGCCGTGCACCTGAAACCAGCACAAACTTGTTAATCGACTATGTTCCAATGTAAATTTTTTTTGAAAACTGCTAAAACATACAACACAGGTTAAACTCAGGGTCATTATGTTGCATAGAAGAGACCAGATACAAAGGGCTATGTATTGCATGATTCCATTTTCATGAGGTTCCACATAGACAAAAACCAGCCCATGGTGATAAAAATCAGAATAACGATTGCCTCTAGGGTAGGAGGAAGCAGAAGGCACTTCCTCTGGTAAAAACATTCTATATATTGAGGGAAGTGTGGGTTACATGGGTGTCTACATATGTCAGAATAAAGATTTTTTTGGAGCATCAGGAAGGAATAAAGAATAATGAAAAAACAGGAATGTGTGCAAATGCTTCTTCCCATGAGTTTTTTATATCACATGCAATGATTAAAACAAAAGTGATTACACCATCTGACACTCAAGACAATAATATTTTAAAATAGGAAGAGTAAAGGGACCTAAATGGAATGAAGGTTTCACCACTAAAAGTGCCAAAATGTTGTTGCCAGTGGACTATTAATAATTGTCCACAATAATTTTTAATAGAGCAACCACAAAGAAAACTACACAAAGCCATATACTCAAAAAGTAAATCATGAAAAAAATCCTAAAAATGTTCAAGCAATCCACAGAAAGGCAAGAAAACAGAAACAGAGGGCTGAGACAGAGAAACAAACAGAAAACAAATAATAAAATATCAGACTTAAGTCCCAACTCATTAATAACTACCTGAACTGTAAATGGTCTAAACACACAAGCTAAAAAACAGAGATTGGCAAAGTGGACTAACCAAAAAAAAATGAATTCTATTCTGTTTACAAGAAATTCACTTCATATTCAGTGACATAGTTGGTTGAAAATAAAAGGAAAATATATATATATATATATATTATGCAAACATTCATTTTAAAAAAAAGCAGGAGTGGCTTATATTAATAACAGATAAAGTACACTACAATGAGTTTCCCAGGTGGCTCAGTGGTAAAGACTATGCCTGCCATTACAGGAGATGCAGGAGACGACGGTTCAATCCCTAGGTCAGGAATATACCCTGGAGCAGGAAATAGCAACACACTCCAATATTGTCGCCTGGAAAATTCCATGGACAGAGGAGCCTGGCAGGCTGGAGTCCAAAGGGTTGCAAAGAGTCAGATGCAACTGAGCAATTGAGCACACATGCATGCACAAAGCAAAAATATTTCTAGTGACAAAATGACATACTCAGTTCAGTTTAGTCACTCAGTCGTGTCCGACCTTTTGCGACCCCATGAATCGCAGCACACCAGGCCTCCCTGTCCATCATCAACTCCCAGAGTTCACTCAGACTCACGTCCATCGAGTCAGTGATGCCATCCAGCCATCTCATCCTCTGTCGTCCCCTTCTCCTCCTGCCCCCAATCCTTCCCAGCATCAGAGTCTTTTCCAATGAGTCAGCTCTTCACATGAGGTGGCCAAAGTACTGGAGTTTCAGCTTTAGCATCATTCCTTCCAAAGAAATCCCAGGGCTGATCTCCTTCAGAATGGACTGGTTGGATAAGTGACATACTACATAACAATAAAAGTATCAATTAGCCAGGAAAATATAATGATCCTAAGTATGTACACACCAAACAACAGAGCCTCAAAACACATTAAGCATAAACTGAGAAATGGAAAGAAAAATGGACAAATCACAATTATAGTTTAGGACTCTAACAGCCCCCTCAGTATTGAAGTTCTTCTATCTCTACAACTGATAAAACTACTAGACAGATTATGAACAAGGATGTAGGAGAACTGACCAACACAATCAAATAAGATCTGACTGACATATGTAGAAGACCACCCAGCAAGAGAGCAAACTTTTTTTTAATCAAGTATCCATGAAAAATTACCAAAATAGCCATTATTATGAACCATAAAACAAAACTTAGGAAATTTTTCCAGTTTTATGGAGAAATAATCGACATACGCAACACTAAAGCACACTGCATAAGGCAAACAGCCTGATGATTTGATTTACATACATTGTGAAATGATTATCAAATAGGTTTGAGTAACATACATCTTCTCGTACAGATACAATAAAAAGAAAAAAAAAGGGAAAAAATTTCTCCTTGTGATTAGAACTCATAGAATTTACCCTCAACTTTCCTACATATCACACAGTTGTATTAGCTGTGGTCATCATGTTTTACATTTCATCCCCAGGACTAACTTATACCTAAAAATTTGTAACTTTTGACCACCTTCCTCCAATTTCTCCTCCCCCACCCTCCACCTCAGGTAACCAAAACTCTGATCTCTTTTCCTATGAGTTTGGGGGATATTTTCTTTCTCCTTTTGGTTGCTATTTTTTCTTTAGATTCCACATATAAGTGAGATCATATAGTCTTTGTCTTTCTCTGAGTTATTTCACTTAGCGTAATCCCTTCAAAGCCATCCATGTTACCACAAATGGTAGGATTTCCTCATTTTTATGGCTGAATAATATTCCAGTGTGTATCTTACAACTTCATCCATTCATTCATCAACATGCACTTAAGTTATTTCCTTGTGTTGACTATTGTAAATAATGCTGCAGTGAACATGGGGGTGTATATATATATATATATATACACACACACACACACCAGTCTGTTGTTCCATGTCCAGTTCTAACTGTTGCTTCTTGACCTGCATACAGATTTCTCAGGAGGCAGGTAAGGTGGTCTGGTATGCCCATCTCTTGAAGAATTTTCCACAGTTTGTTGTGATCCACACAGTCAAAAGCTTTGGTGTATTCAATAAAGCAGAAGTAGATCTTTTTCTGGAAGTTTCTTGCTTTTTCAATCATCCAACATGTCAGGAAGCATTTAACAGGAGGCTTCCTGTGTGCTCCTTTGGATCTGTCAGGAATTCTCTATTCCTTGGAATTAAGAGGAGAGGCAAGCCTCTCCCAGGGGCTGAGGAATCTAGGCATTTCCTTCATTAGTGCTTCTATATGGTGATAAGTACCCTCTTCCTTCTTGTGAACCATACGGTAAAAGTGATTGTTTACAAATCTTTCTCTTTAATATGGATTGCCTATGTTTTGTAAGTCTGGAATTTTAATCTTTATCTTTGCTGAGAATAACTACTTTGTAAGACAGTATATATGCCCACACCATGTTGATTAAAACACCTTTGCTCCATCAGAGCTCTGGTCCCCGTGTCTTTCTTTCTTTCTCTTTCTCTCTCTCTCTCTCTCTCTCTTTCTCTTTCTCTCTCTCTCTCTTTCAGGCTGATCCCCTGGAGCACAGAGGCCCTCTGAGTTCACTTTCCTGCTCGGGCTTCTAAGACCCTCTCAAGAAGGTGCTCCACGCCTTCACCCCATCAAGAGGGCGCCTGAGGCCTCCGTGAACAGAGCAAGTCCCGTATCAGGGGCTTTATTGGCTTTCTGTGTAAACCAAGGAATATCAGCCTCTTTCTCTCCTTTACTTTCTTATCGTTGACTCTGGACCACCAAGTTCCAGTCCACTGAAGGACCTCAACAAGTGGCACCCAGAACAGGAACGTGGTACACATAGGCAGATTCTTGGACGGAGTGACCCCAGGGCCTATTGGGGCCAGTAAGTACTGAGACATGGGTAATACAGCTGGAAAGCCCCATCACTTTTCTACTTTACTTCATCACTTATTTAAAGTTCAGGGATCTAATGAAACGTATGCTGATTTTTTAGCTAGATTAGAAACTGCTATTTCCCCTACTGTAATGGGAGAAGAAGCCAAAAGGCAACCAGAGAAATTACTTTCTTATGAAAATGCAAATCAGGAATGTCAAAAAGCTATAGCTCCAATTCGTGAGACAGGGACTATTATTGATTATTTGAAGGCTCGTTGCAATCTAGGATTAGAAACTCAAAAGATGCAAATGGTAACTAAAACAATAGCTGCTGCCTTAAGAAAGGGAAATAGACGATGCTTTACATAACCATTTAAAAAGGGACGGCCCTAAGAAAGCTTAAAAAAAAAAAAGAAAAAATATATTAAAAAAAAAATCTGCCCTCGCTACTGTAGAGGAATGCATTGGGCCAAAGATTGTAAGTCTAAATCTGACATTGAAAGAAAACCTATTCCGGAAAACTCCAAGCAGGGACTCCCCAGGTCCCCTTCAACAAAAACCTGGGGCAAATTCCATCTTTTACCTGAAACCCTCAACATCTGGCAGTGCTGCCATCGATATACCAGCTTTGTTTTTAGAATGAGCTCTATTTAAATTCAAATTCTCATGAACTGAAAAATATTAAATATGTATAATGTTTATTTAAATACAAATATAATTTAAATGTAATTGTTTGCTAATCTAATTAAGACATGTCTTAAGTCATCAACATTATATAATACTTTTATTATGCCTAGGTTTAAGGTAAACTAAATTTGTCAACAAAAAGGTAACTCTTTATTTATATATATATATATATAAATGCATAAATGAGATAAAAACTTTTAGATAAACTCTATTAAAAATAATTATATTTTTAATAGAAAAATCTATTATTATAATCTGTTATTATAATCTAAAATAATCTCTTAAGATTAGGATAACTTAAATTTCTAGAGTTGTACTAAACTAAATAACAAAAGTTTATTAAATAGCTAGGTCATTTCCAAATAAAATAAGATTTTAAACCATTAATTACTAAACATTAACTTCCTCTTACAAAAAGTTTTTCTTACAGAAAAACTAAAGAGATTTTAAACTATTAATAAATACATTATATAATGTATAATATATTGATATATAAATATAAATGTATATTTATATATAATATACATTATAATGTGATATAATAAATATATTCACCAATTATAAAATGCTAATATACAAGACACTTCATAGTTGCTAAGGAAAAGTAAGATATATGCTTTTAATAAAAAGATATAAGATATGACAAACTCAGATATACATTCCACATTTTTCCTGGGGGCCACTGCTCATTTAACAAACAATACAATTATTAAAATAACCTGGAAATATGACAAGCCTATTTGGACAGAGCAGTGGCCCCTCACGAAAGAGAAATTACAGGCAGCTAAAGAACTTATAGATACACAACTAGAATTAAAGCATATTGAGTAATCTTGTTCTCCTTGGAACGCTCCTATTTTTGTCACAAAAAAGAAATCTAACAAATGGCATCTCCTAACAGACCTTAGAAAAGTTAATACATCTATGAAACCTATGGATGCATTACAACCAGGAATCCAATCACCTACCACTATTCCTCAAAATTGGCATATTATTATTATTGATTTACAAGATTGCTTTTTTAATATACCTTTACACCCTTTAAACCTAGAGAGATTCGCTTTCTTTCTCCCTTATCCTAATCATACTGGACCTCATAAACAGTACCAATGGACTGTACTACCACAGTTCAGTTCAGTCGCTCAGTCGTGTCCGACTCTTTGCGACCCCATGAATTGCAGCACGCTAGGCCTCCCTGTCCATCACCAACTCCCAGAGTTCACACAGACTCATGTCCATCGAGTCAGTGATGCCATCCAGCCATCTCATCCTCTGTCGTCCCCTTCTCCTCCTCCCCTCAATCCCTCCCAGCATCAGACTCTTTTCCAATGAGTCAGCTCTTCACATGAGGTGGCCAAAGTACTGGAGTTTCAGCTTTAGCATCATTCCCTCCAAAGAAATCCCAGGGCTGATCTCCTTCAGAATGGACTGGTTGGATCTTCT
>NW_011494684.1:506700-524459 GCF_000754665.1 Bison bison bison | reverse complement strand
AAGGGACTCTCAAGAGTCTTCTCCAACACCACAGTTCAAAAGCATCAATTCTTCAGTGCTCAGCCTTCTTCACAGTCCAACTCTCACATCCATACATGACCACAGGAAAAACCATAGCCTTGACTAGATGGACCTTTGTTGGCAAAATAATGTCTCTGCTTTTGAATATGCTATCTAGGTTGATCATAACTTTCCTTCCAAGGAGTAAGCATCTTTTAATTTCATGGCCGCAGTCACCATCTGCAGTGATTTTGGAGCCCCCCAAAATAAAGTCTGACACTGTTTCCACTGTTTCCCCATCTATTTCCCATGAAGTGATGGGACTGGATGCCATGATCTTCGTTTTCTGAATGTTGAGCTTTAAGCCAACTTTTTCACTCTCCATTTTCACTTTCATCAAGAGGCTTTTGAGTTCCTCTTCACTTTCTGCCATAAGGGTGGTGTCATCTGCATATCTGAGGTTATTGATATTTCTCCCGGCAATCTTGATTCTTAGGTGATATTAATTGGATTAGACCTTCTTTAGGCATTGCTAATTATCAACTGAATAACCTATTTAATACTTTAAAATGAGATCCTGACTTAAATAGCCCTCATTCACTTTCTCAAGAGGCACGAGAGGAACTCTGATGCAAAATAAATTACAAAAACAATTTCTTATTCACATCAAAATAGATTTACCTCTAGAATTGTTTGTACTCCCCTCTCCTCATTCTCCCACAGGACTTCTTGCCCAATAAGAACACCCAGTAGAATGGATCTATACCCGTTTTAGGGGAATAAAGTCACTTACACCCTACCTTGATTTAATTGCTGTAATCATTATCAATGGAAAAAATAGGACTAAAACTCTAATTGGCTCCAATCCTCATAAAATTGTAATACCTATCAATAAATCTCAACTTGAGAACGCTTTACAAACTTCTACCGATTTCCAAATAGCTTTTCTGGAATATTTTGGAGAAATTTCATTTCATTATCCTTCTGGTGAGCTGTGGAATTTCTTCAAAAATACTGAATTTATTATTTCTCACATTATCAGCTCACAGCCTATACCACAGGCCAAGATTTTTTATATAGATGGGACTAAAAATGCCAAAGCTTCATTCTGGCCTCTTAAAGAATATAAAGTCTTTTATACTAAATTTCATTCTGCTCAACAAAATAAATTATATGCTCTTATTTAAGTTATTTGCCTACATCTTCGATCCATCACACAAGGTATCAATCCTCATGGTTTACAACCTAATGAACTATGACAAATGGATATAACTCATTGCCCTGAACTTTCTCCATTTTCTTTCCTACACATTTGTATAGACAAAAATTCCTCTTTTATCTGGGCCACACCTCTTCGTGGTAAAGCTACACAACATGTTATACCCTGCCTATATTTCTAGACACTTTAAACAGTTTTTACAATCTTTTTCTATTATACATATTACAGGTATTCCTTATAATTCAGACACAAGACATAGTCAAACAAACACATCACACACTAAAAAAATTTAAAAAGGGGGAATACACAGGTATACTACTGTCTTCCTTATCTAAAGCAGACTTTACTAGATTCCAACATATTTTCTAAACCTATAACTATTGTTAATACAGCTTTATTTGTTTTCAATTTTTTAACCTCTTCTTAAGATTCGACCCAAGGCGGCCCCCAGCATTCAAAATGGAGATGAAACAAGAACCCCAGGAAGAAGAAATTCCAATACGGGCTATGTCTGCGCTAAGGATCTCCAGAAAGCACTGCCCATGGGGCCATCACCCCGATGATCTCCCCACTTGGGGACAAATAAAAACCCCTACTAATCAAGCTGAAAATTTGGTCTCTCAACAGGGATTGCCTCCAAGTCCTGAATACACTCTTCTGGCAATGCTTAGTCTTTTGGCCTGTACCTCCCCCTGCTCAAGCTTGGACTAATACCCAACCCCCCTCTATTACAGGTGGTCGAATGGACAAAGAGAGGACCAATTGTTTCAACTAATGACTCTATACATATGCCTTCTCCCTAGTACATGAAAGGGCCCTCACACCCTGGGCAGGAAAGAAAACTAATTAACATTTCTTTAGGCTATGAAGTCCTTCCCTTGTGCATGGGCGCAGCAGAATTGTGCACAAACGTCAGCCGACAAACTTGGGCTTTCGTCCTGCCTCCAAAAGACTTTCAGACATTGCTTGGATTATTTACTGCCCTTTCTATGTCTGTAAACCATGTTTATACTACTGAGACTTTAAGGAAAGAGTTAGGGAAAGAACAAAGAACATTAAACAAAGGGTTTACTTATAAAAACTTTACTTATACTCCTGTTCGTTGGGACAAATGTCAAACCAAATCAAGAAAATCAATGTTTGTGGCTAATCATACAATTGTTGATTGGGGACCCCATGGCATGTGGTTATCTGACTGTTTAGAGGATATTAACAACACTGTGTGTGATATGGAAGGTCACTGACACTATGATGGAACATTACTATGACAAAGG
This sequence comes from Bison bison bison, assembly GCF_000754665.1. NCBI lineage: Eukaryota > Metazoa > Chordata > Mammalia > Artiodactyla > Bovidae > Bison > Bison bison. Next base: position 521,966 of record NW_011494684.1, on the reverse strand, counting down.
ACTTCTTGAGTGGCCTGACGGTGGATTAGCCCCACCTCGTCCTAGGATCGTCCTTGATAAACAGAGTGGGCCTGAACAATGGGATATTTGGAAACTTGCTGCAAGCACCAAGTGCGGAAGAACTTGGGACTTGGACTGGTCATTTCATAGGGATCAGTCGTGGTCATAGTAACTATTTCTTTCACTGTAATCAGTCATATTTTATACAGGCCTATGTCCCACTTCCTTTTGTTATAGCCATAGAAAATTTACAATTTAATAAGACTTTTACATTCTGTACCTTGTATTAATTGCAAACTATATACTTGTCTTAACTCTATTTTTTTAAGCTACACAATTTTGTGTTACTCCTGTTCAATTCAACCATAGTGCCTACAACTGGGAACAAGTCAAATTTCATTTACAAAATTTACATGATAATGCCTCTCTGAATGTACAATTACTGCAAAAGACAATCTTTAAAACTTTTTCTAAAAATCTGCCCTCTTCCCCTAATTTGGAAACTTTAGCTGAACAAATTATCCGGGCTAGACCCACAAGGATGGTTTCAAAGCATTACCCACAGTATCAGGTCTGGAACTGTAACTTTGGTGATTATCTTGATAACTATATTTACTGTTTACAGTCACCTTTCTACAATGTTGGTTAATACTAACCAAACTCATTGGTCAAGACCTTTTTTACAAACATAATAAAATAGGGGGAATTGTCAGGAAGCATTTAACAGGAGGCTTCCTGTGTGCTGCTTTGGATCTGTCAGGAATTCTCTATTCCTTGGAATTAAGAGGAGAGGCAAGCCTCTCCCAGGGGCTGAGGAATCTAGGCATTTCCTTCATTAGTGCTTCTATATGGTGATAAGTACCCTCTTCCTTCTTGTGAACCATACAGTAAAAGTGATTGTTTACACATCTTTCTAATATGGATTGCCTATGTTTTGTAAGTCTGGAATTTTAATCTTTATCTTTGCTGAGAATAACTACTTTGTAAGACGGTATATATGCCCACACCATGTTGATTAAAACACACTTGCTCCATCAGAGCTCTGGTCCCCGTGTCTTTCTTTCTCTTTCCCTCTCTCTCTCTCTCTCTCTCTCAGGCTGATCCCCTGGAGCACAGAGGCCCTCTGAGTTCACTTTCCTGCTCGGGCTTCTAAGACCCTCTCAAGAAGGTGCTCCGTGCCTTCACCCCATCAAGAGGGCGCCTGAGGCCTCCGTGAACAGAGCAAGTCCCGTATCAGGGGCTTTATTGGCTTTCTGTGTAAACCAAGGAATATCAGCCTCTTTCTCTCCTTTACTTTCTTATCATCGACACCAGACCACCAAGTTCCATCCATTAAAGGACCTCAACACCAACAGATGTTGGCAATTTGATCTCTGGTGCCTCTGCCTTTTCTAAATCCAGCTTGAACATCTAGAAGTTCACAGTTTACATACTGCTGAAGCCTAGCTTGGAGAATTTTGAACATTACTTTGCTAACTTTTGAGATGAGTGCAGTTGTGTGGCAGTTTGAATATTCTTTGGCATTGCCTTTGTGACTGGAATGAAAACTGATCTTTTCCAGTCCTGTGGCCACTGCTGAGTATTCCAAATTTGCTGGCATATTGAATAAAGCATTTTCACAGCATCATCTTTTAGGATTTGAAATAGCTCAGCTGGAATTCCATCACCTCCACTAGCTTTGTTCATAGTGATGCTTCCTAAGGCACACTTGACTTCTCATTCTAGGATGTCTGGCTCTAGGTGAGTGATCACACCATTGTGATTACCTGGGTCATGAAGATCTTTTCTGTATATTCTCGCCACCTCTTCTTAGTATCTTCTGCTTGTTAGGTCCATGCCATTTCTGTCTTTTATTGTGTCCATCTTTGCAATGAAATGTTTCCCTTGGTATCTCTAATTTTCTTGAAGAGATTTCTAGTCTTTCCCATTTTACTGTTTTCCTCTATTTCTTTGCACTGATAACCAAGGAAGGCTTTCTTATCTCTCCTTGCTATTCTTTGGAACTCTGCATTCAAATGGGTCTATCTTTTCTTTTCTCCTTTGCCTTTAGCTTCTCTTCTTTTCTCAGCTATTTGTAAGGCCTCCTCAGACAACCACTTTGCCTTTTTTCATTTCTTTTTCTTGGGGATGGCCTCCTGTACAATGTCCTGAATCTCCATCCATAGTTCTTCAGGCACTCTGTCTATCAGATCTAATCCCTTGAATCTATTTGTCACTTCCACTGTATATCATGAGGGATATGATTTAGGTCATACCTGTATGTATGTATGTATATATACAGCTGATTCACATTGTTGGACAGCAAAAAACTAACACAACATTGTAAACAAATTATACTACAATTAAAAAAATAAAGAAAATGTCAATGTATGGCCAAACCAATACAATATTATAAAGTAATTAGCCTCCAAATTAAATAAATTTATATTTAAAAAATAAAATAAAAAATTTTAATGAAAAAAAAATAACAGTATGATAGTGGCAGAAAAGTAGACAAATAGATCAATGAAACAGAATTGAGAGCCTAGGAATAAACCCAAGTATATACAGTCAACTAATATTTGACAAGGAAGCTAAGAATACTCAGTGGAGAAAAGATAGCTTCCCACTACCTAGCTTTTTTACACATGGTAGTGTATATATGTCTATACTACTCTCTCAATTCTTCCCACCCTCTCTTTCCCCAGTGTGTCCACTGTTTTGATAACTATAGAGTATAGCTTTATGATCTTCTTTCTTGGGATGTCTTTGGTTATTCAAGGTCTTTGTGGTTCCTTATAAATTTTAAGAGATTTTTTCTACTACTGTAAAAAAAATGCTATAGGAATCTTTATAGAGATTGCATTGAATCTATAGATGACTTTTGGTAGTAATGACATTTTAATAAAATTAATTCTTCCAATCCATGAACACATTTCCCATTTATCTGTCTTGTTCAATTTCTTTCATCAATATCTTATATCAATAGCTTTTAGAATATTCTATTTCTCTTTTCATCTTCTTAGTCAAATTTTTTCCCTATTTTATTGTTTTTGATGCTATTGTAAATGAGATCAATTTCTTTTATTTCTTTTTCATAAAATTTGTCATTAGTATATAAAATGCTATTGATTTTTGGAAGTTAATTTTGTATCCTACAAGTGTATTGAATTCATTGATCAGTTTTAACAGCTTTTTGATTGTTTTCAGGATTTTCTATATGTAAAAATCATGTCATCTAAAACTAGAGACCATTTTGCTTCTTCCTTTCCACTTCAGATACCTTTTATTTCTTTTTCTTGCCTTCTTGTTCTAGCCAGGACTTCTAGCGCTATGTTGAAAATGGGTGCTGAGAGTGGCTGACAGTGGTGAAACTGTCTTGTTTTGATTTTAGAATACAAGTTTTCAACCTTTCACCATTGAGTACAGTGAAAAGTTGATATGAGCTTGTCATATATTGCCTTTTTATGATATATTCCTTCTATGCCTAATTTGTTAAGAGTTTTTATCATGAGGATGCTGAATTTTGTCATGTTTTTTCTGCATCTATTTAGATGATCATGTGATTCGTTTTTCATTTTATTAACATGATGTATCACATTGCTTCATTTGTGTTTATGCTGAATCACCCTTGAATCCCAGGAAAAACCCTATACTTGATCCTGGTTTATGATCCTTTTAATGTATTGTTGAATTTGTTGCTAATATTTTATTGAGGATTTTTGCATTTATGTTCAACTGACCTGTAATTCTCTTTTTTGTGCATATGATATCTTTGTCTTCCTTGTCCTGCAAGATTTTGGAATAGTTTGATTTGCTGTACTTTATTGAGAATCTTTGCATTCATATTTATCAGGGATACTGGCCTATAATTTTCTTTTCTAGTAGTGTCCTTCTCTGATTTTGTTATCAGAATGCTGGTCTTATGAAATGAGTTTGGGAGTTGTCCCTCCTCTTCAACTTTTTTGAAAGAGTTTAAGAAGGCCTGGGTTAATTCTTATTTAAAATATTTGGCAAAAATTTACTAGTGAAACCATCCGGTCCTGGACTTTTCTTCATTGGTAGAATTTTGATTACTGATTCAATCTCCTTACTAGTAATTGATCTATTCAGATTTTCTACTTTTTCCTGATCCAGTCTTGAATTATAGGTTATGCTTCTAAGAATTTTTCCATTTCTTCTAGGTTGTACAGTTTGTTGGTATAGTTCATTCACAGTAGCCTCTCATAATTCTTAGAATTTCTGTGGTATCCATTCTAATGTCTCCTTTTTATTTATACTTTTATTGATTTGATCTCTTTTTTGTTTCCCTTGGTGAGTCTAGCTAAGGATTTATTAATTTATCTTTTCAAAGAACTAACTTTGGTTAATATTTTCTATTTTCCTGTTCATGTCTTTCTGTTCTAATCTTTTCCTTCTTCTGGTAACTTTGGGCTCAGTTTGTTCTTTTTCCACTTCCTGCAGGGGGAGAGTGAGGTTGTTTAAATGGAATCTCTCTTGCTTTTTAATGCAGGCATTTATTGCTGACATTCCCCCTTAGAACTGCTTTGGCTCATCCCACAAGTTCTGTTACATCCTAACGGTTTAACATGTGTAAAACAGCACTACCACTTGTACTAGGTTCACATTCTTTCTCAAATGTTTCACTGATGAACATTTTAATGTTATGTCCCTACTCCTATTTTTTCCATAGTCCCTGTGATTTTGTTATTTTATCTTACATACTGTGGTGATTTTTAGAATATGTGTCATCATAGCAGAAAGAATTTTACTCGGTGGACTTGTGGTAAATGGTGAGTCTTTTTCATTTCCATGGATACTGGAGGCTTCTGAAACTGTAGGCACCACTGTTAGTCAGCAAATGCTGTCTGGGTGGCCGTTTGGGCCAGCAGTTTTGTCCCACAATTAAGAGCAATAAACATTTATTTATTGACAATTAACTACCAGATATTATGATAAGTGCTGGTTATATTGAGGCTAATAAGAAACACTGCCTGTAACTCTTTCAGTCTAGTGGAGGAAAGAGAGACAATTACAATAGAGGGGAACTGATGCTATTAAAGAAGAAAGCAAGGTCTTTTCTCTCCAGACATCAATGAGTCAGCAAAGACCTCCCAGAGAAAGTTTCCTCTAACCCAGATCTTTCAATGCCAAAAGTCAGTCTCTTTGATCATTGTCCCCATCTCTGCCTCTTTACACTACTTCCTGAGTTACCCAGGCTACCAGACGCAGTACAAGGAAGAGTTAATATGGCCCAGGTGGGAGGGGTAAGGGCCCTGAGGGAAGCAGGTAGAACAGCCACATAAAGGGCCCCACAGGCAGCAGTCAAGGTGAAGAGAAGCTGCAAACCCATGGTGCTTAGGAGCTTTCCTCAGTCAAGTCTTCTGGGGCTTTTTTCCTCCTTCATTTATCCATCCAACCTTCACTAAGTTTCTGCTGTGGGCTAGGTTCTGGGAGAAACTGGTTCTACTCACCCTGCCTCCTCCAACACCAGAGATATTTCTTCCTCCTCTGGCTGCTAGTCTGTGTTGAGTGCCATTTCCTGCCCCTCTGTCAACTGCTCTGCCCTTGGCACCCCAGGAATGAGACTCAATTCTGGAATGTGACCCCCCTTCTGGAATGTGAAGAAGGAAAGGAGACAGAGAAGTTCCTTTCTTTACTGCCATCTCTCTTTCTCTGTTGCTTCCCACGTCAAACCTCCGTTGCTTGCGCAGCGTCAATTCTCCAGCCCGTGTTCAAGTTCATTACTTCAGCATGGAGTGAAGAATAACAGAAGAACCCCAAACCCCAAAAGCCCACCAGGTTTTCTCCCATCGTATCAGCCTCCCTACTTTGCTCCAAGCCCCTTCTGCCTCCTCCTCCTGTTTCTCCCTTTCTCTCTCTTTTCCTTTCTTCTTAGAGGGCTGGTGCCCAGAATGTTAAAGCTGGGCAACACATAAGATCATTGTGCCTACCCCTGCTGTAGAGCTGAGGAAGCTGGGCCCAGGAGTTCTGCCTAAGATAGTCAGGAACAGGACCAGCCTGAGGCCTGATCGCCACCCAGCACTGGCTTTCTCTCCATCTACAGAGACTGAGACTGACTCTACTTGGACTCTGAGGAAGAAAAAGTCATCTCAGCTGATGAGCCCCAACTGGAAGGCTCCAGCTATTCTAGCACTGCAGCAGTGACACCCCCACTTCATTTCCACTGTCCCCCTTTGCTCCCCCAACACTCATGGACTTTCAGGCAAAAGGATTTCACCCTAGCTAGGGTTGTGACCCTGATTATCCAAGGTTATATCTATATAACCCCAATCAAAGGTTATACCACTGCCTCCCAGCCCTGCATGACTCCTACACATATGGATGGATCTGTGCCACACTGACACCCCCAAAATCTCTCCCTTTGTCCTTCACCCATCATGAGTCATGCTTCCATGAGCCCAAAAGCTCTGACCCCACAGAATGACAGAAGCTCCACAGCCCAACTCTACTTTCTCATGCCCAACCTTCTTCATACTGACTGGCATCCCAGGGCTAGGGGGTGTGCAGGCCTGGCTGACACTGGTCTTTGGGCCCATGTATCTGCTTTCCCTGCTGGGCAATGGAGCACTGCTGGCAGTGGTGCAGACAGACTCCACACTGCATCAGCCCATGTTTCTGCTCCTGGCCACCCTGGCAGCCACAGATCTGAGCTTAGCCACATCTATAGCTCCAGGGCTGCTGGCTGTGCTATGGCTCGGGCCTCGGCCTGTGCCACACGCTGCCTGCCTGGTCCAGATGTTCTTTGTTCACGCACTGACGGCTGTGGAATCCGGTGTACTGTTGGCCATGGCCTGTGACCGTGCTGTGGCAGTAGGGCGTCCATTGCACTACCCCATCCTAGTCACCAAAGCCCGTGTGGGGTATGCAGCCCTGGCACTGGCACTAAAAGCTGTGGCTATTGTTGTGCCTTTCCCTCTGCTGGTTGCACGATTTGAGCACTTCCAAGCCCAGACCATAGACCATGCCTACTGTGCACACATGGCAGTGGTGGAGCTGGTGGTGGGTAACACACAAGCCAACAATTTGTATGGGCTGGTGCTTTCGTTGGCTGTGTCAGGTATAGATATTCTAGGCATCACAGGCTCCTATGGGCTCATCGCCCACGCTGTGCTGCAGCTGCCTACCCGGGAAGCCCGTGCCAAGGCCTTTGGTACATGTAGTTCCCACATCTGTGTCATTCTAGCCTTCTATGTGCCTGGTCTCTTCTCCTACCTCACACACCGCTTTGGTCGTCACACCGTCCCCAAGCCTGTGCACATCCTTCTCTCTAACATCTACTTGCTGCTGCCACCTGCCCTTAACCCTCTCATCTATGGGGCCCGCACGAAGCAGATTAGGGACCGGCTCCTAGAAATCTTCACATTCAAGAAAAGCCAGTTCTAATGAACAACGAAAACAAGGGAGCCTGAGGGTGGGAGAGGGGGGACATTCAGAGGAGTCTGTGGTCTGGAGGTGTGGTGTCATCTTTGTCCCATGATCTGTGTATGACTGTGACAACCACTCAACAGATATTTGCTGTGAAGTCTCGGTGTACCAGTGGCATCTGTAGACTGGTCTAGCCATGCATCCTGCTTGGGAGGAGACAGGAGATGGGCAACCATGTTGCCATGCAGAGGAGATAAGAAAAGGTGCCAGGGAATAATCCTGGGATCACAATACACGATTTAACTTCAAACCACCCTCCTCCTTCTCCCCCAACTCTGCTCCATCATTTTAACCTAAGTCTGCCCACGTTCCTACACCAAAGCTTCTCTACAGATCCTGGACCCAGGGGTCTGGAAAGAGGGACACGGCCTCTGAAAGTCCTTGGGCACCTATCTGGGATTATAGCCTTCCCTCTATGCCTGGAGCCTGATTCTGTTTTCAGCCTATCCTTCGGGAAGGAGTTAAGCAGGCTTATTCCCAACTTTCTAGTAATTGGGATAAGGTGCCCTGGATTCCCAAATTTTTCCAAGACCCTGATCCTGAAGACATTCTCAGTTCAGAGAACCTTCTGGGTCTCTATATGTAAACCATTATTCTCCCTACCCTCACTGCTCTGCCAAAGTCTCAGATATTGACGACTAGAACTTCTGTCCCTGGGCCTATAGCTTCAGGGGTCAGGGGTTCAACTGAAAGAAACTTTGATAGCCCAGAAAATCATTGTAACCACTTCACCTGTTTGCCAGAGATCATTATCTTCTCTTACCAACATGCCCTTTTGTGCATCCTCAAACAAGAATATAGAATTCTCAAATAAAATTCTCATCAGCACCTCCATTTGTCCTGGCCAGCATCATGGGAAGCACACGATGTTGGTGCAATATGATGAAATAGGAATATTTCACACTGCTGTGGCTGCCAGAGAACAGAGATATTAAATAGGAAGTGTCGTGGTGTTGCCTAACATGGGATTCACTTTCTGTTAAAAAAAACTCCCAACTGCAAGGACCTTACACAGAAAGAAAGATCTTTCAAGCTGGCATTAAGTCTGGGTGCGTGGTCAGTCATGTGTTCAATCATGTCCAACTCTGCGACCCCAGAAACTCTAGCCCATCAGGCTCTTCTGTCCATGGGCTTTCCCAGGCAAGAATACTGGAGTGGGTTACCATTTCCTCCTCCAGGGGATCTTCCCTACCCATCTCCTGCACTGCAGGAGGATTCTTTACTGCTGAGCCACCAGGGAAGCCTGGCGTTAAGTCTAGAATGAGTATATTCTCACATAAAAGGTAGGGAGACACTGTCACGCAGTCAGAGAAAGCTGCAGGCTGCACAGCCAGACCTAAGCTCTCCGGGAAAATGATCATAACAGTGGGTACTGGAGTTAATCACAAAGACCTGAACTGGGAGCAGTCAGACCACTCGGCACAGGCAGCTGGACCGAGCACCATGGGATGCCACATGGGAGGCTGCGGATCTGAAGAAAAGCAAGTGATGCCATCTCCAGGTCCTCATCAACAAATAACTACAGAGACAGCCCAGAAGCTGTGTGATTTTCAGAGTGCTGTCACACTGAAGCCAAGTGGACAAGGAACAAATCCAGTTTTTCTCAGCCCAAGTGTGGACTCAGTCTTTCCCAAGGCTAAACTTTTTCATGAAGTTCTGAGGTAAAGAACCATCCAGGCAGTGATTTTGCAGATAACTTTGATAAAATTCTAACCCTAATAATGGGTCATCAGTCTTTTACATCTTTCTCTTAGTGAAACCTCCTCAAAAAATCTATATTGACAAAATAATTAGAGATGTGAACAAACATGTATGCAGTAAGATATTTATTACAACATTATTATAAAGAAATATAAAGATATGTGTGACAGTCCTGTGTCACTCACTCACACACACACACACACACACGCACGCGCACACACACACCTTCCCCCTCTGGTACATGAAAAGGGAAATCATATGCAGCCAATGTTCAAAAGCAATGAATCCTGTTCCCCACCCACCACAGGAAGCCTCTCTTCTAAGGCACCTTCACTCTGTGGTTGTGCACAACTCCCAAGGCAGCTGAGTCCAAAGCCGTACATTGTCCACTGTAAGTCAAAAAGTCCACCCCCTTGGACATTTGTATTTTGTTTTGGATTGAGATTGCATACATACCTACCATGTGGTGTGTTTAGAAGGCTTTTCTGGCACACTTACTCCTCCACAACAACCTGAGAACAATTATAAGCCCATAATCCCTTATCTATAATTCCAAAATAAAAAAATCTCTGAAGAAACAATAGTTTGTTCATAACTTTGACCCAAAATCTGACCTGACCCGTCACGATCCTATTTATAATATCTATTTATCTCACTTAGTGTGAATATTCATATATTTAGCTACAGAAACATTGATAGATTTGAATACAGTAGGGCACTGCCCTGAATCTCACTGGGGTATTACTTTATGTATCATAAAGGCACTATATTCCCTTTCTAAAATCTGAATCATCCTGAATCCCAAAACACACCCATCCCAAAAGATTTCAAATAAGGGATTAGGGACCTGTAGGATTATCCCTGTAGCCCAAGAGAAGTGAAGAGATCTGTTAGGACTCTTTGTCACTCTAAAGTCTTTGCTCCCAACACCATTCTATACTACCCTAGAAGTTCTTGCAGAAAGCAGCACTGTTCTCTGGATAACAGACCCCACCTGTTTGTTCCCCTCATGCTCTCCACTCTGGTCACTCCTTAAATACGCTGACGAGCTGTGCCCCTTTCGCAAGGGAGACCACAGAAGGTTCTATAGTGGTGGCAAAACCCATGAACAGGATATGGCCCAAACAGCCCAGTCCTTGGGCTCATCAACTCCACCCAGAACTCAGCTGTCATCTCTTTTCCTTCAACAATTTTCAGTCTCAGATTCTATGTGCCAAAAGGAAAGACAGATTTACTTAGGGTAGGGCAATAAGGGTTAGGGAGTCTGGAGAATCATGGTAATAAGACAGCAAGAGAGAGAAGACAGAGGCGTAGGATTCTGGCCAAGGAGTTGAACTGTACCCAATTTCACCTCTGAGCCCCTGCTATGAACAAAAATCTGAAAAGAGAGCCTCATCTGATTTCACCAACAGTACATCATCCCTGCACCTGCTTCATCCACCTGCTTCTCAATCTGGATCACCCCTCAGGAGACAGATGTGTATTACTCCCTGCCCCTGTCTCCCAGCAGCTCTCACTGTCTCTGTCCCTCTGCCTCTGTCTCCTTGCACTTATGGCCAGCCTTCCCCCAAGCATCTTGTCCTTGTCTGCTCTCTACCTCTGTCCTCCTCACTCAGAATTCCTTTCTAAGAGAAAACAGGTGCCAACTATACTTTATGAGGTGACCTCTCCTCATCAACCATAATTAAAAATGTGCCAGAGGGGCATCAGAAGGAAGAGACTTGGTTTCTCATAACAAGAACCTTGGGATTTCTGGTTTGGTCTACTGCACCTCTTCTCTCATCCTACCCATTTCCTTTTCTCTACACCACACTGTACTTCCACCTGCACAAAGCTCTCCCAACACACTCAGGTGAGCAGAAGGAATATGTTGATCTCTCCCTTCACCAAAAAAGAACTACTGGTTAATGGTTAAAGCTGGAGTCAGGCAGGCATGAATTTGAATCTCAGATCCTCCAATAACTCACTGTATGCCTTGCACTAAATTTATTTAACCTCTCTGAGCCTGTTAATTCACCCATAAAATGGAAATGACACTATCTACTTCAAGGATTACTAAAAGGATTCACTAAGATAATTCATTTGAAGTGTTTGGAATAGTCTCTAACACAATTTTAACAAATATTTGACTATTAATTCTTCTCCTGGACCATGGCGCATGCTCAGTCAAACCTTTGCTCAAAGACCTGATATCCTAGCTCTGTCTAGGAAGCTAGACCGACCCTCTCCTGTGGCCAGTCACTGCTCCTCTAGGAAACTTTTCCTGGCAACACTCCCACCATGGTAGGACCCTTCCTAGTGCTTCATACTTATATCACCTCAGCCAGCTCAGACAATGGCCAACTTCATGGGGTAACCCTGCATGCTGGGGAAGGACAGGGGAGGATGCACCCCACATGCCAGGGGTCTCCGCAGGCACACAGGAGTGGAGTGGGAAAGTAGCTACTAGAAAGACTCTCTAGAGTGGTTCTTCTCCAGGGAAAAAACCACTCTTCTTCAGCAAAACAACAGGTTGAGATTTTGTGGCAGAGACACAAGTGAAAACCAAAGATTAGGGCCATAAAGAGCATCCACCAGATACAAAGCAGCCTAGGAAAGGGAACAGAGGATGAAGAAAATTCTTCTTAAATTCACCTGGGAAATTCTGGCTTCCTGAAAATTCTCTCCAGTTACTAAGGCAACACTATCCTAATTCAATTCTTATCCTCCACACTGTCACTGCTCAGCTTGGCACCCTCCTACACACATCTGGTTTTTATTGCAATTGTAACCCACTCATTAATAAAGGGTTTCAACCTAGGCTGCACATTAGAATTGCCTGAGAGCTTTAAGAATTCCTGATGCCCAGGCATATTCCTGACCAATTAAGTCAAAATCCTTGGGCATAGGATCCAGGTACTAATAATTTTTAAAGCTTTCAGTTAGTTCCAAAGTACAGCCAAGGTTCAGAGCCACTGCTTTGTTCTCAGTTTAAGTCCTGATCTGTGCTTCTCCCATGTCTTTCAAGACCCCAATCCAACCTCACAAAGAAGTCACTTGCAACTGACAACAGAGCATTGCAAATTGCTTCACGGAGGAAAGGCTTGATCCTGTTTCCTTAAAGAATTCAGACCAAGAACTACACACACATATAAACACATCCTAATGGATACCTGAATCTTCCTCCCCCACTAAAGCAGGAGAATGAACGGGTTGACTAAAAAGTATGCACTCAGGCTGTGGGTACAGTGGGGTTATGAAAGTGATTGCCCTCTCCCCACCCAAGGCCCCAACACCCAGCAGGACCTCTATGACCTCATGCTGCAGTAGGTCAGAGTCTGGCACCTGGGGCCTCACCTCCCTGGGCAGCTTGGGGTTCCTGCAGCAGCCACTGCCCAGCCTAACCCCTCCCACACCCCATCATGTTGGTTGGTACCCCCCACCTGCTGACACTGGATGAAGCTGATGCCACCTGGACTCTCATCAAAGATAAGGTAGGAAAAGAGGGCAAAAGAGGAAATAACACAGTGTAACCTACATAGGTCTCAGCAGCTTGTAAGTAAGAAGAGGTTGGAAGGGTGAAGACAATAATAACTAATATTTACTCAATGCTGTCTCCTGTGAGAGGCGCTGCACTAAGTGCACTAAGTGTCCAATTTGATTACAATTGCAAATATAGGTACAAAAGCTTCCTTGAAAAACAATGGATGGAGAGCTATGAGAGTAGGAAGTGCTATGTTGGGGATAGACTTAGAAGGTCAGGAAGGCTTCCTGGAGTGAGTAACATTCTAGCTCTACAAGTAGTTATTCACATGGAGGGAAGAGGAATACCTGGCACATAAAGAGTGAGTACGCTACGCTACGCTAAGTCACTTCAGTCGTGTCCGACTCTGTGTGACCCCATAGACGGCAGCCTACCAGGTTCCCCCGTCCCTGGGATTCTCCAGGCAAGAACACTGGAGTGGGTTGCCATTTCCTTCTCCAATGCATGAAAGTGAAAAGTGAGAGTGAAGTCGCTCAGTCGTGTCCGACTCTTAGCGACCCCATGGACTGTAGCCTACCAGGCTCCTCCGTCCATGGGATTTTCCAGGCAAGAGTACTGGAGTGGAGTGCCACTGCCTTCTCCAAGAGTGAGTAAGAAACACCTAAATGGAGGGGAAGGGGGCAGGAGTGAGTGAACAGTGTACTAACTAAAGGTAGACTATGTGCAAAAGCCAAGAAAGGGAAAATAAAAATGTGTATTAGTGAACTGCAAATAGTCCTCTGGAATAGAGTTCAAAGAAGTAGTGATGAAAATGAGGAAGAAGAGGTACAGGGGCTAATGGTGAAAGGCCTTTTACATTTTCTAAAGAACCTGAACTTTACCTTCGACCTCTTCACAGATATTCCCTCCAGTTTAACTTCCACAGAATGATAAACTTGGGTTTTGAACCAAAAAATACAGATTTTCAGGAGCAGGCAGATTTCAGCTCTATCTGAGTTGTCGGTGTCCAAAAAACCACACCAAATTTAGATGGCCACTAATTTCTGAGATTAGAGAGTTTAGGGATCAATTCTGGTCATGTTATCTGAATTAAAGTGAATTTGAAGCATTTGCAGAAGGCAACTCACCAAGTTTAAAACAATCATCTTGAAGTGTCCAGTAAACTCAAAGCAGCCTTAATGGCACGTAACTCCCATTTGAAATGGAGTACTTGCTCACCACAGAGGTCAGCTTCCCAGGCAGAACGAGAAGAGCCAAGGTCCTCCCAAGAATGAGAGCAACTAGTCTCAGCAATGGGAAAGGATGGTCCTGATCAATTGGGGTGAAGTAAATGAGCTCTTTAACTATCAGAAAGCTACACCTCCTCTGAAAATCAGAAAAACTCCCTGTCCTATTTAAATGGAAAATTGTCAGGAAAGTCAGGGTAGAGACATACAGGATAAATCACTGGTGATATGTGACAAGTTCAAGGAGTAGGACACATTTGAGTGACCTGGTCTCCTCTCCAGAACTGCTGAGTTAGTGGGCACTCATAGGACATCTCACTAAACAGGATGTGGCTCAAGGGCTCCCTATTCAGAACTCAAACCACCAAGGTACCTCCAGGAAGATAATCTTCCACCATCACTTTCATGGGCTGCCCCTGGAGAGGCTAACTTTGCAGGCCTCTAAGTCCTCAGAACTTCCACCCAGAAGTGCAGTGGAAGCAGGCAGTGGTCTCAAATGATGACTCTGCCAAGAACACACTCACCCTAGCACAGAGCTGAGCACTTTAGGATAACACTGGGGCCCTCAGGGTAAGAATAAGGGCCTAATAAATTTTCATGGCAAAAACCAAGCACAAAAAGGCCAAGACAAGAAGGACCAAACCAAGAGGAACTGTGATCCATAAAAGCCTACAGGAACTAGTATTACCAACATGAGGCCTCAAATCCACACAAGAACTATCCTTCAGCTCAGGCAGAAGGTGTATACTAAGGGATTATAGACATAGTATAAGCATGAACTTCCAAACCTATTTGTGTATCCACTCTTGGTTAATAACAGCACACATTTAACCAATCACCTAAGAATAACCGTTGAAGATGCCTTTCCCTCACCCCTTAAGTGACCAAGTCCTACTAATTCTATAACCTAAGTATCTTCCCCCAGGGTTTTACTTCAGGGCCTTACCATGTCTTGCCTGGAATTTTACAATGCTCTTAACTGACTTTTCTCTATTTTATGCCTTCTTAGACAAAATTAACTTTCTAAAATGCCTACTTGAATCGTGCCCCTCCTAACCAGAGCCCTTCAAGTGGCTTCCCACTGTCCTCCGGATAAAATTCCCATCAGTTAGCACATAAGGCCTTGAATAATTAAGCTCCTGTATCCTTGTCCCTCTCCATACACTTAATATGAAATTATATGTTCCTGATTATGCCCCTCTTAGTTTGTAAGTTCAAGTTTTTTCACTGGCCGTTCCCTCTGCGTGGACTGACCATTCTGTTAGCTTACTAATTCCCTCAAAGCTAAAGTATTATCACCTAGAAACTATCTTTGGTCCTCTTCAATCAAAGACAAAGGCTGTTAAATCATCTGCTCTGCAGTTTGCTCTCTGAGCTGTTTTAGGACAAGGACAAAGTCTCTTGCATCTAGCAGAGTCTGGCACACAGCAGACATTCAGGTTTTGCTA
>NW_011494684.1:497120-505093 GCF_000754665.1 Bison bison bison | reverse complement strand
ATAAGAAGTACCTTGAAACCTTGGCATCATGTCCTCACCAGAGAGAACACACCCTGACCACTTCCCCATCTATTTACAACTTTCTTGGGGCCCCAGCCCCACAGATAAAGGGTGGGAAAGAAAAATGAGCACAGAATAGAGATTTCCCTTTTATACATATTGCAACAAGTTCTCCAGAAAACATTCATCAGAAATAAATTAAAAAGTCCTCTTGCCACTGCCTCCAAACATAAAAAGGAGCCTACACCCTGGCCCCAGCCCAGGCCACTCAAGGCCCTGATTGTCCATGGAAGAAAGTTAAGGATTGAGGGGCCCGAAGCCTGAGACAGGAGAGTCAGACCCCTCCTCGGAAGTATCCAACAAGAAAGGCGAGGTGACAGCGTGTGCCTGGGAGATGGCAGCCAACTCCTTGAGAAACTCAGGGAAAATGACTGCACAGTAGACAGCATTCTTGACTCGCAGAGCCTCACCTTGGCGCTCAGGGGCCCCACCCCGGGCGGGTAGGACCGGCGTCGAAGCCCCAGGGGAGCCCCCACCTAGGCCAAGTCCTGCGCCACCATCTCTCCCAGGCTGGAGAACCATCTGTGCCGCCTGCCGAGCCCTGGTTGGACTGTGTGCATGCCGCAGGAGTAGCTCCCCCAAGGACGGCCTCCGGCTCTTCACTGGGAACAAACAGAAGTGTCGGGAAGGTGCTGAGGTCAGGCAGAATCCCTTGGCCTGGGAGAGGAGAGTTCCCCACCTCACCCTACCCCCACCTCCCAGGTTCATGAACTTTTCAACTAGGACTCTTAACACTTAAGTGCTGCCTGCTCAGCCTCCTTCCCTCTATCCAGCCATCCCACCAGTCAACCATCAGGCTCAGTCAACCCTTCAGACACTTCACAATCCTTCAGACACTTCAGACAGGACCACTCCCTTCTCCAGGTCCCTTTACCTTAAGGGATTCTCTTACTGCTCCTCCCTTTCCAATCACTATTCTAGATCACTAAGCTCTTTCTCCCCCATCTGTAACATGCCCTTACTTCCTGCTGCCCAGCACGCTCCTATACTGGAGTCAAACACTTCCCCTTTCCCCCTGCCCATCTATGACACCTCAGCCACATCCTCTGCTCCTTCAATACCCACAGGGGCTATATATGCAATCAGAGTTCAGTGACTTTATCAGATCTGTCACACACTGCTATCCCTCCAAGATCTACTCTCCTGTGCTACCAGTTGGCCTTCCACCAATTCCTTTCCTATAACCACCAAAGCTACCCTCCCACTGGTTGTGGCCAGACAACTCCACATGTCAGTTCAAATGAACCACTGAAAATACTGCCTTTTCTCCTCTAATTTCCTGCCGACACTGCTGGCCCTGGATGTATTCTTGTCCCTGTCCAAGACCTAGGGCCTAGACTCTGGGGATCTAGTCTCCAGATCATGATATCATTCCCATTCTCTCCCTCTAATACTGGTGACAGATATACACTAAACAGATACATTAAATGTGGCTTTTAGAGCCCATTATAACCAGGTTCACACACTTCCTCCCACCTCTTCTTGAGACTCTACAGAGCCCCTGGCTTTGGCATCCACATCTATCTGCTCCCCCTGGAACCCTCCAGGCTCTTCTCATGCTTCTGTAGCCCCTTCTGCCTTAATTTTGTTCTCCTTGATGTTTTCATCCCTGGCCTAATCCCCCTAACCCCAACTCTCCTCTAATTTGGCCTCCACCAACTTCCCATTTTACTGCCCTATCACATTGCATTTCAATAACTTGTTCTCATGTCTTCTCCTCAAACATTAATCTGTGAGTTTAAGGGCTTACACTCTGTCTTATTTACCTCTATATCCCAGTGAACATAGTACCAGGACTATGGAAGCAAGATTACTTCCTGGCACTAGACCATGAGGAAATCATGCTAAGAAACTTCAATTGGGCCTTCACAGCTATATAATAACCCTCCTGGTACTCTTCCCAACCTACACACTTTCCTCCGAAAGCCCTCATCTCACCTCTGCTTTCTTGCTCAGTGTATTATTCTGCCTCCTACTTTGATTAGCAAATAAAGGATGACTTCAATTCCCTAAAATTTCCTCTACATCTCAAAACTCCACTGGTAGATATAATGTCCTCCCTTGATTTCTCAATTGCCTCAAAGGGGGAAAAAATTTCCCTGGTGCTCTGGATCCTACTTACTTCCACCACCTTTGGGACCTTGCTCCCTCAGTTATGACAATCCTCTAGTCCCCATCTAGATTATCAGCTTTTTGAAAGTAAAGATCTCATCTTGCACTTCCATGAGTCTCCTGTACCAAAGACAACACCACATGGCAAGCACGCAGATGCACTGTGTGCTAAATCACTTCAATCATGTCCAACTCTTTGCAACTCTATGGACTGTAGCCCACCAGGCTCCTCTGTCCAAGGGATTCTCCAGGCAGGAATACTGGAGTAGATTGCCATACCTCCTTCAGGGGATCTTCCCGACCCACGGATCAAACTCGCATGTCTTATGCCCAATGCATTGGCAGGCAGGTTCTTTACTACTAGCACCACCTGGGAAGCTCAAGCACTCAGATACTTGCTGATAAAAGATCTAAATTTAAAACATCATATATAACTCTTCATATATAACTCTTCCTTCTTCCTCATATCTCACAACTACTCGCCAAACTCTGCCAATACTTCTTTCCCACTTCCACCTTATCAAATTCTTCCTATTTCTACTGTTCTAATTCAAGCCTCACACGTCACATCTGCATTATGGCAGACGCTTCCTGATTGCTCTTCTGACTCCATCTTCTCCTAACTCCAATGCACCTAGCACATGAACTTACATACTTATCTCTCCACTCCCACATATAGGACCTCCAATTGGTATCTCACTGCCTAAAAGTTTACAACTTCCACCCATCCCAACTTCTACTCTGAGAACCTTCTGCTGTGATGATATCTTCCCAGCCTTACTACCAACTGTTCCACTACCTTCCAAATTCCCTGCTCCAGCTAAACAGTTCATCCTATCTCCTGAACAAATAATAGTCATCCCATTCCTTTGCCACCCAAGTCCTACCCATCTCTCAAGACCCGTGTCAAATGTCATATCCTTTACCAAACTTTAACAATATTGCAACCTAAAAAAAAAAAAATCTCAATCTAGAAACTATTCTGTCCCCTTGCCTGTCCCCAGCTTCTAGAGTAGTTTTTGCTGGTACTGTTGATTTGGCTCTCAGTGGACACAACTATTTTTCCTCTGACCAGAAACTTGAAGATAAAATCAAGAGTCCACTCTCTGCAACTCTCCAGTTCTCACCACAAGGCTTCAACCTTAATAAGAATTCAATTAACCTGAGCTAGTTAGTTGCCTAGGGAAGATGGGGAGGCGGTGGCAGGGTAGACCTCACCTAGGGAATCAGATCGGCGGGGGGCAGGTCCTGCTGCAGGGCCCTCGGTCCAGTCCAACTTGCCACGGGCAATGAGGTACTTCTTGGCTTTGGATAGCAGTGCTGGGAAGTCCTCCTGGGAGGCTGCAAAGCTCTCAATCTTATTCTTCACAGAGCCCAGCACCTATGAAGCACAACTTCATGACATTTCTGGGTGGCTTCAGACTGACACAGTGCTTTCTAGCCCCACCGGGCCTGTTCCCAGCACCCCCAGGGCTACTCCAGCTGTGGGCCTGGCCCACTGTGGAGCCTGGACGCACCCATGCACGCATGCATCGCACACCTGCAGCAGGGACTTGACACTGGGCTGGAAGACCATGTTGGTGTTGAGCAGGAAAGAGCGGAGCAGGGGCTGGGGGTGACAGGCCAGCTGGGCCACCAGCCCCGTCAGCAGGAAGTTGACATAGACGGAGTTCTGCAGCATATTCTCGAGTTTGGCAAAGAGCGCAGCCATGAAGGGGCCTGGGGAGGTGGGCACAAGGATACAAGGCCTGAACACAGTGCACGTCACACACATTCCTCCCCAAAACGAGATCCCCCACTAGGTGAAAATTATTTGTATTTCAGTCTCTGGGAATGTTTAAATATCCTGTGAACGCCTATTCTGGACAAGATAAAATGGCAGACACCACATGGACCCACAAGAAGGCCAGATGCCAGCTTTATACACATTCTAGATGAAGAGCCAGACCACAGGCTCTGGAATTAGACAGACTTGATTAAATTTGAGCTCTACCATTTACTAGTAAAATTACTAGATGAATCAAAACTCTCCAAGCACAGTTTCCTACTTGTTAAAATAAGAAAAACACCCACATCACAAGGTTATTAAGAGGATCAAAGAGAGACTGATACACAGCATTTAGGTCAAAATCTAGCAAATTTTAAGTATTCAATAATAACTATAAGCTATATGATATTTCTCAATTTTTTAAAAAGCTTAACCCAAGAGAACAACTGAAGAAAGAACAAGTGACTAAGTGATTAGAACCAAAAGAAGAAACAAAGTTACACACAAGACAGAGAATAACACTAGACCTGAGTCAAAAATTAAGCCACAAGAAAGCATAATGAAGGCAAAGAAGGTGACTATATTGATCAACTTAAAAGGGGAGAAATCTTTGGAGAACCAAAGGAATAATCAGGTCTGTTCAAGAACTGGGAACGAAAATGGTAAGATAGAATCTGTAGGGAAAAAAAGAGCTTAGTTCAGGGCCAGAGAAAACTGATCCAGGACAGACTCTTTGGTGGAAAAGAGACTAGCAGAAGGGATTAGAATGACCTTCTAGAAGAATTGGCCTCAACTGAGCCAGGTCACCAACACTAGTACAGTAGAACCATCACAGTCTATCTGGTCAGGGATTTGTGGGAGAAAGGGACTGTGCCTATGAACTGCCCTAGGAATTAAGCCAGGAGAACAATGAAGGGCAAGAGACACTGAATCCTGAAAAAGATCATAGAACAGTCTTCACTCCACACACACATGACTAGCCTTAGCTCTAAATCAACTCTTGGTTTAGCAAGGTCCTAAGATATCCCTTATCATCTCCAGGGGACTTTTTTGCAAGACAAAAAGCTCAGATGAGTTTATGAAGAAGAAAAAAGACAGAGAGCTTCAGTTAACACTTCAATAAAGTGGTAAAACCTGCACACCACCTTCTAGTGGCACAGAAAAGGAAAGAGCAAAGCAGAGGCTAAGTAAATGAATACACCTATTCTCTATAGTCTGCAAGAGTTGTTATTACTCCAGAGCAAAAGCCCTGATGATGTGCAAGCAGTGTGGCAGTATATCCCAGGCCCAGTTAGAACGTGTACTGATTGTACTGATCAATGCACAATAACCTCACTACAAACATGTGAGGAAGACATGTGGCGCCTTGGTCAACTACTACCTGCCATCCGCCCAAGATAATAATCCTGAACTACCACATGCTGAGTTCTCACAATATACCAGCATCACAGTAAGTGATTTACATGCAACAAAGACATAGATGGGACACTAACTCAAGGAATGTCTAGTCCAAATCACTACACAGCTTCCCAGAAGTGTCTCCCCAACAACCCCCAGGATGGTATGTAGAGGAGGGACAAGAGCCAGGTGCGAGCTGGGCTGGGTAAAGCAGGGTCAAACAAAAACAAAATGCAGTTAGCCCAGCCACTCAGGCCAGGTCTAACCCCAAGGTCTTTGGAAGAAACCAAAAGAACTTAACTGGAGGAGTCAAGGCCAGCGCTGTCATTTTCCCTGATTGTGGTATGTCACTGATCTAATTTACCCAGAGGTATTTCACTCTATCTGCTGCAATTCTTACCACTACCCATAAACCCTTAGAAAGGCTTACCGAGCAGTCAAGGCAAGGTACAAGGATAGGAAACAGGAGAAACTTGAAACTGAGCCCTTCTCTAAAGAGGCTGGGAGAAAGGAGGCCAGGGCTGAAGAAGGAAACTACATCAGAGAGCTGACTGTGGGCCACAGAAGAGCTGACAGGAGACCCAACACCCAGACAGATACACTGGTGGGAACAGCATGGAACGGCATGATTTACAGGTGCCTCACAAACAGGACAGGCCATGTCTTCCACATGGTTCAGATGTATTACTGTGATTTACCAGGAAACACCAAACACAAAATATCCTGATCACACATTCCAGGAAACGGCCAGACTGAGGAAGAGTTGGAACATGCACATAGGACAGACATATAAGGCTCAGACAAAAGTCAATACTCAAACCAGCACAAGCATGGAAGACGTACAGACAGACACAGAGACACAGTATGACATGGTATGTATCTGGAGGGGACCCAAGCAAAATGGATGAGGAGCTAGGCAAGTACACAGGAATGACATGGCCAAGAAGTCTCAGAAACTAGCACAAACAGGTCAAGAACATGCAAAGAGTACACAAAGGAGAAGACCTAGGCTAAGTAGCTTACCAGTGAAGGGCTGGCTTGGCAGCTGGTTGAGAGTCCGCAAAGGGCTGCTGAGGAAGGGGCCAGGGGGCTCAGGGGAACAGGTGAAGCTCTCGTAGGCCTCCTCCTCCTCAAGAGGTAGTGAAGGCTCTAGAGGGGGCTCAGAGCCAGCACCCCCATTGCTCAATGCCACCTCCAGCTCCCGAAGCTCCTGCCCAAAGCCCTCTAGTCCTGCCATGCCCTCAGAAGTGTCCTCTAGTGGTTCCCCAGCTCCCTCCTTTGGCACCCGACGAACCTTCTTGGCCCCCTCAGGCCATGGTCCTGGCAGCCCATTGAGCTGGGGAGGGGGCAGGTGGCCAAGGCTTTCCCGTGCACCCCAGCCAGCCCCCCACTCCCCAGCTCTTCCTCCTCCCCTCCCCCCGCATTGTCCCTGCCCTCCTCAGGCAGTAGGCTGCGTTTCTTAGTCCGGGAGCCAACTGGACTAGGCTCAGGAGGGGGCCGCTCGCCATCATAGGGGGCAGACCAGGTACGGCAGGCTTGGACACAGCGGTCCACACCACGGCGCGCCTCACGCAGATACTCCAGGTAATTGTCTTCCAGCTCACCAGGCTCCTCCACAGGGCTGGGCCGGCGGCCAGGGCTGGAGGCTGGGGACGTAGCAAGCCCTGGTGAGCGAGGGGCTGGGGCTGGGGACTCGGAGCCACCCAGGCTCTGCTGTCGCAGGAAGAGGGCTAGACGAGATGGTGTAGAGGGCCGGTGTACAGTCACCACAGAAGAGGAGTCAACACTTGGGCTTCCAGGGCCTGCTGAGGGGAAAAAACATAAGAGGGATCAAAGAGACAGAGGTGCAGGAGGAGGGATGACACAACATGGGTAACTACAAGAGAAGCCAACAGAGCAGCACAAATGTGACTGATTCGGACAGCTGACTCTCCACCACTCAAATTAAGCTTTTCCTCATTCAACACCACCCTCACCACCATCACCATGAAAACAACAGAAACAGAAGAGCATGACCAGAGTGAAGAAAAGGAACGGCTCTGCTCAGAAGCTAAATTTCTCTGGTAGAGTTAATGATCCACCCTCCAACACCTCTCACCAACTTCCCTAAAGATGGAATGCCACTCACGGCCACCTCCCTCCTTCCACCCTGGCCCCGCCTTCTTGCTAGGCTACCCAGGACCCAGGCCATACCCGTTGTGTCCTCCCTTCTCCCTGCCTCTCTGCTAGGCCCACCTCGTGCCCACGAGGCATGCTCTGGACGAGGTGGGCTGGAGGCATGGTGCCGACAACAGCGTGGGATTAGGGAGAGAAACTTGTCTGCAGCTCGTCCATACAGGTCCACGTCACGCACAGCCGGCTTCTGGCTCAGCATCACATGGTTACACGGGACAAGATACCTGGGAAAGAGAGCACAAAAGAAAGGATAGATCAGGAAGGAAGGACAGGGTTTGGGAGAACATCAGTGGAACTACATGGCTAAGCCAGGTTTCAAGAGGACATGCACAAGCAACCCCCATGCAACCCATCACCCCAGCAGTGCACAAGGCACCGACAGCCCTGAAGGTTCAGGATCAGCCATCCCTCAGCCCTGCCCCAACAGCTACCTGAGAACCAGCTGCAGCAGGACATCCTC
>NW_011494684.1:488063-496923 GCF_000754665.1 Bison bison bison | reverse complement strand
TGAGTCACTGTAAGAGCTCTCAGCCCTTCAGGATATTTAACAAATGGGAACCGCCCCCCACAACCTGAGGCCCGAGCAACCACTCCTAAAACAACAATGGCACAGGGCTTGGCATGTAACAATCATTCAAATATTAAACAAATAATTACACTATCTTTGTGGTCAAGACATCATTATTTACAGACAGGAACAAACCGTGTGCCAGATTTAATGCATTTCTATAGACCACATACTTGTCATCAAACTCTGGCTATATATACCTGGCAATAGAGATTCTAGCAACACTTAAATGGAAGGAATACCCATGAAGAGACCCCAGGAAATACTGGAACTGAGTGAATGTCTAACAGGAGATAACACAACATGATAACTAAGTGAATGCCAGTCAGCAGACTATAGCAGCATAGTAACTGAATGCCTACCAGCAAGAAACCAGAGGGAACCTGGAAGAATCCCAACTGGGAAGTGGGTGGGGGCTGTGAACATGGAGTGTGAGTCACCTCTCCAACACCAGTGTCTCTCGGAGAAGGTAGGATAAAGAAAAGTTCAAGGGCAGCTGACAGGAAAAGGAAAAAATAGGTGGGTCCAGAACAAGGGAAATCTTTTGTTTTAGGAAAGCAATAAGGGTGGTTCACCTCCAGCCAGGCAAAGACAGCAGACACATGTAAGTTCTCCCTTCCTCTGCTGAATCCCCAAGCGCTGGCTCCGTACTTTCCTTATGACAAGTATACTTGAGCTCCTCGAAGACAAACACTGGGTCTTAGTCTAGGGCACTACCTCCACAGTCTAGGTGTTCATCATTTACCAAATGACTGAGGGGAAGTTAAAAGCCAGTCATGGTGGGAAAGAGATAAGGTAGCAATT
Organism: Bison bison bison; assembly: GCF_000754665.1. NCBI lineage: Eukaryota > Metazoa > Chordata > Mammalia > Artiodactyla > Bovidae > Bison > Bison bison. Next base: position 496,059 of record NW_011494684.1, on the reverse strand, counting down.
CACATTTTAGTCAGCATGGATATTTACCCTAAATGACCATTTTAACTAGCACTCAGTCTCATTAAAACATGAGTTTTAATGAAAACACTCAGACTCATTAAAGATTGTATGGTAGGTAGAAAAACGGCCCTCAAAGATGTACAGATCCTAATCTCCAGATCTTGTACCTTTTTACCTTACATGTCAGAAGGGACTTTGCAGGCATGATTAAGGTTATTAAGGAATTTAAGTTGAGGAGAGTAGCCTGGATTATCCAGAGGGGCCCAATTAAATCACATGAGTCTTTAAAAACAAAGAATATTTTCTAGTTGGGTCAAAAAGGAAGAGATTTGAACCGTGAGAGGGACTCCATCCACCACTGATGGTTTTGAGGGTGGAAGGAGTCATAAGTCAAGGATTTAGCTGGTCTCTAGAAGCTGGGAATGGTTCCCAGCTGACAGCCAGCAAGAAAATAGTAATCTCAGTCCTTTAACTACAATTAAGTAAATATGACCAAGGACTAAAATGATCAAGGAAATGGATTTTCTCCTGGGACCTCCAGAAAAGACACTGCCCAGTTGACATTTTGATTTTAGTAGGGTAAGGTCAGTACCAGATACATGACCTACAGAATGGTAAGGTAATAAATTTGTGTTGTTTTAAGCCACTATGTTTGTGATAATTTGTTATGATAGCAATAGGAAACTAATACAGATACTCAGGTACTCAGACTAGCTAGCAGCATTATTCACCTTAAGCCATGAAAGTCAGGCTATAGTGGTTACAAAATCAGGCCAATAGGAATCAAGCTTAAAAGGGCCAAACACAGGAAAGGGAAAGCACCTGCATGTTTAACATAGGAATCCTGAAATCAGAACAGATTTGGTTCTTCCAAGAACAGAGAGCCAAGAATAAATACCCAAAGACCACGAAAGGCTCCTGAAACCAGAGGACCAAATGCAATACTAACAGAAATATGTGCTAAAGACTAAAGACACTGAGGGAGAATCAAAGAAATTAGGGTAAGATTAAGACAAAAACAAGATGGACAGAGCCCAGCACAGGGGGGGAAAAAAAAAAAATCAACCCTAGGAAGGAAATCAACATTCTCAAAACATGAACAGGACATTCTATGAAGCCAAATAGATTTAAGACAATGGTCGAACTTCAGCATAATTAGAAATAAAACTTTTTCAATATCTTTGTAAAATTAAAGCTTTGTCAACTATTTCCTATTGGTTTATACCAATAATTCTTAAGCTAAGGCATGTATCATACTTACATTTTGGGGTATTATAAAAGTTCACATGCCTTGGGCCTACTTCCAAAGAATATAACTCAAGAGACCTAAGGCAGAGCTTAGAATCTGTTGTTGTAGTTATTGTCATTTTCCAATTTTAGGGTGTACACTTGGTTCAGAAACTCTGGTCAAATCAGAGTCAGTCTAAAAATCTCACACATACCTTAAACTTAGCTATTCAGGAGAATGTCAAGTATACAAAACATAGCTATCCAGAAATCCTACCTACCTCAAACCCTGCTACCAGGTATCTCAGGTAACTGGAACAACTTTCCAGAACCCTTAGTGATCCAAGAACTTCTACTTCAAACACAAAGACCCAGAGAACTTCAATTATTTGTAATAAAAGAAGGAAATAAAAGTGGTGATAGAGCCAAAATAAATGCCATAAAGTGCATGGCTAAACAAATGCTTTATTTCCCCCAGAAGGACAGTAGGTCTTTATTACTTAGACAACTTACTCCTATTTTATATATATTTCTATTGGTTAAAATCTAACCTTCTTACCATGGTCTACAAAGCCATGCATGATCTGAATCTTACCCACCTCTCCCTCCTTTCTTCCCCATGCTCACTACACCTCCAATCACACTGGTCTTTTATCTTCTCAAATACATTTCATTTCCTCTCCCCAACTGTGTCCTTTGCAAGCACTGCTCCCTCTGCCTAGACTGTTCTTCTGCTTGCTCTTTAGTAGGCTAGCTCCCTCATGACCTTTAGGTCTCAGTTCAATGTCATCTCCTCTGAGAGGTTTTTTGATTACCCTACTGGCTTAGATGGTAAAGAATCCACCTGCCAACACATTTTCAAATTTTAATCCTGGGTTGGATCCCTGGGTCAGGAAGATCCCCTGGAAAAGGGAATGGCAACTCACTCCAGTATTCTTGCCTAGAGAATTCCAGGGAGAGAGGGCCTGGCAGGCTACAGTCCATGAGGTCACAAAGACTTGGATACAACTGAATGACTACCACTTTCACTCTCTGTTTTCTAAGCAGCCTGTTTTTTATAAAAATGACCTCAACTTTCAATTATTTCAGTTATGTGTTTGCTTCTCTACCTACTCTGTGAAGGAAGCTCCATGAAGTCAGCAAAAACTGCTTACCATTATATCCTCAGTACCAGAGACCAATATAGTGAACACACTGAACATTCGATCAAAACCTTCAGGAGGAAGGAATGTTACTAGGTAGGTAGGCAGATGGGTGCCCCAAGTTACAGCAGTTCAAATACAGAAAATTCAAAAGGAAGTACAGGTAAACACACTAGTTATAAAGCAGGCTCAGAGCCTGAAGAGGTGATCTCGAGTCACCCACAACAAACCACAGAGCACTACACAGCTGAAGAGACTCTCAGGTCAATGCCATATTACAAGTGCTGCACAATGGCAAAACCTATAGCCATGAGTGGCCAAAGTCATTCATAAAATATAACTGTCCTGTGTATATCCAGATATTACAAAAGCAGGGAAGCACATTGAAAATGTTCCCAAAATAGTTAAAAGTTTAATACTAGAAAGAAAATGCCACCTAACTTTGAAGTGATTACTGGAGACAAAGGCCAAAGAAGGGCAGAAACACCCTCCCAGAACAAAGGCTGGAGAGAGGAGATGGCTCACCCAGGTAAGCCAGGACAGAGGTAGGGGCCATACCCGGGAGTTGCTGCCAATACGGGCAACAAGGGTGTCAAGGATGGTGTGGGTGTCATGCCGGTGTAACAGCAGGAATCTCAGGAAGGTACGGAGCAAGGCGGGCTCTGAAATACTCCGTAGGAAAAGTTCCAGATAGGCGGTACTGGCGATCATCTCCTCCACAGAGGTCTGAACGAAGGGAAGGTAAAGTTCGGAAATTTAGGGCTTCCCCACATATACACAAAGCCATTTTCCTTAAGTTCTAAGGAGGTACCAGGAACAGACAGGGAAAAAGGGAGGAGTACCCTGCCCACTGCCACCCACACTGGTCCTGGCACTGAGGTAACCACTCCTCAGCCTAATCCCCTAATCTGCCTTGCCACCATGACTCTCACCTTGTGCAGGGCAGGGCCCATGACTGGCACCAGGAACCCATTATGGATATAATCAACCAGCTGCTTTTGCACCAGAGGATGAGCCACCTGTATGGGTACAAAAAAGAGGATGGAGAATTTTGAAGGGTGCTACTGTCAGAAAGGGAGCAAAATGTTAGAATATATATATATGCACCCTCCCCTCAAGCTGAAAGAAAATCAGAACTCCAGAGATTGCACCTTCTCCCACCCCATTTCCCCAGATGAGCAAGGGCCAGAGCTCCTGGGAACCCCAGTCCCACCTGAATGACTGCATTGCAGAACTCTAGAGAACTCATGAAAAGCGCAAGGGCTGGCACTCCAAGCCAATCTTCCCGTCGCAGGCAGTGCCAATCATCCCCTGGAACTTCAATCTTTCGGGGCAGTGACGAGTACAGGGCACTCAGCCCTGTGGCCAGCACCTGGGGGCCATCCCCAAGGACAGGTTACCAAAGGCACAGACAATATAAAAAATGAAAACAGGGAACTATTAACCCAGAGTTTTATGGAACAGGGATAAAAGCTATTACCAGAGCAGATATTTAGTTACCCAAGGTGCCAAGACATCACCTGGGAACACTGGCCCATGAAAAGCCTTCATACCTGCCTTATCCACATAAGCCCAAGTTTCATCCCCACCCCAATTCCAGGTGTTACATTCAAACCCAGGGGGCTACTTGCTAAAGGAGAGGGCCCCGGTGCATAGCCCCTCCACACCTCCTAAATAGGAAGGTGCCTACACCATACCCTACACCCATCCCAGGAGGTGCTGACCGGGCAGAAGTAAGAGTGATCTGCGATGTAGCGGCCCACAGTGGGACTTCCAGCTGATAGAGCCATGAGCAGGAGTAGGGCGTCGCGGGCCTGCTGGCCCAGGGTGCCCTCTCGATGGACAAAAGGGACAAGGCGAGAAAAGAGGAGAAGACGGGGAGCAGCTCCAGGTTCAGGAGGTGGCTGCAGGAAGAACTCGAGCAATGAAGGCTCCCGGGCCAGACACACGCACAGCTGGCTGAGAAGTAGCACCAGGCCTTCATCCAGTGCTGGGCTACTGGGCACAGGGCGGCCACAGGCATCCAGCAAGATCAGTAGAGCCTCACGAACTGGACCATGCCGCAACAGGGGCTGGCGAGCTTCGCTCACTAGCATCTCAAAGAGTTTCAGTTGCTCAGCCCGCCGTTCCTCAACCCCATCCCCAAGCTCATCCCATTGAAGCTGCCATGTCAACACACGGGTTAGCAGATCCTCACGCAGAGCAAACTCAAGCAGGGGCCCAGGAGCTGTGGGGACCAAGGGCACTGCGCGATCCTCTGCCAGGAGTGTCAGCATCTGGTAAGTGTGGTTGCGCACGGCACTGAGATCATCAGCACCCCCAGGAGCTGCCCGAGGCCCTTGCCGTTCCAGGATTCGCACCACCTGGGGAATCAGGACAGATAAGAGAAGGAATCTAAAATAAGGTGACTAGATGATAAGGTGAGAGAACACAGAAATTTAGAGGGACTCAGGCAGGTAGTAGACTGGGCCCTTTGGTATACAGTCTCCTACCTGGGACCAGTGATTCTTGAAAACCATGAGGCAAGTCTCAGGGTCAGCCATGACAGGGGTCTGCAGACTGGCCCCTTGTGGTACACGGTGCCCAGGGCCCCGGGAGGCCAGTCTGCTCAGCCAGTTCATCCTCTCCATAAGGCAGGCTGGGCACGGCCAGCGGCCAGAGAGTCACACTCTGAGAACTTGCCAGCTGGAGGTTTTCTCCACCTGTGTCTCTAGTCTGCTTCATCCGGTCTGTAGGAGCCAACAACTGTCCATGGAGCCAGAAGATACACCAGGCTGGAACAGTGAGCCCAGAGGTCACTGCCCAATCCAGGCCTACAAATCTAATTCAAAGAGAAAGAATAGAGAGGTTAACAGAAGTTTGCTTCTTTCTACCACCCAACAGGAAGAACTCAGAACCACCACTCCACTGAAAACGACACACACAATCAGCACTTTAAAGTCAACACGTGTACAACAGAACTCATTCCAACACCAAACCTGTGTTACTTCCCCAGCCTTCTCCACCTTAATAAATGATAGCAATATTCACCTACTTGATCAGGTCAAATACCTGGGCATCATCCTTCTTTCTTCTTGTTATTACCTCCAATATCCAGTCCATCAGCCTATAATCTATACCCTCCAAACATGCCTCACTATTGCAATAGCTTCCAATCTGGTCTTCATGCCTCTAGTCTTAGCCCTCTGAGAATCTATTCCCCACACAGCAACTAGAGTTTTAAAACATAAATTATACTACATCTCTCCTCTGCTGAAAACCCTCCAATGATTCCCTATCACACTGGTAATAATCCAAGTCCTTTACCTTGGCCTCTAGGGCACTATTTAATCTAATCTGTATAACTTCCTACATGCCCCTTTTCACTCATACTTCACTCATAGGAGCCTTTCTTGAACACTAGCTCTTTCCTCTGTCTGGAATGCACTTTTCCTGATCTTCACATTGTTCACATCACTCTTTCTGAATGCCATTTCCTCTACTTAACAATTCTATCGAAACTGCATTTTCCCACCTTCACTCTCTAGCTTTCTAATCCTTTCTTCTGCACACTTTTTTATTTTCTGAAAATATTTGTCTATTCATTTATCTATCTTCCCTACTACAATGTAAGCTCACTGAGGACAAGGTTTCTCTGTTGCATCACCAGTACCTAGAGATCAATAAATTATCTGCTGAATGTATAGATGCTCAAGTGAATGAATGAATGAATGAATGAACAAACAATGAACTATCAGGAAATCCAGTCTAGATCTGACTCTAGTCCTCTGGGACTTCTGAGGAAGAAACCTTTTTCTATTACAGGTCCCTCCCTAGAAGCCCACCCAACAGGAAATACACAAACAGATCTTTAACTTGCTGAATAATCTTAAGAGGTAAAAACTCAGAACCAATCAAAAAAGCAAAAGAATTTTAATTCTAGAAAAAAATACAAGGATACACTCCCATAAATACACATATACCCACTCCTGTCAGATGCATTCAACATTCATTCCTGCGGACGTGACAGAACACCCACATTAGAGAAAGAGCTGTTGTTCAGTCACCAAGTCGTGTCTGATTTTTTGTGACCCCATGGACTGCAGCATGCCACGCTTCCCTGTTTTTCACTATTTCCCAAAGTTTGCTCAAACTCAAGTCCACTGAGTTGGTGACGCCATCCAACTATCTCATCCTCTGCCACCACATCCATACAAGACTACTGGAAAAACCATAGCTTTGACAAGAAAGACCTTTGTTGGCAAAGTAATGTCTCTGTTTCTTAATATGCTGTCTAGGTTGGTCACAGTTTTTCTTCCAAGGAGCAAGCATCTTTTAATTTTATGACTGCAGTCACTGTCTGCAGTGATTTTGGAGTCCAAGAATATAAAATCTGCTACTGCCTCCACTTTCTCACCATCTATTTTGCCATGAAGTGATGGGACTGGATGCCTTAGTTTCTTCAATGTTGAGTTTTAAGCCAGCTTTTTCACTCTCCTCTTTCACCCTTATCAAAAAGCTCTTTAGTTCCTCCTCACTTTCTGCCATTAGAGTAGAATCATCTGCATATCTAAGGTTGTTGATATTCCTCCCAGCAGTCTTGATTCCAGCTTGTGATTCATCCAGCCCAGCATTTTGTATGATATACTCTGCATATATAAGTTAAATAAGCAGGGTAACAATATACAGTCTTGACAGACTCCTTTCCCATTTTTGAACAAGGCCATTGTTCCATGTCCGGTTCTAACTGTTGCCTCTTGACCTGCATACAAGTGTCTCGGGAGGCAGGTAAGGTGGTCTGGTATTCTCATCTCTTGAAGAATTTTTCAGTTTGTTGTGATCCATACTGTAAAAGGCTTCAGCATAGTCAATGAAGCAGAAGTAGACATTTTTCTGGAATTCCCTTGCTTTTTCTAAGATCCAACGGATGTTCACAATTTGATCTTTGGTTTCTCTGCCTTATCTAAATCCAGCTTAAACATCTGAAATTTGCAGTTCATGTACTGTTGAAGTCTAGCTTGAAGGATTTTGAGCATTACTTTGCTAGCATGTGAAATGTGTACAGTATATGGTAGTTTGAATTTGACATTGCCTCTCTTTGGGATTGGAATGAAAACTGACCTTTTCCAGTCCTGTGGCCACTGCCAAGTTTTTCAAATCTGCTGGCATACTGACTGCAACACTTTAACAGCATCATCTTTTAGGATTTTAAATAGCTCAGCTGGAATTCCATCACTTCCACTAGCTTTATTTGCAGTAATGCTTCCTAAGGTCTACTTGACTTCACACTCCAGGATGTCTGGCTCTAGGTGAGTGACCATACCATCATGGTAAACATCTGTTGGCCTCAGCCATGGCTCACAGTTCCTTCTTCATCACATCTACCACCCTCTCAGCAGTAATGGCTCTCAACAATACCTCCTGAGTATAAAAACTTCAGAGGCAAAAAAACAACAACTTCAGAGGAAAGGCATGGTTCAATCATCCTTCCTTTTTATACTCAACAAGGCCTAAAGGAACCCGGAGACCTCCAACAGACCCACACTTTGCCCTCCAGTTACATTAACCACCACCTCCTTCTACCCAGATACACAGTCTCTCACCACTATCTGCTCACAACTAAAAGGCAGTAACTCTGCTTGCTTAAG
>NW_011494684.1:469170-487963 GCF_000754665.1 Bison bison bison | reverse complement strand
AAAAATAATTTTTTTTTTTTTTTTTTTCCCCCAAAAAGACATAATGGGAAGAGCCAGTCCTAAAGAGCAGGCAGGGCCCACTCATTGATTAATTCAGTGTACATCATACCAGTACTGGGGCACTGTGCTAAGGAAGCACTGGAAATACAAAGATGGATAAAAACAGTTGGGGGAGCATAAACAAAAACTTCAATAAATATTATAAAGAGGTATTTACAAAAATGTCATGAGTGCACTAAGGAAAGAAACTAAATCTGCCTGGAAACTGTAAGAGGATTCCAGAAAAGAGGTGATACCTGATGTAAAACGTTAACAATGAGATACTGGTCACAAGGAGAGCAGAGCAAAAAGTCTTCTTCATATTAAAAACATTATATACAAAAATACAGCACTGTGGAAGAACATAGTAAATTTAAAGAACAGTTGCAAGTTTGGTGTGGCTTAAACACAGACCATTTAGAGAAGAGAGGACAATGTTAAGTTAAAAGGTAAACATGGGTGAAGGTTATAAATATCACTGAATATCATGCTGAGGAGTTTTATTTATGAACACCCTGGAATAAAGGAGCTTTTTAAACAAGAAAATGGTAAGATCAAATTTGCCTTTAAAAATATGTCAGCTAGCAGTACAAGGTAGAGAGAGACTAATGGCAGTAGACAATTTATAAGAATCTGTTTCAATAGTCCATTTTAAAAAAGGAATGTATGAACTAAAGTCATAAGAGCAGAATTAGAAAAGGTAAATCTGAGATTCACCTCTATGTCCCACAGCATGTCCCCTGTGATAATGAAAGTGTTTACACCTATAATATCTGTCACTAATAGCAAGCTCCTTGACAAAAGAGACCATATCATTCATTCTTCTTTGAAATTCCAATGCCAACATAGTAACTGCCATTCAAAAACATTTGTGGAACAAGATGCTGAATTTAAAAATTATAATAGCTAGCACATATTGAGCACTTATATGTGCCAGTCTCCATTCTAAGCACTGCATGTTATTGCTCATTTAAGCCTAATAAAAACCATAGATGTATTATTATCTCCATTTCACACACAAGGAAATCAAAGCCTAGAAAGGTTAAATAGCCAAAGGTACCCAGTTGGTAAGTGGCAAGAATGAGATGCAAATGCAGATAATCAGCCTCCAGATTTAACTTAACCATGAAGTAGAATAAGATCTACCAAATGAATGGAGGATGACAGAAGACCCTAATATGAAGTATAAGAGTCTCAATAAAAGGTAATTCCACTAACAGACTAGGAACACGCAACAAAGGAACTGTGTTTTAGAAGAGAATGAGTACAGTTTTGGACATGTTAAGTTTTTAGACACCGATAAGATATCCACGATGTCCAGAAAGCAAGTAGAAATTATACTCAAGCTCAAGAGTAAAATCACGACTAGAGCTATAAATCCAGGAGTCACCAGCTTATATGTAGTAGATGAAGCTAAGTAAGGGGATGGAATCATCCGAAGAGATCAGTAATCACAAAAGGAGCCAAAGGTGACATCTTGGGGAAAACCAGATTTAAAAAAGCAAAGGAGGAGTCTTTAAAAAAGACTAGTGAAGGTAGCCAGAAATGGAAGGAGAAATCCAAGAAATAACCATAATCAAGAAATCAAGGAAAGGAAGTTTCAGGAAACTGGAGGTTGTCCATAGTGCACAGTCTACAGAGAGATAAAATAATGAAAACTAAAAATAGTCAGTTGATTTTAGCCGGTCAGATGGGGAGCCTCAAGGGCAGTTGTCAAGTGAGGAAAAGAAGTCTGAACAAAGTAACAGGTTGTGGATAAATCAGAAGGGGATACCTGACCAAAAAAAAAAAACAAGTATAGTACTAGTCTGAGAAAAAGAAGTACACCACTTTCTCTGAGAAAGGAAGAAAACAGTAAAATATAAAGGATGAGTGCCACTTCCAGTAAATCTGAAAACAAAAAGAGGAAAGCTAATATCTAATACTACCCCCTACCCAACTACTCTTCCCTCCCTCACTCACCCAAGAGAGTCGGGGTGAGGGAGAGAGCAGAGGGGAGAAAATGGAAGTGCCACAGAATGGATACTCAGTCTGTGTATAACCCCACATGGTTTCCTATAAACCATCAAACACAACCACACTGATTTGGATCACCAGCACGGATGCACTAGAAAAAGTACTTATGCGTCTGTCCTAGTATTTAAGATCCCAAGTAGTCATGGGCTGGAGAAGGCAAAGCCAGCAAGTGCAATTACTGGGAAGAAATCTCCCCTGTTCCTAGACCTGTCATTTGTCACATTCTTAGCCCCGGGATACTGCATCATCCTTTGTCAGTTTCCTTAAACTCTGCCCATGCCTTTGTATATATTTACAAGTTGTTTGTTAGTCTTTGGAATTAGGTTCTGGAAGCTGGAGGCAGTTTAGTTTTGGACACGTTAAAACCTTATTTTGCTGAGAATGGTTGCTTGGCCCTTCTTCAGCTCCCCTGGGGATTCACTGTGAGGTGGTGAGGATGGAAGTGTCAGAGTAGGTTAGATCTCTCCTTTCTGTAAGAGATGACAGCCCATTTATCACTGAATTCTTTCCAAACCTAATTTGTGCCATCTGCTACCTTCAAGGACCCTCACTGATACAACAGCATTACTGGTTACAGAATGTTTCCTCAGACATACCTCATCTGAGGACTGAAAACGAATAGAGGTCCTTAAGGTCCAGCAAGAATAACCCATAGTAGTAAATAAAGCATGAACTCTGGAGTCCCTCAAACAAAGGTTTGAATCTCAACCATTTTCCCACTGCATGACCTTAAATCACACATCAGAGCCTGTTTCCCCATCCACAAATTCCTGATGAAATATATATTGTTACTGTTTTAAGATTTAAATAAGATAACCTATGTAGAAGTCTAGGTGCTCTATAAATGACATTTTCCTTCCCACTTTCGTCTTCCGTCTCTCAGAGATCCTCATCTCTGACAGAAAGGAGAGATCTAACCTACTCTGACACTTCCATCCTCACCACCTCAAACTGAATCCCCAGGGGAGCTGAAGAAGGGCCAAGCAACCAGTCTCAGCAAAGTAAGGTTTTAATGTGTCCAAAACTAAACTGCCTCCAGCTTCCAGAACCTAATTCCATAGACTAACAAACAGCTTCTACCTTGTGATGTACCTGGGGAACCACTTCTGCTCCACTGCTTGACTAACATAAGGCACTAATCACAGACCCAAGGGGAACTGGTCTCCAGGACTTTCCCTCCCTACCCCACCCCCATTTATTTTCAAAGACCTCAAAGAGAAGAACCACACTTAAATCAGTGTCTCAGAACTCAAAAGCTAACACTTAACCTGGACCCTCTTCACCTACTTCAAAAGCCTAAAAGAAAGCCAAGTTCAGTGTTCCTGTCACCTATATAAGACTCCCTCACTCCCTGTTAACCCTGAAAAGTTCAGAACAAGACAAAGAAGAGAATGGAATCACCACCCTATGACTGTGCCTGTTCCTCCCATAGCAAAGTCTACAGAAAAGGAGACCTCTCTTCCCAAATTCACCTACAAGCTCAGTCACAGGGAAAAAAGGAGCTGATCTTTCAGACCTCCCAAATGGCCAGAGCCAAGTACTCACCATAGGGCCCCCAATTCAGACATACAGGCACACTCAGCAAGAGTGTCCACCAACAGCAGGAACAAGGCAGGAAGTGGCTCAGCCCCACTTATGAACCTTTGCCCTGGGTGAGGCAAAGAGAGGGAGAGAGCTGGGGGCAGGGATACACCTGTAACACCTACAGCTGACAGAGAGAGACCAAACAACCTTCTAAGAACAGGTCAGTGAAGTTAAGGCTTCTCATCCCCTTACAAATGTTCTTCCTAGGCTCTGCCTCTTACTGACCTAAGAGGCAGCAATGTGCTGTTACCCTAGATGCTTAAGTGGGAAGATCTGATTAAAACCTCATAGGAATACAAAAGGAAAAAACAAACAAACCCCACCTCATAAGAGCCTACAATCTAGAACTGAGATTACACATATCCTCTCTGCTTGTCTATCGCTCAGCCTATACCTATAAAACAAATGGGATATCAGTGTATGGTCCCAACTCACTCCTCCTCTCCCCAGTACCACCTCTGCTTCTTGCAGGCATCTCCCCACCTGACTCTAGCAGAGCCCTCATAACTCACAACGTGAACTCTATCACATGTTGACTCCCCTTACCAAAGTAAATCCCATGTTGCACATGGCTTTCTCCACCCTCTTTGTGGGAGAGGGTGACAAAGAAGTCAAAGAGGAGGTACAACTGAACCAGATCCTAATGGATGAGGAAAGTTCACTGGGCAGAGAAGAAAAGGCATTCCTAGAAGAGAAAGGAGAAATTACAAAGATTTCAAGGCTTAAAAAAGTAACATGTTTGCTAGGGAGCTGTGAACAATTTATTCAAGCTAGAACACAGAGTGGAGAGTGGTAGGAGATGAGGCTAGTCATGAGTCGAGGCCAAATGATGCCATATTAAGGAATTTGGATGTCATCCTACAGAAGACAAACAGCCAAAAATTTTAAGCATAAAGAGCTCCATTAAATTTGTATTTTTAGAAAGATCATTCCAGGGACGGATTAGAAAAGAGAAAGTCTGATATATATACTACTATGTATAAGATAGATAACTAATGAGAATCTACTCTATGGCACAGGGAACTCTCCTTACTGCTCTATGGTGACCTAAATGGAAAGGAAATTCAAAAAAGATGGGATATATGTATGGCTGATTCATTTTGCTGTATAGGAGAAACTGACACAGCAGTGTAAAGCAAGTATACTCCAGTAAAAAAAAACAAATAAAAATTAAATGACAAAAAAAAAAAAAAAATACGAAGGCAGGAGACTATCAGGGGGAAAAAGTCCAGATAAGAGACAAGAAGGAAGTAAACTAAAGCCTTAATTGCGAAGCTATAACAGAAAAGATGAAGCAAACAGAGAGACTATAAAAGGAAATGTATTAAGATTTTAGTGATTGACTACATAGAGGGGGTAAAGGAGCAGAAAGATGGAAGATGACACTGAAGTCCTTGCCTGGACTGCTATATACCATATGGTAGAAAAGAAGACATTCAAAGCAAAGACAATGAGTCCTGTTTTGAACATGTTAACTATGATATCTGTGAACATATACAGGAGATCACTGAGTAAAATGACCGGAACATAGAGAGAAACTAAGACTAGATACAGAGAAGTAATCATCTAATTATGATATACTTTTACATTTCACATTCTCTCTCTAAATTGAAATTATCTTTTCATGTGTCCACCTCTCCCAATCAGATTGCAAATTCCCTGAGGATACAGAGGACCAGGTCTTATTTATTGACATCTTGTTATCTCATAAAATGTGAGCATCGTAAGGGCAGACTATATGCTGAAGTATCTGCTGAATGAATAAATGAATTCATAAATGAATGAATTTGTCCTCCCAGCACTTAGCAGAGTGCTGGCACACAGCAGAGGTGGAATAAATGGTTACACACAGCACTCCAAACATGTTTCTATCTCTACATTGGCGGGAGCCGGCATATTGCATATTGAGTGCATATTGCATATTGAGTGCATATTGCATATTGCATATTGAGTGCAGCACTTTCACAGCATAATCTTTCAGGATCTGGAATAGCTCAACTGGAAGTCTATCACCGCCAGGAGCCAGCGTGAGGAACTCTGCCCGTGGCAAAGGTCAGGAGGAAGGAGGCTTGGCATACGCAAAGGTGGGATCGAGCCTCAGGAGTACCCCTGGAAATTCTCGAGCATCTATCCCCCAAACCAGAGTCTGCCTACTTTCTGCTTTGTGCTCTCACTTACACCTCTGACTTTACGGGGGGCTGTCCCCCACTACCTCTCTCTGAAAAAAAGAGTTAACTTACAGCTCCAGTTAATAAAGTTCCTGGGTGTGACAGTGTTTCAACCTACAAACTCCTTTGGAAATCCTCTAGCCTGCCTGAATAGGTTTTTCCGGCCACATGTGATTGTTCAGAGCCTCCCAACTGTGAGAGGCAGGAGATGTTCTAAACTGTCTAAACACAGATTCCTTTGAGTAGTTAAAAGATTGATTAGAAATTTTATTGGTGAAGGGTTTTTCACTTGTTGGGCCAATGTTTGCTGCTAAGTCTCCATATCCCTTACCTGCTGTGTCCATGGCAGTGTATTGATTAATATAACTGGTGTAAATAGTAGCTTTAATGTTTGTAACCTTGGACCCTTGAGTTAATTCTTTTTTGTTGTAGCCCACCACACCTTTGCCCTATAGGAATGCAACTTTAATGCTTTTGGAGGGTGGCGCCTGCCTAATCACCTTTAGAGAAAAATAAGTTTTCTGAAGAAAGGGTCTTAAAATGTTAACAGTCCAGGCCAGAAGATGATGCAAATCACCTAAACTTTTGCATATGATAAGTTTGCAGGAAGAAAGCCTGGCTTACTGCATGACTCTACCCCTTCCCCCATTATCCTCTATGCATAACTTAAGGTATAAAAACTACTTCGGAAAATAAAGTGCAGGCCTTGTTCACTGAAACTTGGTCTCCCCATGTCGTTCTTTCTCTCACCTTGTGGCTGAATTATTTCAGCCTCTTTTCCCCACTGAATTTCCTCACTGAGCTATCCTTATTTCAGCCGCTTTTTTCCACTGAATTTCCTCACTGAGCTATCCTTATTTAACCACTCTTTATATCTTTAATTAACGCTTAATTGATCTATTGTTTCCTGATGATCGCCGATGCCGTCTCTCCTTCGAATACCCTGGATCAGACGGGGCTGGACCCCAGCACTACATCATCATCCTCATCTATGTTTCATTTTCTCAGATCTATCATTCAGCTATATATCATAAAGCAAAATCCATTACACTTAAAGCACTACAATTCAACAGAGATTCAGTATAGCAAACAGTAAGCTTACCAACCTAGTGCTTTCTCCAGACGATCAAGAATGCACAGTCCCTAAGAACCCTCTGACATACAACTTGATTGACCTACCATTATCGCAATGTGACCCAGGTATTATGGACAACTGTTCCTGTTTTTGCCACATTATTAAACAAAACCTTCAAACCTATGTCACCCACAAAGTCTCTTTAACCTCTTTTGGAAACAGAACAACTACAAATCTTTTAAAAATTTATTTTGCCAGTATAATGTCCTCCATGTCATCACAACTCTTCTTATAAATCACATGCTTTTTATGCCACATCACCTTCACTCTATGTTACAAACTATTTTCCACCCCAAGTCACCCTCATGAGACCAAATCTTGAGTCCAGACTTTGCCACTTTATCACTGTGATCTCTGGCTCCCCAGTTTGATTCTCCATCTATAAAATAAGAATTCCTGCCCTTACATACTTCACAGGGTAACTATATAATTCCAGCAAAACCTGAGATCACTATGCAATCCATATCAAACAGTAATTCTGAGGAAGCATGTGCAGCATGCTTCCTCAACATAATACAGCAGCCACACCATCCCTCTAAATTTCTGAATTTCATGATCCAGTGGAAATAGATTTTAAAGTTTTTAAAATAGGATCATTACTTTTTATTTTGACAAATAGATCAGTTTTTTAAAACCCATCAATTACTGTCACCACTACTTCATCAGTGAGAGAGCACTTAAACACTAGAAGAATAGGAATGATAATCTAAGAATAAATTTATCTTTATGGAAAACTCATGTTCCATATGTTTTTATTTCTCTCCTTCCACCTTGAATAGATAAAAACTTAACCATGGACTGGCACTGTTTTTAACCCAACGTTTAGGAATCACTGCCCTAAAACTCTTTCATTATACATGTAAGTTTTAAGGGTTCTGTCTAGGTAAGATTGCCAAGGGTTCCACTACCATGAAAATCTGCTAGGTCTTCAGAGAGAAGCAATGAAAACACCACAGGACGGTTGTTTCTGAGGCTCAGATTCTTGAATGGAATGGGGACTTGGGCTGCTCCTAATTCTCAGAGAATGGTCTGTTTTGGGAAGATGAACCTCTTCCTGAGGTTGGGAAGGTATCTGCTCTGTGGCAGACTGTCAGTAGAGAGGGAATTTTAATAGTATGGAAGTGGCAATTATCTGACTGCCAACCCAGCTTTCTACAACATTCAAAATTTTTATGTGCATGTGGGTTGGCAGGGAACATGGGACCTGTAAAACGCTAATAAACTGAACCAATTAACATGTCGTGAAGGGAGGAATGACTTCAAAGGGATAAGAGAAAAACTTTTGAGGGTGGTAGAAATGTTCAGTATCTTGAAAATGGTGATGGTTTCACAGATGTAAACATATGTCAGAACTCATCAAACATGTACATTTTAAATATGAGTACTTTACTGTACATAAATTAGTTTTAATTTAACTGTAAGTCATCCTGTTTGGAAGTCTAAATACAGCGTTGTATGTAACAAGCCATATTATTTTCATGAAAGTAGAATTAGCAACTTTAAGCAGCTAGTCCAATATAGAAGGCAACCGTCAAAGCCCCACAGCTCAGCACAGATAAGGAGCAGCAGTGGAGTAAGGCTGCCCAGAATCAGGTGAAGAGGAAACAAACATAGGCAGTCATAGCCAAAAAAAATCTCTATGAGAGGGAACATCGCCAAGTCTTCAGTCCCAAGAAATAACTTGAGGAAATGAGGAATTCCAACGATGACTCTGTTAAAGAGTACGTCTCAAAAATTATTTTCATTATCATTGTTACTATTGTCCATGACATCTTCATGTTTCGATCCTCCAGAATATGTAGAGCCTATGAAGCAGAAGAGCGAAGTGCACATTTCCACCCAAGCTATCCTAACTCAACCTAAAACTACTGCTCTCACTGGGCAGGACACTCCATTCAGAACCGACCTCTCATCTTTATCTAGGTCTCACAATCCTCGTTCCTCCCTCCATGCCCTGCCCTCAGCTCCCTCCTGATTCACCAGCTACCAGCATGTTCCCGCCTCAGCCCTCTCTATTCTCCCTCCCAGCACAGGCCTCAACCCCTCCTCACTCTGGTCTAGCCAGGGCTGTCCCTCACTCCTGCCCACAGGACCCCCGGCTCCTCACTAAACCGTGTTCACAAGTCCCTTTCACTTGGCCCCTCAGAAAGCATCCCGGCCCTTCATACAACCCAGCTCCTTACTTGCCCACTCACCCGAGGCTCTAATCTTGCTCCCCAACCTTAGACACTCACACCCGGCCCCTCACCACATTCCAGCCCCTCACCCTGTCCCCTCACAAGGAGGGCAGTCACCAAACCCGGTGCCGTCATTCCCCAGTCCCTCATCCCCTCTCGCGCCTCTCCGGGCCCTCTGGCCCTTACTTAGTGTTCACTCACAGAACCCCGACCCTGACCAGGCCCGGTCGCCACCGCGGTGCTAGGTGAGTTCAGGCCGCCATCGCTCCTCAGGCGCACCAGCCGCGCCCCGCCCCGCGCCACACGCAACTCGCGCCCCCGCGCACCACACGTAACCGCCCAGCGACGCACCGCTGGGCAGCGGCGTGCCAGCTCATTGGCTGGACAGGGCCAAAGCCAGAGCGTCGATGCTTGTTTCCTGGCAACGGCCGAGCGCAGGGGCGGGGTCGCCGACGGCATTCCGAGCAAGGAATACCGCCTCTTCCCCCCAGGTTCCGCCCCCTCGCACTTGCAAACCCCGCCTTTCTGAAGGACTCCCGCTTGTCACAGGGGAAGACCTCTGGGGAGGAGGAGGCCCGCGGGGTGGAGGCGGAGCCTGAGGAGGAAAGGTCAAACCAGAGGGCAGAAGGCGGGACCTAAAGAGAGACGTGACTAAAAGAGGCAGGGAAAGGCCGGAGGGCGGGGCTTAGGACAGAGATCCGGATAGAAAGAGTGACAAACGTGGTAGGGGCGGGGTCACAGGTCCTAAAGGAGCTTACAGAGGAAGAGGAGGCGTGGAGGGGGTGGAGCTAACACTGGGGGGGGTAGGTCTAAGGGGAGGAGTTAGCAGGTGAGCTAGACCTGCGGAAAAGCAGAGCCTTAGAGAAGGCAGACAGCGAGCGGTCTAGCTCATTTCTTGCACCACCTGCGGGCTTGGATAGGACCCAGGCGATGACTGCCCTGCGTTGGCTCGCCAACACCTGCTGCCTTTTGATACCTTGAGCACTATCGTTTTCAATCTCTCAAGGAACATGGAGTAAGATCCTCCTTGTCAGGCAGAATTCCAGGTCAATTATAACCAGTCTCTTCCCTTCAGGATCTCAGCCTTTATAGACAATTGCAACGTAGTGTAATTGCCATCAAGGAGCAGTACTCATCACACAACAACACACATCGAGGAGTAGCACTCCTCACACACAAGTCCTATGAGTGTTTAGAGAATGAGGGGAAAGAAGAGCAAAGGGGCCTAGGAAAGCCGTCTAGGAGAAGATGATGTCTGAGCTGTCTTTAGAAACAAGCAAGAGTAAGACTGAGAAATGAAAGTTTCAGATAAGGTCTGCAATTTAGTTGCAAGTATTACATCGATGTTAATTCCCTGGATTTGATCACTGTGCTCTAGCTAAGATGATAACAGGGGAACACGAGTAAGGAGTTTACAAGGACTTTCTGTCCTATTTTTGCAACTTTTTTGTAAGCCTAAAATTAGTTCAAAAGAAAAAGTATTTAAAAAGAAAAAGTAATGGAAGTTTCAGCGGAAAGGATCAGCACATAACAAGGCAAGAAAGAATGGACAAAATGTGGGAGGTACTCTGAAAACTATCATTAGTACAGCTTGTCTGGAGCCTAGGGAACATGCAGAGGAAACACTGTGAGATGAGGTCGAAGACATGGACCAAGCTTTGTAGACCATCTTAAGGAGTTTAGATTTTCATCCTTGGGGTAATAGAGAGCCATAAAAAATGTTATGATCAGATTGATAAGATCCAAATTGGAATAGTAAGGATGTAGAAAAAATGGATACGTGGTTATTAGGTCACCAGGGCTTGATGACTGGATGAATATGAGAAAAAGTAAGAGGAAAGATTAAAAACTGAAGTAGTTTGCCATTTCCTTCTCCAGGGGATCTTCCCAACCCATGGATCCAATCCATGTCTCCTGCATTGGCAGGCAGATTCCTTACCACTGAGCCACCTGGGAAGCAAATACAAGCACTGCTAAGTCACTTCAGTCGTGTCCGACTCTGTGCGACCCCATAAACGGCAGCCCACCAGGCTCCCCCGTCCCTGGGATTCTCCAGGCAAGAACACTGGAGTGGGTTGCCATTTCCTTCTGCAATGCATGAAAGTGAAAAGTGAAAGTGAAATCGCTCAGCCGTGTCCGACTCTCAGCAACCCCATGGACTGCAGCCCACTAGGCTCCTCTGTCCATGGGATTTTCCAGGCAAGAGTACTGGAGTGGAGTGCCATTGCCTTCTCCAAATACAAGCACAGGAAAAACTAAATGATAGGATTAAGAGTCAGGTTAGTGATCACCCTTGGAGAAGCGCTGCCTAGAAGAGGGCAGAGTGGGGCTCTTGATGTGAGTGCCTGTTACATGACTGTGTTCACTCTGTGGAATTCATCAAGCTGTGTACTTAGGAAATATGTACTTTTCTATATGTATGGTCTAGTTACTATGCACTGAGTGCATGATAAGTCACTTCAGTCATGTCTGACTCTTTGCAACACTATAGACTGTAGCTTGCCAGGCTCCTCTGTCCATGGGATTCTACAGGCAAGAACACTGGAGTGGGTTGCCATGCCCTCCTCCAGGGGATCTTCCTGACCCAGGGATCAAACCCTTGTCTCCTGGGACTCCTGCACTGCAGGTGGATTCTTTGACACTGAGCCACCAGGAAAGTCCTCTGGTTACTATGCTATATAACAAATCATCTCAAACTTAGTAGGGTAAAACACTGGTCATTTTATTATGCTCACAGATTCTGGGAATTTGAATAAGACAGGGCAAGAATGGCTTATCTCTGTTCCCTGATGTCTGGGACCTCATCTGGAAAATTCAAACACCTGGGGGTGACTTGAGGCTGGTGACTAAAATCATCTGGAGGCTTCTTCACTCACATGTCTGATGCCTGAGACAACTGGGATAACTTGAAGGCTGAGCTCAGCTGGAACTGTCAAAGTACAGACACATGACTATTCCTGTGGCTTGAGCTTCTCACAACATGGCAGCCAGGTTGTAAGAGGCAGCATCCTGAGACAGCTTCTGGACAGTGAGTGTTCTAAGAAAAGCAGAAGGAAGCTGCTTGGCCTTTTATGATCTAGTCTCAGAAGCCACACAACATCACTCCTGCTTTACTCTATTGACTGAAACAGTCACAAGGAAGGAGTATCAGAATATTATACAATATTATACAATTGTAATAGTAACAATACTGGTGCTAAGTATTTTGGCTGAAAGGCCAGTGATAGGGATCATAAGAGAAAGAGCAGATAGGAAAGATAATGAGCTCAGTTAAAAGACCAAATGGGCTACAGGTGACTGTGCAGTATCTGAGTGGGGACATCCTGTGAACACTTAGTGGTATAGATAGGTCTGTAGCTCAAAGAGAGTTATTGGGAGTCATTAAATGGGAAAGGAGATCCTGTGGGTGACCCAGACTGACCACAGAGAGTTGGGAGGATAGAAAGAGAGTCCATCAGAGTCCAGGAAAACCTCACCGAAACAGGAGGGATAGGCAGAGGGGCTTATGAAAGAGACTAAGAAGAAACAAACAGAAAACCAAGAAATTATGGTATCAATACAAGTCATGGGAAAAGCAGTTTTCAAGAAAATAAAATATACTGTTGTAGACCGTAGATGTTTCTTCCAAGACACTATCTGAAAACACAAATCTAGCCATATCACTTAACTGTGCAAAACATTTCATGAATTCTCCATTGCTTTAGATAAGCTATTAGTTTTATAACATGGCTGACAAAGCTCTCCCTGAGCTGTCGTCTGTCAACCATTCAGCCTCATCTTTCACCACTAGGCTCTCAGATTCGCTACAGAAACCAATTGACGTTCCCCTAGTCACCTATGCTTTTTGAAATCTCTGTGCCTTTCCTGTAGCGCTCTTCACTCTTCCATCTCTACACTTAACTAACTCCTATTCATCCTACAGAACCCAGTCTCAATTGGGACCTTTCCTATGCACTATAATAACTCTCTGTGTACCCACCTAATTGAGTACTCATCAGACTAATATATAATTGCCTATCTACCTGCCGCTTCCCCCACTAGACTTCGAGTTTATGGAGGACAAGGAATGTGTTTCATTCATCTTTCATCCCCAATACTTTGCATAATTTTGACGTGGCACATAGCAGGTGTTTTGATTATGACTTTTTGAGAAAGATGATATTAGTGAAAGGGACATCAAGTTGAGGGAGAATTTTTAGGATTTTTTAAAATTATTTTCTGGTATGGGAAGTTTAAGCCTGTTCATAGAAAGGGAAAACTGGAAGAGGTTAAGGATTTAGAAAACACAGGAAATAACTGGTGAGATCAGGCACAAGAGGTAACAGGAGGGGGATGAGGACCAAAATGCCACAGGATGACCCCCATCACACTCATGCAGCAGGAAGGACGTAGACAAGGGTGCAAGTAATGGAACGAGAGCTCACATTGATATGAAAGGCATTCTCTGTCCCTGGAGACTAGTTCAGCACCTGATACCTGACATATCTGACAGTACATAGATGTTAAAAGAATAAAAAATGAGGTTCAAGCTGGGAATTTGCACAAGGTAAAACAATGAATTCCTAAACCTACACAGGCAACCAAGTCTCCCCACTAGAAAGCCCTTATGTAGTTCAGCTTTGAGGAAGGTGGAGGGAGACAAGGTTTAGCCTTACCTCTGAGGCATACACCCCCACCGTCTCCAAGGACCTCATTAGAGATGTTTAGTTGGATAGGTGTAAACCCGAGCCCTAGGAGACAGGGTGGAGTGCTGGAGCCACACAGGTTCCACCGCTTTGGTAGCGGCTGGCTCTGGTGGCGTTGCTAAGAGCTTCAGCAGCCAAAGAGGGAGGAATTGCAGCTGGAGACCAAGGGCAGCTTCTTCTGGAAAGGCAGGCTCTAGCCCCCACTTCCTGAAACCACCTGCAGGCAGAGGCCCTGGATATCTCATCCCCAGGCAGCAGGCCACAGAACCATGAGCCAGGACAGCAAAGTGAAGACGACAGAGTCCAGCCCTTCTGTCCTGACCAAAGCCAGGTGAGAAATCCTGGTCCCCTCTGTCTATCTGTCTGCCTCACCAGATGGAGCCTGATCCCTCCTTGCTGCACCGGGTGGCAAGGGCAACAGAGAACCATGGATAATTGAAACCCGACTTCTTTTGCCCACAGGAAGTCTCTGCCAGTCCTGGACCCATCTGGAGATTACTACTACTGGTGGCTGAACACAATGGTCTTCCCAGTAATGTATAACCTCATCATCGTGGTGTGCAGGTTTGCCGCTATGGGAAGGGCCCTAAGCAGAGACCAGGGATAAAGAGTGAGGCCCAGGAAGAGGGCGGGCCCTTGCTCGGGGCTGGTGTGTGTGAGGGCGGCGCCAATGCAAGGGCCCAGGTTTAGTGCTCAGCGGCTTGGGGACAATACCTCACACACAGAAGGATCCCTTAAGCCAATCCCTTCTGTCCCTACCACGCAGAGCCTGCTTCCCCGACTTGCAGCATGGTTATCTGGTGGCCTGGTTAGTGCTGGACTACACGAGTGACCTGTTCTACCTCCTGGACATCGTGGTGCGCTTCCACACTGGTCAGTGAGTCTCAGGACTGACCTTCCTTCCACGTTCCCTTCCTAAGGAGAGCCTCTTAGTAACAAGAAAGTGACCCCCTCCCTCATAGCACTGTCACATGTCTCTGTGTTTACAATACCCCAGTGCTCACCCCAGAAACCCTGGAGCAGTGTTAGGCCCAACCCATCCTGTCCCTGTAACTGTCTCCCTGTGCTGCCCTGGCCTACCCACCCTCAACCTCATTACTGTACCCGGAAGCAGGAAGGTGCCCCGACTCCGCCCCATACCTGACCCCACCCACGACTGAGCCCCCTTCCCCACCAGGATTCTTGGAACAGGGCATCCTGGTGGTGGACAAAGGTAGGATCTCGAGTCGCTACGTTCGCACCTGGAGCTTCTTCTTGGACCTGGTTTCCCTGTTGCCCACGGATGTTGCCTACGTGAGTCTGGGTCCACACACACCCACGCTGAGGCTAAACCGCTTTCTGCGAGTGCCCCGCCTCTTTGAGGCCTTTGACCGCATGGAGACCCGCACAGCTTACCCGAACGCCTTCCGCATCGCCAAGCTGATGCTTTACATTTTTGTGGTGATCCATTGGAACAGCTGCCTCTACTTTGCCCTGTCCCGGTACCTGGGCTTCGGGCGTGACGTCTGGGTGTACCCCGACCCTGCACAGCCGGGCTTTGAGCGGCTGCGGCGCCAGTACCTCTACAGCTTTTACTTCTCCACGCTAATCCTGACCACCGTGGGCGACACACCGCTGCCAGCCCAGGAGGAGGAGTACCTCTTCATGGTGGGCGACTTCCTGCTGGCAGTCATGGGTTTCGCCACCATCATGGGTAGCATGAGCTCTGTCATCTACAACATGAACACAGCAGATGCAGCCTTCTACCCAGACCACGCGCTGGTGAAGAAGTACATGAAGCTGCATCATGTCAACCACCGGCTGGAGCGGAGAGTCATTGACTGGTGAGGATACTGGGGTTCCAGACCAGGACAGGAAGAGGTGTATAGGATAGACTCTGAGGAAGGTAGCTGGGTTCTTACTGCCTGGTGGGTCAGGCAGGGCACTTAGGATGTGGTATTCATTGGAGGGTTCACTGGGTGGAACTTGGAAAAGGATGTCCTCCATTAACTGGGTATGGACTTAAGGAAAGGGGTTGGGTAAGAGATTGACAGGGAGATGAAATCATACACAAGGAAAGCTAACACAGAACCCAGGGAATGGGAACTGCCACCACCTGGTAGAACTCAGAAGGTCCTGGAAGGTGTAAGAGGTAAGAGCAATACTCCTCAGAGGATGACCAACAACAAGATGGTTGACTCTGTCATGGAGTCCATACTGTAGGGTGAACAAGGGGAAGTGTCACCAAGTTAGGGACATAGAACAGAAGACCTCTAAAGAAGATGGGGCTTGGTGACTGAAGTAGATATTTTTAGTGGAACGGTACAAGACATCATGGAATGGTGGGTGGGTAAAGCCTGACGGGAATTAAGGCTCTGTCCACTGTGTAAAGGCTTCCAGGCCCTGGATGGGAGAGAAGAGGTCAAAATATGTCTGTGACTAGGAGATAGTGGACTAAAGATATTTATCAACCAACTGTCAAGTATTCGTATGACCCTTGTGAGAGCTCAGTGTGGTTGGGTTCTTGGCTGAAGCTGAGCCGAGAACCCTGATGGAAAATGTAGAGGGAGGCACGTAAGGGGCTGGTGAGGACTGCTACTACCATTCCCCCCAGGTACCAGCACCTGCAGATCAACAAGAAGATGACCAATGAGGTAGCCATCTTACAGCACTTGCCCGAGCGGTTGCGGGCAGAAGTGGCCGTTTCTGTGCACCTGCCTACCCTGAGCCGGGTACAGATCTTCCAAAACTGTGAGGCCAGCCTGCTGGAGGAGCTGGTGCTGAAGCTGCAGCCCCAGACCTACTCGCCGGGTGAATATGTCTGCCGCAAAGGGGACATTGGCCGAGAGATGTACATCATCCGAGAGGGTCAGCTGGCCGTGGTGGCGGACGATGGTGTCACCCAGTATGCTGTGCTTGGTGCAGGGCTCTACTTTGGGGAGATCAGCATCATCAACATCAAAGGTGGGCACCTCAGCATTTGTTCTGGAGACTGGACTACAGGAGGGGAAGGGGGACAGCAGAACCCTGTGCTGAGACCAGATGGCACTTCAGGGCCCACAGATTAAGGACAGCTGGCCCTTGCCTGAGTCACTAGAGGGCTCAAGAGAGAGGCAGGACACAGAGGGTCTCTTCCCTGAGAAGAGGCTGAGTCAACGTCCATGAGAAGGTTTGGTCCTTGCTCTGTGAGTATTCACCCAAAGCACCAACAGATCAGTGAAAAGTGCCGAGATAATAGCAATTAGTAATAATAATGGCTAATAGTCTCTACATGCTTACTACATGCCCTGTTCAAAGTTCTTCATGTGTACCAATTCATTTAATTCTCACAGCAGTTCTATAAAGTAGGTACTATTATTCACAGTTTAAAGGCAAGGAAATTGGAGCACAGAGAATTTGGGGAACTTGTCCAAGCTGACATGGGTGATAAGTATACACACTTGAAGTCAATATGAGAAAGAGCTTTCTCATAGCCAAATGGAAAGAGAGGTAGAAGGAATGAACTTCGGTTTACTCCATCAACTCCAGTCCAGGCTAGGTACTGTACACCGGCTCATTTATTCTTCTTATCAGCCTGTGAAGGAGGACAGCACAGGTAAAGACACCAAGGCCACAGGAGATGGGAAAAACTTAAAAGGGGTAAGCACGCTGTCACTGACGAAGACTAGAATGTGCTCTCAGCCTGGGGATCCCACTCTCTAGTTGTCTTAAAGGCCTCACACTTGTCAGCCAAGGACCCCCTCAAGCCCTGTATCTGGTATGCAGTTGGCCTATCTACCTGACTTTGGACAAATCACTTACCTCTTTTAGGCCTCAGTTTCCTCACCTACCCAAGAGGGGTGATATTCAAAACCCATAGAGTTATTTGTAAGAATTAAATGAGCTGTATGGGTGAGGCTCCCAGTGCGGGGCCTGGCACGTGGCAAGAGTTCAACAAATGGTGGCTCCCTTGCCCTTTCTAAGGTCCTTCTAGCTTCGAGACTCCGCAGCATTCAGAACCTATCTTCCCACCAGCCACCCACCATTAGCTTTCTAAAATGCAAATGATACCATACAGTTCCCCTGCTAAAAATAGTTCAGTAGTTTCTGTCCTTTAGCTAAGGTCTAGACTCCTTGCCAGGGCTGTGGGCCTTGACCTGGCTCTCTCCATCTCTCCCCAGCTCCTCACACGCTGCACTCTGGCCTCTCTGCCATGCCTGCTGTACTCTGTAACCACCCAACTCTTTCCTACCTCCTTCCCTCTGCTCATGCTCCTCCCTCTGCCTAGTTGCCCTCCCCGCCTCCCCTGGTTACCTCCCACTCAGTCTAGGCATCAGTTCCTCCAGGCTTCCCTGAATTCTCTGCCTTAAAGCTTGTCTGGGGCTCTTTGCCTGTCTTCCCACAGTACCAGATGCTCATCTACACTGCATTGACTGTGCTGTTAGGTAACTATTCCATCAAATGTCTATCTCCTCTAGACTGAACTCTTGGAGGCAAGTCACTGATACCCACTCAGCACACAGCCTAGTCCCCACCCAGTACGTTACAGAATGAAAGAATTAATGAGACAGAAAGAGAGGCTCAGAAGCACAAATGTGGAGGTGGGGGTCCGGGTTCAGACAGAAAATGCCCCCTCACACCCACCCTGACTAACTGTCCTCCCACCTGTCTGCTCCTCGGCCACAGGGAACATGTCTGGGAATCGCCGCACAGCCAACATCAAGAGTCTAGGTTATTCGGACCTGTTCTGCCTGAGCAAGGAGGACCTGCGGGAAGTGCTGAGCGAGTACCCGCAGGCCCAGGCTGTTATGGAGGAAAAGGGCCGTGAGATCCTGCTCAAAATGAACAAGTTGGATGTAAACGCGGAGGCAGCTGAGATCGCCCTACAGGAGGCCACGGAGGCCCGGCTGCGAGGCCTAGACCAGCAACTCGATGATCTGCAAACCAAGTTCGCTCGACTCCTGGCTGAGCTGGAGTCCGGTGCACTCAAGATTGCCTATCGCATCGAGCGGCTGGAGTGGCAGACCCGGG
>NW_011494684.1:448136-469070 GCF_000754665.1 Bison bison bison | reverse complement strand
GCAGACCCGGGAGTGGCCAATGCCTGAGGAACTCATGGAGGCTGATGACGAGGGCGAACCTGGGGAGGGAACGTCCAAAGATGGAGAGGGCAGAGCTGGCCAGGAGGGACCTCCAGGCCTAGAGTGACCCCATGTCTATCCCCAGGACTCCCACCACCAAGTGAATCCAGACTTGTAGGGAAATCTGCCTGCAGAAACTCTGCCATCCTGTCTGCTGGGTTACAGAGATGGGCGTGAACTGGGTCTGTAGATGTACCACCTAGAGACGCAGGAGTGTAGCATACATTCAACCTCTGCTCACCAGAACTATACACACACACATGCATGCACACAAGCACACATGCACACATACCTATTTGCACATATGCACACTGACCAGGAGACTGTGAAATCCATATTAAATGCTCTGGAGTTCCCCTTCTCAGAGCACACATCTTTCTCACCTACATAAGTCTTATACCAACACCATATAAGTACATTCAGTCACACACCTCATAAACACACGTATACTGAGAGTCACACATCAATACACACAGATGTCGTCCATGGATCTGCACACACTTGTGAACACACAAAAGCATATCTATAGCCCTCTTGTTCCAAGGTATCTTTTAAATGCTCCTCCACATGGGGGGTTCACAAGTGTACCCTGCAAACAGCACTTCAATAAAGTGTTGCTTCCTCACTAAGCATTTATGGGGTTGATGAAAAAAACCAAAGCCAATGTGAGCCAGCCAGGATAAATTCTGTCTGAATTCTGGGTTACAGGGGCAAGGGGCACAGGCTGTGTAGTAGCTGGCTTCAAAGAGATGAGAGGACTGATGAATGAAGAATCATTGTGCCACAGTATAGCAAGCTTATGTATCTTACTGCTGTAAGTATGCACATGTTTTCATAGACACATTCACATATACACCCTGACCATTGCATCTCACAGCAGGTTTTGTATCCTCAACCTCATGAGCTCTGAGGGGTTCAATCTTGCTTAGTAAGCCAGAGTAAATACCTGCTCCCTTTTCCTTCCTTCAGTTCAGCCCTGGAACCTAGGACCAGGTATACCTTACCCTCAGAACTGACCCCCAGAACTGATCTCTTCCAAGGGAAGAATAGTTTCCAGGACTGTAAACCTGGCCCTATCCTACCATGATGGTTCTCAGAGCTGGCCTTGGTCCTGGCAGAAATCCAGTCCTCCTTCTCTGTACAGCATTCCAAGACATAGGATGGAGAATGGAGGCTCAGTGGAGCAGAGTATCATGATTGGGGACAACTGGAGATGAGTGTTTGGGGAATTCTGGAGAAACTGTGACATACTTAGAAGAAGGTCTGCAGGTTTGGGGCAGAAGAGGTGTTATGGGGTCTGTGGAGCAGAGTCAAATGTCATCTCTGAATCATATTCACCCTTGCCATAATTTTAGCTCCTCCAGGGCCTGGCCAGTCTTTGGGTGTGAGCTGTGCCAGGCAGTATTTTAAAATGTGCTTGGAATTTAATTTACCAACATTAAACTGATAAATTTATATTACATTGACTGAGTGATGACATACTCAGAGATCAATGCCACTGAAAGAAGATTTATTACTTACAGTCCCCAACAGGAAGTGAGCACACTGTGCCATACAGGAGCACATGGGGAAGCACCAGGGTTGCTCAGGAGGCAGAAAGGAGCAAGAAGAAAATATGGGTACAAAGTTTTTATTTCATAGTGGTAGCAAGTTTTTAGGTGAGAACGTTTCCTATTAGGTGGGAAGCAAAACCCGATTTTGGGTTTTGTGGTTGAAAGGTTCATAATATGACTTTTAAGCACCCACAAAAGTCAGACCACAGGGGAAATGTAAACAACATTGGTCTTTAATTTTCTCATGATTTCAAGATGCTGAATAATCAGTTACAGAATATCAAGAATGATTATTATAAGTGGTACACGAATGTAGGGTAGGGTCTCCAGGGCTCTGAGGGCAGGATATGCTGATGTGTTGTCATGGAGACAGTCCCAGAGGTGTTGGTGTCCTCTACGTCGACCAACTTTTTGGTCACGATACAGGTGACACAGAGGGACTCAGACACGAAGGACTTGAAACAAAACTTCTTCAAATGGGCACAGAAACTGAGACTGAGGCTGGAGCCGAGGTGTCAGGAGAGATTATGAGGGTCACTGCACTTTCGATCATTTCAAAATCTGTGGTTATTTTGTGATATCCTCCTCACCGATTATGAGAACCATAGGGCTGGCATGGGGTCTCTTGATTATTGCTGGGTCCTCAGAGCTAAAACTCTGCCAGGTTTTAGGTACCTAAATATTTATTTGGCAAACAGAGATGAGAGTTGAAGCAGGCAAAGATCCAATTTTGGAGGAAGATGTGTCAGTTTCTCAAGAGGTTTTCCTACCATCTCTGCCCTCCAGTCATGCTGAGCTAGAATGGGTAATGAAGGCCACTTTGGTGGTCTCTGATGGATTCAGGGTGCTAAAAATAAGCTTTTCATTTATAATGTACATACTTGTCCCAAGAGAAGGCTCTCCTAGAACAGGTGGCTTCTGCCACCTGGCAGAATTCTGAGCACAAGGAGGGTGATAACTGGCCATCTTGCCTATCCTAGAAGCAGGAGCAAAATTCTGGAGTCAGCTGTGCATTTTGGTGTCTCCGCTTTTCCAGGATGGGAAGATGGTGGAGCAACTATACCACAAGACATCTTGAATAACCATGTTGAGGCCCTCTAGTTGCAGACTGACACCCCTCCTGTGTGGGAAACAGCATTTTGACAATTAGGGAACAAGTTGGATAGAATTGAGCCAGGATGGGCAGCAGGGAACACAATTTTAAGTTCCTGGAATCACAACAACAAAACATCAACAAAAACAATCTTTTAGTCCAAAGAGTGTAATTTACTGTATGTCAATTGCTAGGCTAAGCATTTATATATGTGGCAGGAAACTTCACAGAGGTATTCATTTGGGTTTTGTTCATTTTATCCCTCCTCTCATCGTAAAAAAGTACCTAAAGTTTTGTATCCCCTAGACTTAAAGCTTTTCAAATTGCAGTGTCAAAACAGAAATGTTCAGAAACTCTCTGCCCTAGCTTTTGTTTATAAAAACAGGGCTCCCAGGAGGGAGGAGACATATGTATACTTATGACTGATTCATGTTGATGTTTGGCAAAAACCAACAAAATTCTGTAAAGCAATCATTCTTCAATTAAAAAAAAAATTTAAAAATAACAAAACAGAACAATTATAACAATATACTATAATAAAAAAAGAAAAAAAACAAGGCTCCAAGGTTTTCACAAAAAATTCACCTAAGGGTGAATTGTGCCCAGCTGTCTGTGATGGCTTAGAGTTGAAAAAGCAGAAGTGTCTGTACTTCTGAGGAAGGAGATTCTCTAAGACTAAGGAAAGAAATGGGATTCTTGAACATTATATTAGTTTTCTTTTATTGAAGTAACATATTGCCACAAATATAATAGCTTAAAACAGTAGTCATTAATTATCTCACAATTCTGAGTCAGAAATCTGAGCATAGTGTGGCTTAACTGGGTCCTCTGGCTCAACTGGGCCTCCCAAAACCAAAATCAAGGTGTCAGTTGGGCTGGGCTGTTATCTGAAGTCTCTGGGATGAGTCTGCTTCCAAGATCATTCAGGTTATTCAAAGAATTCAGTGTCTTTTGTTCGTGGAACTGAGATCTTTATTTCCTTGACACATGGCCCCTTTATCTTCAGGCCACTAAAGGCATGTTAAGTCTTTCTCATTCTCCAAATCTCTTACTCCTGCTTCTAAGACTGAGAGAGACCTCTGCTTTTTAGGTTCATATGATTAGATTAGGCTCACCCAGATAATCCAAAATAATCTCAATATTTTAATTAAGGTCAGCAGGTTATTAACCTTAATTATATCTGTAAAGTCCCTTTTCGCCATAATCACAGAAATAACACCAGAGGGCAAAGATAATGGGAGCCAAAATTCTACCTATCACAGGGCTACTGGGAAGGAAAGCAGCCTGGACCACACTTTCAGCCCAGGCTTAGAAGGAACTCTAAGGATCAAATCTTTGGAAACTGCAGGAAGATCACTTTGCCCCAGGGCATACTGGAGTCTCAAAGCAGCATCCACTAGAGGGAGCTCAGGCTTGAGTGAATGAGGTGCAGACCTGCATTACCAACATGGTCCGACTGCCACAGAGCCTCCTGGTCTCCAGATACTCTGTCCAACCTAAAATCCACAGATATTTTTATAAGACCCTAAATTTGGAGGACGAGAGAATGGAAAGAAAGTCACAAAACACAGGGAGATTAAATCTTTCAGTAAGATAGGTGGTTAAATGTTTAGATGACAATTGTCTAATTTAGAGAATTAAGGAAAAATCCAATTTTTTACACACAGTTATGACACTAGTGGTAAAGAATCCACTGCCAATGCAGGAGACTTGGGAGACAGGAGTTTGATCCCTGGGTGGGGAAGATCCCTTGGAGGAGGAAATGGCAATGCACTCCAGTATTCTTGCCAGAAGAATCTCATGGACAGAGGAGCCTGGCAGGTTACAGTCCATAGGGTCATAAAGAGTCAAACATGACTGCCTGAGCACAAATGCAGTCATTTTTAACTGCTATATGTAAATTATCTCATTTGGTTCTTATAGCAATATTAGGAAACTTACATTGCTTTATGTTAATTTTTCTAAATAGGAAACTGAAGCCCACAGAGCAGCTAAAAAAATTACATAGGATTTTGTAAAGTTGGACTTACCCAGTGACTCAGCAGTAAAGAATCTGCCTGTAATGCAGGAGAATTGCAGGAGATTCCCGGGATCAAGAAGATTCCTGGGATCAAGTTCGATCCCGGGATCAAGAAGATTCCCTAGAGAAGGAAATGGCAACCCACTCTAGTATTCTTGCCTGGGAAATCCTATGGATGGAGGAGCATGGCAGGCTACAGTCCATGGGTCACAAAAAGTCAGACACAACTTAGTGACTAAGCAACAGCAACAAAATTGTAAAGCTGTTTATGCCAGGTCCTGGGCTAAGTGCATTGTCTCAGCTAATCTTTATAACTATGAGAAACATGCTATTATTTCCCCATTTTGAAATGAGGAAACAAAGGCTCTGGGAGATTAGGTAATTTGTCCAGTAACACAGGGCTCCTAAATCACATGGAATGAAACCTAGGTTTGTC
The DNA here is from genome assembly GCF_000754665.1 of Bison bison bison. Taxonomy (NCBI): domain Eukaryota; kingdom Metazoa; phylum Chordata; class Mammalia; order Artiodactyla; family Bovidae; genus Bison; species Bison bison. Next base: position 463,908 of record NW_011494684.1, on the reverse strand, counting down.
TGTTTCTTCTAGGGAGTTAAGAAATGGAACTGCCTCAGCTTGAGGCCAAGGCCAGGCAAGCTCCTTCTTTTCTTGAGAATGACTGTTGCAGGCTATAACGGTGGTAACCAGGTAGTAACCAGGGGAGAGGGAGCTAGTCATGGTGCAGAGCGGCGCCTGTGAATCACCAGCAAGCCAGTGTGCTGAAGTGTGATCTCAAGGCTACATACCTAGACAAGGGACCACCCACTGTTCTGGAGAAGAGCTGTTAGTTCCAGCTGTCTGCCCTCATGCATGCAGCTGTGGGAGGAGTTCCGGAGTCACGACCAGATTCCTTAAGGGGTTTCAAAACTGGGCCCTTCTGCTGATAGCTCAGCTGCTTCTGGCTTAGCTCTTCCCACCCCACCTCCATCCCCACCTCTGTAGGACCCATTTCCCTTGCTGGGTCACTAACCTCAGAACACCTTGGCCTGGCTAAGATTTGAGATGTACATTCCTCCTCAGTGTTCCCAATTAGCCATTTCCCCACAGGAGTTTCTTCAGCCCACCCTGCTTCACCTTTTTCTTACTGAGGGTTTGACTGCTAATGGCAAAGACAGATGGAAATAAAGTAGCCAGCTTGGGAGGAAATCAGATTCACAGGGAGTCTGGCCATCCAATCCAGGGAAGATCTGAATTTTCTTTTACTAGGAGCCAGGAGCAGGAGGACAGGTGGGTGGATCCCAGTTTGCGGGTGAAGCTAGGGTTTGGCTTGAGGCTTGGATCAGAGGTAGATGATCAAGCTGGGTTGAAACTTGGGTCAGGGCATAGCCCAAGTCAGTGCAGGTATTAGCCTGGCCTAAAAGCACAAAAAATAAGAGTTTGGGGCCAAAATGTGCTGATAGTCAATCAGAGTCAGATGGTAGTTCTGAAACATCACTTAGTAGCTGGGGGATTCAGCCTCCTACAAAATTGAAAGAAAATTGAAAGAAATGCTTGGAGAATTAAAATGTAAATGAGATTATGAATGTAAACTGTCTATCAGTGCCTGACAGAAAGCAACTGCTTAACAGTGAATAATAGTTAAGACCATTATTCTTACCGCTCTAGCAGGTAAGAATGGGAGCAGGCAATGGCAACCCACTCCAGTACTCTTGCCTGGAAAATCCCATGGACGGAGGAGCCTAGTATACTGGCTGCAGTCCATGGGGTCGCTAAGAGTCAGACGCGACTGAGCGACTTCACTTTGACTTTTCACTTTGATGCATTGGAGAAGGAAATGGCAATCCACTCCAATGTTCTTGCCTGGAGAATCCCAGGGTCGGGGGAGTCTGGTGGGCTGCCATCTATGGGGTCGCACAGAGTGGGCCACGACTGAAGCGACTTAGCAGCAGCAGCCGCCGCAGCAGGTAAGAATATGCCTTTGAGGGTCCTGGGGCTCATGGGTGTTGTGCAGCCCTCCTTGGCCTTGGGCCTAGGGGCTGTGCTGGCAATGCTAAATCTGGCCAGCAGAGGGCGAAGCGCTTTCTTTCTCTCTCCTCCCAGCTCCCTCCCAGGCCTCAGGAGTGCTTTCCTTGCACAGCTGGGAGAATTACCCAGGGAGAAATGGAATCTTAAAATCCGAGTCTTGACTGATTTAAGAAAAACCTTATTCAAATTTTCTAGCGAAGACAGCAGTGGTGCGGCTGAAAGACATTACTGAGGAAGTTATGCTAAATCAGAGCCCAAGGTATGAATACCTGTTGAGGGCAACACATGGAATGGCTGGGATCATTCAGAACTGCCGTCTCCCAGTTTGAAAACTCTTGTGCTTTTCACCCAGGATGCATGGACCCTCTCTGTGTCTGCCACTGCTTTTCCATTTTCAGTACCTTGGCTTGTTGTCCTCAGCCGTGCCCTCCACCAGCAGGTCTCACAGGGCCCCAGAGGCACGAATGTATTCCTAGACGCCTTCTCTGTTTAACCTCCCGGGTGAGCCTTCCTATGGCCCTTTTAGCCCTCAAGTAAGGCCCTGACCTGGGGTCTCCAGGACCCTGTAGCCTACCTGTGAAAGCCCACATCTGAAGCCACATGTAACCTTCCAGTGGGAGCCAGTCCCCAGTGTACGCTCTGCTCCCCACAGCATAAGCCCCAGGCTCTGGAAGGCTGGTCCTTCCCTTGGTTTCTTTCCTCTGCCCAACATCCCTACATGCTCTGGTTCTTGCCTGTCTGTCTTCTCAGCTCATTGCCTCTTTGTTTAATCATGCCAAGGGAAGGACCTTCGATGTGGGCAGGGAGTGTGTGGGCAGGAGCTCAGCAGAGAGGCATATCTGCACATCACAGAAATGCAGAGAAAAGAAGGCCTTGAAAGGTGAGGGGAGGAGGCAACCCACACAGTCACAGGGGAGAGATTAAGCCACTGGGCCAGCAGGCTCCCCAAGGAGTAAATGACTGGTTTCCCTCCTAGCTCTCGATCCCAGCTGCATGTGTGTCAGGGTCAGGGCTGTGGAGGCAGAGTGTGTTCCTGACCACGTGCATGAACACTGGCCTCCCCAGGGAAAGTGTTGATGTTTTGTGGACCTTCAGGCTACCTGGAATAAGCCCTACCTTATCAAGCAGGTTATTTGGCTGTGCATTCGACACTATGTGCTTTTCTCTTGCATTCTCTCCCTTGCATATTTACTGATGTATTGTTTATTTAAACATTCCCCTCTTATCTCAACTGTGATATAGAATATTGAAAGAAGGATCATGTGCCCACCTTGAGCAGTAGCATGGGTGGCTCAAACTTCTCCAAGGCAAAGGTAGATTGTTCTAAGCCACAAGAGTCAAGCAAGGTGGACCAGCACCCCCTGCAAGACACACATGTGCATGCATGCATGCATGCACGCGTGCGCACACACATACACACACACACACAGGCAGGCAGGCACCAAAAAACAGAAAACTGACAACCTTGACAGGACAAGGCCTGAGTCAGAAAGGCAGCTTCCCTGAGGACTGAACCTGGCCCTATTTAAGGGCCTCCTGCACTTGCCTCCTTGATCTAGCTTTCTGACTTGTTCTGAAATAAGGGTCCAGGTCTCTGTCCTCTGTCTACTCATATTGACTTTGAAGTTCTCCTTCTGCTGTCATCTAACGTTCCCCTGTTTCCTGGCCCTCAGCAATCTCACATTCTCTCCAAATGCTGGCTTAATCCCTGGCACAGATGGAATCTCCTGATTTTGAGCAATGAGGTTTGACTCCCCTTCGTGTTGCATTTTAATCTCTCTTCCTTCTTCCTCCTCTCATGGTATGTCCCTCCTCCCCCGTGAAAAAAAGTGAAAGCATCAGTCACTCAGTCATGTCCAACTCTTTGAGACCCCATAGACTGTAGCCCACATGAAATTCTCCAGGCAAAAATATTGGAGTGGGTAACCATTTCCTTCTCCAGAGTATCTTTCCAACCCAGGGACCGAACCCAAGTCTCCTGCAATGCAGGCAGATTCTTTACCACTGAACCACCAGATAACCCCACTAGTATCTATGACTTTTTCCTCTTTACAAACCATCTTCTTGAAACAATTTACACCCACAAACTCCTGATCTTCACCTCCCATTACCCATCTGCACTTGGTTAGAGGGGAGAAATTGAGCAAGGTACATAGGTGATGAACAATATGGAAGGCACCACAAAATTATAAGCAACTCAAGGTTCCTTAAGCATAAAAAAATAGAAATGAGAGTAGTGTGGGGAGTGGTTTGAGAAACTGTTGGAGAAAAGGATAGATGCTAGACACTTGGAATATAGACAAGCAAAGGGGTGATTACAAGACATGTTAATTGTGGGACTACCATGGTGGTCCAGTGGTTAAGAACCCGCCTGCCAATGCAGGGGACACGAGTTGGATCCCTGGTCCAAGAACTAAGATTCCCACATGCAGCGGGGCAATTAAGCCCATGTGCCAGGACTACTGAGGTGGCGCTCTGGAGCCTATGTGCCCCAACTACTGAAGCCCACTCGCCCTAGAACCTGTACTCTGCCACAAGAGAAGCCATAGAGAGTAGACCCCATTTACCCCAACTAGAGTAAGCCTGCGTGCAGCAACAAAGACGGAAAACAACCAAAAATAAAATAAATAAATTTTTTAAAGACATGTAATTGTGAGAATTACCATAATGAATGAGAGATACAGGTGTTACAGAAGTCTATGGGTTAAGAGGCACCTAATCCAGATGTGTGGGGTTAAGGAAAGCTTCTCAGAGGAGTTTCAGCTTCCGTAACTCCTTTTCCAAGATTAGCAAACTCTCATATCCTCAGTTTCTTTGAACACTCTCTCAATTGCCCTGTTAAATAAAGCTAGTCACTGCATGACTGAAGGTGGCTTATCCACACCCACAGTCACCTGCAAGAAAGGGCAACAAGGAAGAGAGAATCCACTCCTTTCCTTTAAGAACTTGATCTGGAAGCTGTACTTAAGGCTTCCATCCACAACCTCTGTCCAGAATGTAGTCCTAAAGCCACACTTAACCACAAAAACCTAGGAAACATACTCCTAATGTGGTTGCCATGACATTTTCATCTATATACTTGTAATCTGGTTGCCATGACATTTTCTTCTAAAATTATTCTTTTCTACTAGCTTTTTACAATTGAGTCTCTGCTGCTACTGCTAAGCCGCTTCAGTCGTGTCCGACTCTGTGCGACCCCATAGATGGCAGCCCACCAGGCTCCCCCATCCCTGGGATTCTCCAGGCAAGAACACTGGAGTGGGTTGCCATTTCCTTCTCCAATGCATGAAAGTGAAAAGTGAAAGTGAAGTCGCTCAGTTGTGTCCAACCCTCAGCAACCCCATGGACCGCTGCTTTCCAGGCTCCTCCGTCCATGGGATTTTCCAGGCAAGAGTACTGGAGTGGGGTGCCATTGCCTTCTCTGAATTGAGTCTCTACTTACATCAAAAAGTAGAACCCTCCACATGTACACTGGGTTCCATACTTTGCTGCCTTTTCTCAAGAAACTTGCATTAGTGTCTCTATTTCTCTCTGCCTCTCAGTTTCTGTCTCTGTCTTTCTCTCTCCTTCAGTCTTTTCTACACATTGCAGTATTTTGATCTGCCACTAAAAAAGTTCTAGTTCTTCCATCTTTAAAATCTTTAATTCCACATCCCCCTCCAGTTACTACCCTTTTTCTTTTGCTTAATAACTACTATTCAAGAAGACTTGTCTAAAGTCACCTGCTGTACTTTCTCCCATCACATTCAGTGTTCAGTACATCGGATCCATCTTTTGTCTCTAGTGAAAAGTGAAAATCATTCAGTCATGTCCAACTCTTTGTGACCGCATGGCCAGAATACTGGAGAGGATAGCCTTTCCCTTTTCCAGGGGACCTTCCCAACCCAGGGATCAAACCCAGGTCTCCCACATTGCAGGCAGATTCTTTACCAACTGAGCCTCAAGGGAAGCCCAGGAACATTGGAGTGGTTAGCCTATCCCTTCTCCAGGGGATCTTCCAAGCCCAGGAATCGAACTGGGGTCTCCTGCTGTGCAGGCAGATTCTATACAAACTGAGCTATCAGGGAAGCTCTAGGACCTCACCAAAATGGCTCTTTCTGTGGCCAAGGCTCTCTAGGTCCCTGAATTCTGAGTACATTTCTCATCCTCATTATCTTGGTCCAGAAGTAGCATTTGAATATATTCAGCGTGTCTCTTTTTGCTTTTATGATGCCTTTCTCCCCTTGTTCTCCCCTCACCCCTCTAAATGCTCTTTCTTGGGCTCTTTTGCAGGTTGATCTTTCTCTATCCAGCCTTCAAACAATGGTCTTTCCCAGACTTCTCATCTGGTCCTCATTTCTCTTTATTCAACATACTCTTGTTAATTCTATGGTTTGCATTAATTCCTACGATCTATGTATTCAGCTTTCTACTGGAATTACTACCTATGTGTCTAACAGGCATCTGAAACTATACTTGTCCAAAGTGGACCAGATTCTCTGGTGGGAACTTCTGTCTGATAGCTATTACTTTCTCTATGAAGTCAGGGGCTGTGTTATTTGTTGTGAGTAAAAGTTGGTGTGTGTGTGTGTGTGAGTGTGTGTGTGTACAGGCACTCACCAGAGTTAGAGATGCAGTAAGAGAATTTATGAATCAAGAAAATTTGAAAAAAAATTTGCAAAATGAGAAGACGGTGACCAGAGAAACAATAAAAATTCTACTCGTTCTGGGAAGCAGCATACTAGGACCACCTGAATTCTGATTTCCCAACTCCCTGGCTTTGAATTGTGGCTTTTTTATACCTTTATATCCAAAGCTTTGTGGCTTTGGATAAGTTACTAAAACTCTTTCTCAGCCAGTTTTTTCATTTAAAATGATAATCGATAATATTGTGCTCAAATTTGTAGTTTTTTTGTGAGGATTAAAGACAATATGCTTGGAACAGTAGGTGATTATCAAACTTTCACCAGAAATATTATTCATTTTAAATTTCATTGTTCTCTGTCACTTTCCACAAACAAATGGCCTCTAAATTGTCTCTCAATCAGCCTTGCAAGGCAGGAGACACGGGTTCGATCCCTGATCAGGGAACTGAAATTCTACATGCCCAGAGACCACTAAGCAGGCACACAGCGACCACTGAGCCTACGCGCCACCGCTGGAGAGCCCCGTGCCACAGCAAAAGATCCCGCCTGATGCCACAAAGACGCAAGGATGCAGCCAAATAAATAAATAAACATTTAATAAATAAATAAATTCTGTCCCTCTTCCTTCTAAGTATCTCTCAGAGCCATCTTCTCCACTACTTCCATGACTTTAGTTCAAACCACTGTCAATTCTTCCCTGAATTACTGTCATGGATTCCCAATTGATCCCACTCCTAAAGTTGCTCTCCACACCAGTTGCTACTGCAATCTTTCCAAGGTTTTCTAAATCTTAACAAATTTCCAGTGCCCTCACTTCTTCTTTGCATGGCTTGCAAGAGTCTGCATTTGCTATCTCCTGAGATGAGAGGTGTGTTATTTTCTAGGGCTACAGTAACAAATTATCATGAAATTGGTAGCTTAAAAACATCCATTTATTAGCTCACAGACAGTAAAGCTGGGTTCTTTGCTCAGAGTGGTTATCACCAGGCAGAACTCAGAGTGTCAGTCAGACTCAATTCTCTTCTGGAGGCTCTCGGGGGAAATCTGCTTTCAGGTTCATTCTTGTCATTAGCAGGATCCAATTTCTGTGGTTGTAGGACTGTGGCCCCTATTTTCTTGCTGGCTGTCAGCCAGAGATGGCTCTCAACTAGAGGCCATTCTCAGGCACTTGTTGTATGCCCTCCTCCATCCTCAAGCTAACTACGGCCACCCCCATTTGTTGCCTCATTGCCCCCTCCATTTTCAAGCCAGCTACCCTCTATCAAATCTTGTTCTTCACATCTCTTTGACTTCCTCTTCTGCTGCCAACCAGAGAAAACTTGTGTCTTTTGAAGGGATTCATATGATAAGGACAAACTGGATAATCTATCATAAGGTCAACTAATTAGCATTGTTAATTATATTCACAAAAATCCCTTTTGCCCACGTACCATAATCTTAGGAGTAATGTCTTATCACATTCACAAGTTCCACCCACACCCAAGGGAAGGAGATCATACAAGAGTGACAGTCATTAGGAATCATCTTGCAATTCTGCCCACCCAAGAGGGAAAGCAGGGAGAAACACCCCTGAGAAATACTGAGATCTTGAGCTGAGATCAGAAGGATGAGTAGAAGTTAATTGGGTAAGGAAGGAAATCTTCCAGAGAGAACATGCAGAGGACATGTAACTAAAAGACATATATCTGAAAACTAAACAAAAAGAAGGCCGGTGTCTTCAGTGGAGAGAACAAGAACCATAGTGATTTGAAACAAGGTAGTTAGAGAGGTCAGTAGTAGTCAGGCCATGCAGACTTCATCAGTTCAGTTTAGTTCAGACACTCAGTAGTGTCCAGTTCTTTTTGATCCCATGGACTGCAGCATGCCAGGCTTCCCTGTCCATCGCCAACTCCCTTACTCAATCTCATGTAAGGGAATTTACTCAATCTCATGTCCATCGAGTCGGTGATGCCATCCAACCATCTCATCCTCTATCATCCCCTTTTCCTCCCGCCTTCAATCTTTCCCAGCATCAAGGTCTTTTTCTCATCAGGTGGCCAAAGTATTGGAGTTTCAGCTTCAGCATCAGACATTCCAATGAATATTGAGGATTGATTTCCTTTAGAACTGGCTGGTTGGATCTCCTTGCAGTCCAAGACTTCATAGACTCTATTAAAATTCTTGGTTTATTCCCACAGCAGAAGTCCAAAGAATGGCATAATCAGATTTGTATTCCAAACATAGCACTCTGGTTACAAGGTGGAGGGTGGATATAAAGAGGCATCCATTAAAATGTGGACAACTTAGGAAGCTGGGAGAGTAGTACAAGAAATAATGGGCAATGTCAGTAGAGATACAAGCATAATGGTTCAAGGAACACTCAGTAGCTAAAATCAACAGCACTTCGTGATTGATTGAACATGGGAGAGAAGCTATTACGTTCCCCAGGAAGCAGGCTCTAAGACAGAGATTACTGTGGAGGATGTTTACTAAGGAGGGCTCTTGGAGTCAACACCTGTGTAAGAAAGAGGATGAACGTGGGATCGGGGAAAGGGAGAAGCTGAGCAGCCCAACAAAGACCTCAGTCAACCCCAGAGAGGAGCTGGGAACATCTTTCAAAGTTGTCCTCTGTCAGAGTAAGGGAAGTGAATCTTTATATCTTTCTGCTGATCAGTCATTGACTGTAGGATGCCTCAGAAAGGGAACCTGATCTTGAATGAGCTAGCTTTCTTCAGCTCAGGCAACTCTTGAAGGGACTGACAGTTGAGGGTTATCTTCCAGTGAAAAAGGAGACTAAATCCTTCTTTTTTTTTTTCATCACAACCTTCACCATAGGGGTGCAGGAGCATAAGGGAGTACAGCATTCAAGATGATCTGTAAATTTCTGATCTGTGCATCTTGATGGGTGCACTTATGACCATATGTTGTCATCATAGGTTTACCTATCATTTTCCCCTACTAGCTTGGGAAATTGGCACAGACTGTATTGGACAGCTAGTGTACAGCCCTATACCTGGCACATTGCTGAGTAAGTGAATGCCAGTCTATTTCTATTTCCACTCCCCTCCCACCTACATTACCTTTGCTTCCCTGCCCCCACACCCTACCTTCATCCAATATGGGAAAAGTTCAGCAGGTTATCTGAGCCCTCACCTGTGCTGGAGCTGAACAAACAGCAAATCGGGCTGCTATGGTGGGGAAGGCAGGCAGTGCCAGGAGAAGGGGGGTTGGGTTGACGACATTCCCACTGACCTCAGGCTTAAATCCTCTTTCAATATCTTTAGCCTCTATAAACTCAGTACTAGCTGGATCAGGTCCTCTTCCAAAGACTGACTGGATAAGTCTCTGAATTCCCCATAAACTCAGACCTCGCCCCCAGTCTAATGTTCTCTTTGATAACTCCCACCTCTGACAGCTACTGCTGTCAGGCCAGAGAATGAAATTCCCCGTTAGTTGAAGTTTCTTTGGAATGAAGAAGAATGACATCGAGCACGGGGAAAACATTAGTGGAGGCAAGTCCTACCCAAGTAGCTGAACCGACCGCAGTCCTGCGCATGCCCCGTTCAGCTGTGTTCCTGGTGCACCCCAGTGCTCCCCTTCCAGTCCCCAACCCCCTCAACCCCGCGGCCCACCGTGGGAACCTGACTCCCTACACCGGCTGCTACACCTGCGCTGAGAACAAACAGGGAGCTTCAGTGCGTCGGGTGAGGGTGGGTGCTGCCTGGAGACCACAGAGAAAGTCAGCCGCCTCCTCCCGGGTTAAGCCTGCGCTGGGCTGGGAGGCGAACCATACCCCACCTTCACCCCACCTCACTCCTGTTTATCCCGGGGAGTTCTCGCCGCTACCCCGGCCGCCCCTCGATCCCCAAGTCATTCTTCCTCCAGGCAGCCCTTTTCCCCAGCGGGGCGGGAATGCTGCCCCATTCCACATCGTTGCCCGCTGGGGAGGGTTCCTTGGGCGCTTTGCGTGGAAGCCTGGGTGTTGGGCCTGATGTAGGAGGTGAGGGTGCGGGGAACAGATGCAGGGGCTACCCCTGCCCCGAGGCAAAGAGCTGCAGGGAACGACCAGCGATGGTGTCACGGTCACTGCGGCCACTGCGGCATAGTTGGGTACCGTGGCGCTTCCCGCGGGCTAAGGTGTCTGCGCTGCAGCCGGTGATCCCAGCGTCTCGGTGGCCACCTCCTGGTTCCCCGACCCACCAGGAAAAGATGCTAAACCCTGCGGCAGCCGCGCCTTACCCTGTCCCTCTTAACGCTGCCTTCTTACCCAGCCTCCCTTCTCCCCGCTACCTCTCCATCCACTACTAACCTCTCCCCAAACCTCGCCAACACACACAGATACACATGCTCCCGAGAATTCCCTGGAACCGGGACGCTGGTGAAGGGGAGTGGACGGGAAGGAAATCTCTAAGAGAAGAAGGGAGAAATCTAGGGGGTGGGGTGCGGACAGCCCCCCGGGCGGGAAGCAAGACAGCCCCCGGGCGAGGGGCGGAGGGGCGCGGGTAAGTCAGGAGCTGGAGAGGGGGGCGGAGAGTCACCTGGCTGGACAGAGGCGGTCCCGAGCTTGGGAGGGAGGCGAGCAGAGGCGGGGCGCGCAGAGGAGGAGCGGAGGGACAGGGGCCAAGGCTGGGGGCGGGAACCAGGCGGGGCGCGAGCCTCAGCCGGAATCGCGGCGGGAGCAGGTGGAGCCGCAGCGGGAGCGCGCCCGGGCGAGCACTGGGAGGCGGCGGCTGAGCCGTGGCAATGGAGCTGCTAAAGCCAAACCGGAGCGTGCTGGGATCCGGACCCGGGCCGGGGGCTTCCCTGTGCCGCTCGGGGGGCCCCCTCCTCAACAGCAGCGGCACCGGCAACCTCAGCTGTGAGCCCCCACGCATCCGCGGAGCCGGGACACGAGGTGGGTGCCTCCCTAAGCCCCCTCCGCGAGCTCCTTCTCACTGCACCCCACAACACTCACAGAGGCCCCCATAGCCTCCTCAAAGGGATAGCCCACACTATCCCTTCATAGTACTCCCTCCGTCCCCAGACAGCTCCCCTGACACATCTGTCCTCCACAGCTCATAAAACTCCATCCCAGCTTCACACTACCTGGTCAGAGTCCCTTCACACCCTAGCCCCCTCGCCACCCCCAGAGCTCTTGGTCACCCCCAAAACGCATCACCTTCACCAAGACACAGCCCACTGCTAGACAGAGACAGTGGGAAAGCAAGGACCTCCTCTGGCCAATCCCTTCCAAGTCTCTCCTTTCCTTTTGCAGTCAGTTCAGGGAGCCTCACTGGGAAAGGAAAGGAAGGAAGAAAGGCAAGATTGGGGGGATGAAGGGGACTGGCTGCGGGCAGAGGCAGTTACAATGGGAATGGGAAGTTACAGTCAATTACAAACAATTACAGTCTCCTGTGTTGCCCACCCCAACCCTTTGCCTTCCCCAAGAGATCTCCTAACCTGAATTAGGCTGGACATTGGATTGGGATCTGCTCTCCATTGCCCTCTTCCTCAAATCTCCTTGCCTCCCAAGCTGGAGTTCTTCTCAAGGCTCTATACCCTCTCTCTTTTGGTGTCTCCAAGTAATGTCTCTAGGTCCCTTCCAAGCCCCCTCTCCAACCTGCCTTTCCTTAGGTTTCACCCTTCTAGAGCCTGGCTGCCCCATTCATCATCCCATCCCCTTGTGCCACCTTTCCCTCCCATCCTCAGGCCGCTCTCACTCACCCAGTCCTGGAAATGACTTTAACTCCTCCCGTCACTCAACATCTACATTTTCTTGATGACCCAGCTCCAGTCATATTTTCCCCTTCCCATACCTTTTCTTTCCTTAAGTGGTTACTAGACAGCTGCTACTATAGTCCCTAGGCTAGGTGCCAGGCACACAGGACTAAACTAGAGCCAGTCTGGACTCTCATCTTCAATGCAGGAAAGAGACAAAAACCAATTTGAGAAACCACAGTCAGCATTTAGAATTCCCATAAGAGGGACAAAATTGTGGGCACCCAAAGGAGATGGGATCTGAAAACTTCACAGAGGGAATCTTGAAGTTGGAGTTCAGGAGGCAGAAAAGTAATAAGTGGGATTCCAGGAGAGGGAACAGCATTAAACAGAAGGAAATTATTCCATGCTCTAGAAGGGAAAGTGGGAATAAATTGTAATTGAAGGATTTATTTACCTCCATAAAATATCAAATACTTTCTCAGCTCATTGTTATATACTCTCTCATTCTTGCACTTGGATACTTTCACTCAACAAATATTTATTGAATCAGAGATTGTGCTAGGCACTAGGGACAGGAGTAAAACAAAACTGACACCGTTCTTATTTCAAGGAGCTCACAGTTCAGCCGCAGAGACAGACAAGTAAGCAGGGAATTGCCAGACAAAGAGGGCCGTGACTTGAGAGGGATGTGGGAACTCAGAAGAGGAGCACCTCTAGCCTAGCTTAGCCTTGGGAATCAAATTTGGCCTGCTGAGGAGGTAAAGGGTAAACTGAAATAAAAATTAAAATGCTGAGGGAAGTACTCTGTGACAACCTAGAGTGGGAGGCAGTGGGAGATGGGAGGGAAGTTCAAGAAGGAGGGGACATATTGTATACATGTGGCTGATTTGTGGTGATGTATAGCAGAAAACAGCACAATACTGTGAAGCAATTATCCTCCAATGAAAAATTTAAAAAGAAAAAAGCTGAGGGAAAGTCAGCCAAATGAAGGGGCAGAAAAGGCAAAAAGCATCTCAAGCAGAGGAACAGTATGTATAAACAGCCCGGAGTTTAAATCCATGGCACTTTCGTTCAGTGTATCACAGTTTCTGAGCGCCTGGAACATGTACCATAAGAGAGGAATAATGAACACTCAGGATGAAGATCAGCCTAGAGAGATTCCAGAGAAATGTATGGAACTGTCTAAGGAGTATAGATTTTATCCCGAGGTCAATGGAAACTGCTGAAAGGTGAAGTAGTGCTGCCAGGATTAGTTCTGTAGTAAAGAGGGTGGATTGGAGGACAAGAGATGGGCAGAGGGGCATCCCTTTGAAGGCTATTATGTTACATTGGCCCTGGTGAAAGATGGTACTGGCTTAGGCTAAGCTACTGGCAGTGGAGATGGAGAGAACTGGATGGATTGGAGAAACACTTCAGGAAGTGTAATCCACAGAACTTGATGATTTATTAGAAATGGAGAGGGAAGAAGAGGTCAAGGGATGACATCTAGGTTTCTGACTTAGACAACTAGATGGTTGTTGTGCTGTATATGGAGGATAATACGGAAGCAGAAATAGATTTGAAGGAGGACATTATCCATTCAATTTGGAACCCACTGAGTTTAAATGCCAGTGAAATATCCAGGTGGAGTTGCCCAGTAAGCTATTAAATCCAAGGATCTGGGAGATACAAGCTGGAAATGCAGACTTGAAAGGTTTTTGTTTGTCTAGAGGAGGTAATGAAAGCCATGAAACTAGATTAAATCATACAAAGATTGTGTCAGATTAAAAAAAAAAAAAAGAGGTCCTGGGATAGGACCTTGAGGAAGACCAATTTTTAAAAGCCAAGCAGAAGAAGAGGAGTCCATGAAGGAGATCTAGATGAAACCATTAGAGAGACAAGAAGGCAAGGAAGAAAAAAAAAAAAAAGGAAAATTTCAAACAAGGTATCACATGCTGCCAGTATAAGTCAGATAAGGTCAGAATAACATCCTTTGGATTCAATGGAAAGGACATCCTAGGAGGAGCTGTGGGGTTAGGGTTAGGGTATTATTACTGACTACGGTCAGTTGAAGTTTGGGCCATGGATAAGGGGTTATGAGAAGTGAACCAAGGCATGCAGATAAAAACTTCCATATGTTTTGAAGATAGAGAGACAAAGAAAAAACAGGATAGTTCTAGAAATAACATGAGGTTGGGGAAGTGTGTGTGTGTGTGTACATGCACCTGCACATATAGTTTGTCTTTTGAATGTGTATGTATTGCAGAGAAAAAACCATTTTTTAAATGTTGATGGGGAATGGGCCAAGAGAGAGGAAGGTTGAAGTGCAGAAGAGGGGCTAGTTGATAGAGTAAGGGACCTTGAGCAAGCAGAATGTGCAGTGATTCAGAGCCCAAGTCATCTAGATGCTGCTGCCTACACACACCCGGCAGAGACTGTCAGCCACACTCACTCAGCTATAACCCCTACAGACACATCTCACCCAGGCTCACCCAGTGCTACCAGTAGAAACGTGGCTGTTACCCACATTATTCTGATATAATCCACATACACTTAAATGTTTCCGATGTTCACTCAGAAACTACACACAGAAAGGCCTTGTGGACACAGAACGTGAGGGAGAGGGTGGGACAAATTGCGAGAATAGCATTGATAGATATGCATTACCACTTGTAAAACAGATAGCTAGTGGGAAGCTACGGTATAGCACGGGGAGTTCAGCTCTGTGATGACCTAGAGAGGTGGAAGGAGGAGGGGTGGGAGGGAGGCTCCAGGGGGAGAGGACGTGCATATACACACAGCTAATTCATGTTGTTGTACAGCAGAAACTAACACAACATTGTAAAGCAATTATACTGCAATTTACAAAATAAATAAAATGGGAAAAAAAGAAGCTACCCACAGAAAAACAGACGCCACCCACACTTACTTTAATATTACCCACTGTCATTTCGATGTTACTCATCCATCAAACACACACGCTTTCGCTTTTTATTATCCACATATAATCAAATATTACTCATGCTTACTTAAGGAACCCATCTCCAGGTATTACCTATAAAGTCATAGATATAACTCTTACATATTCAGATAATACCTGCAAAGACTCAAATACTACCTATGGTCACTCAGACGCTGTTATTTTACTCAATCAGGTTAACATCCTAATCTGTTAACATCTCATATTTACACTCACTTAAATATTGCCCACATACACTTTCATATTACTTCTGCTCAGTCATCTAGGACCACCATCAGCTGGATATTTCCCTCATTCACATACAGACCTCTGAATGTAACCCATGCTTCCTGTAGATGTTACCTACAAAATGAGATGTTATCTGTAGACCCTGGCTCATTCAAATGTTACAACACTTATTTAGATATTATCTAAACTTAAAGGTAACCCACACTCAATCAGATATTACCTATAGACACATAGCTGTTACCCTTCTCCAGATATTGCCCACAGAAATATGTGTCAATCTCACCCACCCAGATATCATCTCTAATACTCAAGTATTCCCAAGGCTTACTCTGCTCTCATTCACAATCAGCTGGATGATACGCATGCTCACCACAGAAGCATGGGTACTACTTTGATGTCTGTGTGATGGGTAACCAAATCCAAGACACCAGTGAACGGCAGGATCTGAGGCATCAGCAGCTTCACTGTTCTGTGCAATCATTTCTTAGAAAAGCCTGTTCTTGTTTTATGTGACTCATCTGGATTTTTGTACCCACACTTGTATGCCCTCATCTGGACAGAACAAATGCAGATGCTCTAGACACCAGAAGCAGAACTGAACTGTTTCAGTCTTCTGAGTCCCCTGGTCTGATTTCTGATCTGCTGGCGTGGCACAGTGGTAAAGAACCCACCTGCCAATGTAGAAGATGTAGGAGACAGGTTCAATCCCTGGGTCAGGAAGATCCTCTGGATGAGGGTGTGGCAGCCCACTCCAGTATTCTTGCCTGGAGAATCCCATGGACAGAGGAGCCTGGCAGGCTACAGTCCATAGGGTCACAAAGAGTCCGACATGACTGAGTGATTGAGCACATAC
>NW_011494684.1:427949-448036 GCF_000754665.1 Bison bison bison | reverse complement strand
CCACAGGTAGACTGTCAAGGCACTGATGGCTGTACCCCAGATGAATGAATGAGAAATGAGCTTTTCACAATTTATAGTGTCATCCAAACTTTAGGTGTGGTTACTGAATCAAGAACTAGTAGAAAGGGAACTCCTGGTGGTCCAATGGTTAGGACTCAGTGCTGTCACTGCCAGGGCGCCATAGTGCAGCCAAAAAAAAGAAAAATCTAGTTGAAGAGAAACATCCAGAGGACAGAGGAGGATGTGAGAGAGATGACAGAACTAGAGAGATAAGGGATGGGAGGAGAGGAGAAGGGCATAGAGGGGCAGTGAACTGAAAGGAGACACACACAAAAATGCAAGATAGACCACCTGTTCTATTTTCTTGGGTCCAAGGACCTCTCTGACAGAGATCCCTCCTCCCAAATGTTCTTTATTTCCCCCTATACACACACATACACACGCACACCTTCCATAAGCCTCCCCTGCAGAGAGGGATCCCAGCTTCTAAATGAGACATAGATAGTTTGTGTATAATAGTAAAAGTAACACATCCCAAATCACAGCCTGTTATTGACCCCTTCCCCTGTACCACCCAAAAGATTCTCCAACATGGGTCTCCAAAGAAACAGAGGCAGTGAGGCAGCAAGGAGAGTGCATGCTGGAGCTTTAGAAGCACAGAGATGAAGGAGGGATGAGGAGAAGCAGAGCAGATGCGTGTATGTGGACAGTGACAGAGATCCAGTTAAGATTCATTAGCAAGCAGGTGTTAACACCTCCTGTGCAGGAAGCATTATGCCAAATGCTAGGGACATGCTGAAGAACAAGGTGGGCATTGCCCCTGCCCTCAAGAGCTCATAGTCTAGTGGCAGAGACAGAACATGAACATCATAATACGGTAAGAAATGCCAGGGTAGAGTCTGGTAGTGGCAGCGTGATGAATGACAGAGAAGTGAGGGAGCAGCAGGAGACAAAGCATTTTGGAAATGTAGAGACAAGATTCTGTTCTGATTCGGCTCCTCACTTGCTGTGTGCTCTGAGAAAGTAATGTCATTCCCGGATTCAGGGAGGGTACTGTACTGCTTAGTCGCTCAGTCATGTCTGACTTTTTGCGACCCCAATGGACTGTAGCCTGCCAGGTTCCTCTGACAATGGGATTTTCAGTCAGGAATACTGGAGTGGGTTGCCATTTCCTTCTCCAGGGGATCTTCCCAACCCAGGAATCGAACCCACATCTCCTGTGTCTCCTGCATTGCAGGCATTTCAGTTAGGAGATTTCTTGTAAATAGTACTTCCTTGAAGTCTACAACAACTTCTGGGTAAGTATGTAACTATTGATATGGGGGGAAAAACAGTTTAATTTGGGAGTTAAGGCAAAAGTCGGCCAATGTATGGGGCTATGGAGAATGATGCAGCTCTGGGCCCTTCCCTCTCCCCAACCTGGTAGGCTCTGTCCCTGCCCTCTTTCCTTCCAACCTCCAGTTTCCCTCACACTGAGGCCATGGGCAGGGGTGACTGGGTCCAGTTTAATTCAAATCAGTTTTTTCTTGGTTGTGATATGGCAGCCCAGTGATGAATCCTTCCCCCCAACAGGCAATGACACAAGTGAACGGGGTCAGCCCTTTGTCTAGCCCAGCAGTGCTACGTGTCCTTCCTGTGAGCTCCCAGAGCATTCTGTTATTCTTCAACCTCACTTCTTACCACACTGTGTGACAGATATCTATTTATATGTCTGAGTTTCCCTCTAGACTTCTAGAATGTGAGCTCTCAGATGACAGCTCTCGGGGCATTTGTCATGTTCATCTTTGTCCCCAGTGCCTAGTATAAAGATAATCCTCTGCAAATGCTTGTGGAGTGAGAGGGAATGTTTATAGATAATTAAAATACAAGGCAGAAAGTAAAGGCCTTTCTAACAGGTGTGTAGGGAACATGCATGGGTCAGAGGAAGGGGAGATTAGCTCCAAATAAGGTTTCCAGAGAGGCCTTATAGAGGAGGGAGCAGTCAGTCCTAGTCTTGAATGACAATGGTTAAGTAGTTCACCAGATAACAGAAAACAAGTTTAATATTGAGAGTCCTTCCCTGGTGGCTCAGACAGTAAAGTATCTGCCTACAATGCGGGAGACCTGGTTTCAATCCCTGGGTGGGGAAGATCCCCTGGAGAAGGAAAATGGCAACCCACTCCAGTATTCTTGCCTGGAAAATCCCATGGACGGAGGAGCCTGGTAGGCTACAGTCCGTGGGGTCCTAAAGAGTCAGACACGACTGAGCTACTTCACTTTCACTTTCAATGGGGGGAGGAGGGTATGAACAGTGGTGGGGGAGCAGTGAAAGAGCAGTTTAGGCTGAGAAACCAACGTGAGCAAAGGAGAGTCATGAGTGCACCTGATGCCTCCCAGAAACTGAGTCATCTGGTGGCTTAAATGAGTGCATTGCAGGAATGAGGTGAGAGGAAGAAAAGGCCAGTTCTGGGAGAATCTTGATGACAAGCTGAAGACAGTTGAGAGTAGGTAAAGGGTCTTTTGGCTTGTCTGTTTAGTGATTATTGTTGTTTTTTAAGACATTAAAGACACGATCAGACCTGTGTCTCAAAAGATAGCAGTCAGCAGGGTTGAATGATACCAGGAGGTCATTAAGTAGAATAGGCTGAGAAGGGACCTTTGGATTTGGTAGTTAAAGCTTAGTAACCATGAAAAGAAGTGTAATGAACACTTATGAACAGTAATGGGGAAGAGGTCACTGGATTGTAATAGATTGAGGAGTGGATGAAAAGATGCAAATAATCTCTTCAAGAAGTTTGGCTGCAAAGAGAAAGAAGGATTTGGAACAAAGCTTGAGAACAGATAGGGTTTCTTAAGGAAGGGTAGAGTTAGGCCACTTCAACTAGGCTTCTAGAGGTTAAAAGGGTAACAAATTCAAGTTCACCATTTACTGAGTGGGTCCTGGGCCAGTGGGGAAGGGGGAGGATTTGGGAATCAGGGGATCTGGCTGGGTAGTAGGGCTTGAAGAGTTGGGAATAAGTGAGACTGGACAGCCCAGCTGAGTAGGGGCCAGACCCCCTGCTGCCACCTCACCTCTTTCCTACCCAGAATTGGAGCTGGCCATTAGGGTCACCCTGTATGCTGTGATCTTTCTGATGAGTGTTGGAGGAAACGTGCTCATCATCGTGGTCCTGGGGCTGAGCCGCCGTCTGAGGACCGTCACCAATGCCTTCCTGCTCTCACTGGCAGTCAGCGACCTTCTGCTGGCTGTGGCTTGCATGCCCTTCACCCTCCTACCCAATCTCATGGGCACGTTTATCTTCGGCACAGTCGTCTGCAAGGCGGTTTCCTACTTCATGGGTAGGTGAACAATCGCCCTGCCTCCCTTAGCCTTCTCCTCCCCTAAAGTCCTTGCCGAATGTAGGGGTTTGTCTTCGTCTGGAGTGTGGAAGTCACACTGGGGAATGTGTAGCGCAAGTTTCCTAGGTAACCCTTTCCTCTTCCTTCCTAGGGGTGTCTGTGAGCGTGTCCACGCTAAGCCTCGTGGCCATCGCCCTCGAGCGGTACAGCGCCATCTGCCGACCACTGCAGGCACGCGTGTGGCAGACGCGCTCCCACGCGGCTCGTGTGATCGTAGCCACGTGGATGCTGTCGGGACTGCTCATGGTGCCCTACCCAGTGTACACTGCCGTGCAGCCAGCGGGGCCTCGTGTCTTGCAATGCATGCACCGGTGGCCCAGTGCGCGGGTTCGCCAAACCTGGTGAGGGTGCCTATTACCCATTCCTGAGAATTCCCTTCTCTTATTTCCATCAGTCAGAAGCATTACCCAGAATCTTGCTCCAACAATTATCACGACCCACCACCCTGGGATCCCCATTCGGGGCTCCTCCCCAGTTCTCTAGCCCTTACCAGCTGTACCCCGAATCCTACCTCTACCTCTAGGACGTGGTCACCAGCCCTAGATACACCAGTTCAGTCTTCCTCCATCAGTGATTATAGCTGGACAGGGATCCGCACTGACTGGTCTGCGCTCTGTCTCCAGGTCGGTACTGCTGCTCCTGCTCTTGTTTTTCGTGCCTGGGGTGGTTATGGCGGTGGCCTACGGGCTTATCTCCCGTGAGCTCTACTTAGGGCTTCGCTTTGACGGTGACAGTGACAGCGAGAGCCAGAGCCGGGTCGGAAGTCAGGGAGGGCTGCCCGGTGGCACAGGACAAGGTGTGTGAAATCCAGGAGAGGGCGGGACTTTGGGAAGGGGCGGGACATAAAGTGGGTGGGGCGGAAATGTGCGGGCTTTGAAGGATTCAGCCTCCAAATCTGACCGCCCACTGTCTGTGCTCAGGTCCTGCCCAGGCGAACGGACGTTGCCGGTCTGAGACCCGGCTGGCGGGTGAGGACGGCGACGGCTGTTATGTACAGCTTCCGCGCTCCCGGCCTGCATTGGAGATGTCTGCGCTGACCGCGCCCACGCCTGGCCCAGGATCCGGCACCCGGCCTGCCCAGGCCAAGCTGCTGGCTAAGAAGCGCGTGGTGCGGATGTTACTGGTGATCGTTGTGCTTTTTTTCCTGTGTTGGTTGCCGGTGTATAGCGCCAACACGTGGCGCGCCTTCGACGGCCCAGGCGCACATCGTGCACTTTCGGGTGCGCCCATCTCCTTCATCCACTTGCTAAGCTACGCCTCTGCCTGTGTCAACCCCCTGGTCTACTGCTTCATGCACCGTCGCTTTCGCCAGGCCTGCCTTGACACCTGCACCCGCTGCTGTCCTCGGCCTCCAAGGGCTCGCCCCAGACCTCTGCCGGACGAGGACCCTCCCACCCCCTCCATCGCCTCACTGTCCAGGCTGAGCTATACCACCATCAGCACGCTGGGGCCTGGCTGAGGGGTGGAGCGGGAGCGGGGCTGAGGCAGGACAGACGGATTCCTACCAGCTCAGCCCCGTCCAAACACACAAGAGACGCAGACCAGCTGACACGAGAGACTGACTAACCCCAATGGCCAGGAAAGGGTGGCTTACCTGACACTAAGGAAACAAACCAGACCCTCACACAGAAAAGGAGGCACTCAATGAGGGACTGAGCCTGGCACACAGAGCCATGGCACTGACCTTGGACAGACCCAGCATCCCTAGCCGTGGACTGTCTCCACACTGTGGAAATCGACAGGGGCTGACCTGCCTCTCACACGTATAGCAGGGGCATTGAATCTTTCAGGGCTCTGGAGCCTGGCACAGGAATGACTCCTGAGATGCTCCGCTGTGCCCATAGTTTGACCTCACAGTGCCCTTCCCCATCAGTACTGCAAACACCAACCTGCCTAATCTCACACTCCCCGGACCAACGAGCTGTTTTGCACTAAGAAGTCCCTTCATTCCTTTCCAGTTAAATAATCCCCTCACCGGACTTTTTCAAGAAATGATAAATGACTTGGTTTCCCCCTCAATTTCCTTTTTGGACTTTTCTGGGGCATGTGAGGGGGCATGGGATTTGGGAGTCCTCTCTGTCAGGTCCCTCCCCCTGCTGCTCACTCCTGTGCATGACCCCCTGCCAAAAAGCCCATGGTCTGAGTCTAGATGAGGCTGTGTGAATTCTCTCTGAGTGGTCAACCTGGACCCACCTCACACCAGAGTCACAAAGCTGAGAATAAGGTTAGGGGTGGAATACGCATGGCACATCATCATTCCTAAGCACACTGTCCTAAAGTGGTCCCCTTGTTAGGGTACTGTATTAATAGATGCTTATTAAAATTTTAATGAAAAAAGGAAGCACTGTATGTTAAGACTCAGTTTATTCACTGTGTATTTATAATAATATGGGGCCAGAACATAACAGATATACAGAATTAGAGTCGGGCCTTTTAATGCACTGTTACCTGTGGAAGCACCTTTTACTGGCCAGCAACAAGGAGAGGTGCAGTGGGAAAGGAGGTAGGGGGGTGCTGAACCTAAATGAAAGTCCTGGAAATCAGTCTCCCTGTTGACCATAAGACTGATCCAGCCCCAGAGAGAGGCAGAGATAGCAAATCACCCCTGCACACATACAGTGACAAACCAGGAAGAACAGATGATCTCACCGAGGGAACGCACAGAAATAGACAGAGGTGTGGTATGCTAGGAGAGGGCTCCTTGACACTTCAGCTTGTAACAGGTGGAGAAACTGAGGCCCAGCACAAGAAAGAAAGCAGCTCAAGGTCATACAAGAAATTAAAGCAAGACAGGAATAATCTTATTGAAGTAGACACTGAGCTGGAGGTGGAAGAGAAGCCATACCCTCTGGTGTCAGACCCAAACTTTGTGGGCCTTGAGCTTATAAAATTGGGTGTCCCTTTTTTAAGAAAAAAAATGCAAAATTACAGCTACAAAATTGCTAGGACACTGTCCAGGGCCTTGGAAGAGATCCCTGCAAGTGAGGATCCCTGAGATGTAAGCTCCATTAGCTTCACAGCCAATAATACCTCTAAAATCCACCCACTAACAACATTGAACAAACACTGGATGGAGTGAAGGGCAGTGAGAAAGGAGAGTGGTCTGTTTACCAGTTCTGAGCTGCTCCTATCCATCCTTTCTGCAGGGCTCTCGGCTGCAAGAGGCAGGAGGAAGGAAGAAAAGGAGGGAGAAGGCGTTCCAAGCTGTCAACTAAGACAGTACTGGTTAAAAATAGAATCCCAGCTGGTCGGAGTTGTGGAAAGCAAGATATTGAGCTTTGCTCACTCATGCCAGCTTTTCCAGGGGGTGGGAGTAGGTTTGCCCACAGCCTTCACGGCACTCCCTGATCTTCATTCCCACCATCCTTTCTGAAGGAGATACAGCCTTGAAGAGGCTCCCCCACTGTCAGTCCTTCCGGCTTGGGCCCAGGTTCCTAATGTCCGTCAGATGGTGGTGGGGAGCTCAGCAAGGGAGGGCTGGTACTCATAGCTCATGAGGTCACGGAGAGCTCATACTCCAAGCCTCTCAGCCTGGAATATGAGCTCAAGTATGGTGGTCCAGGGCTACCCTAGAACCTAGCACATAGGCACAGCCTGAATAATGCCATTTCCCACACTGCGCAGTCTTTTCTTCTACAGAATACTTAACACATCCGTCACCCTGTGCCCGATCTAGTTACCTGATGTGGAATTTGGGGTCCTTCCATCTATTTTCCATCTCTGGAGATCTGACAGAACATTTCAGGTCTAGATTTTAATATCACTGTCTCCGTGAAGTCCTGCTTGGTCATCCTCACAAAGCTTGTCTGCTCATAGAGTACTTACTGCTTTCTCTCTTCTAGCATAGTTATTTATGTTCCTGCCTGATTTCCCATCCTGGGCAGGGAACAGCATGATGTCATGGGAAGATGACTGAGCCTGGGCCTAGAAGGTGGAGTGATGGAGTGGGTAGGGGTGAAATCCAATGCTTCTTGATTCTGTGTGACAGGAGTTTATATATACTAATTCATCTCATTCTCAAAACTCTTCTCCAGAACATTTCTCTTCATTTGACAGAAGAGGAAAGTGAAGCTGAGAAAGCTTAAGGGAGTTGCGTGAGGCCCTGCAGCTAGAAGGGAGACAGGAACTGAGCTCAGGTTTCTGCCTCTAGAGCTTTGTTTCCTTCCATTAAGCTGTTTTGCCTTCCTTCAAACCTTGAAGATCTGGGTACCAGTGGTCCTGCCTTTTAAAAGTTGTGTGATTTTGTGCAACTTATCTCAATGAGTCTCAGTCTCATCTGTAAAATAGGAAGAATTACATTGTCTTCTGCAATATTGTGATTTATAAGAAATATATATTAATGTATTCAGTTCAGTTCAGTTCAGTCGCTCAGTCGTGTCTGACTCTTTGTGACCCCATGAATTGCTGCATGCCAGGCCTCCCTGTCCATCACCAACTCCCAGAGTTCACCCAAACTCATGTCCATCGAGTCGGTGATGCCATCCAGCCATCTCATCCTCTGTGGTCCCCTTCTCCTCCTGCCCCCAATCCCTCCCAGCATCAGGGTCTTTTCCAATGAGTCAACTCTTTGCATGAGGTGGCCAAAGTATTGGAGTTTCATCCTCAGCATCATTCCTTCCAATGAACTCCCAGGACTGATCTCCTTTAGGATGGACTGGTTGGATCTCGTTGCAGTCCAAGGGACTCTCAAGAGTCTTCTCCAACACCACAGTTCAAAAGCATCAATTCTTCAGCGGTTAGCTTTCTTCACAGTCCAACTCTAACATACATACATGACCGCTAGAAAAACCATAGCCTTGACTAGACAGACCTTTGTTGGCAAAGTAACGTCTCTGCTTTTGAATATGCTGTTTAGGTTGGTCATAACTTTCCTTCCAAGGAGTAAGTGTCTTTTAATTTCATGGCTGCAATCACCATCTGCAGTGATTTTGGAGCCCAAAAAAATAAAGTCTGACACTGTTTCCACTGTTTCACCATCTATTTCCCATGAAGTGATGGGACCGGATGCCAAGATCTTCGTTTTCTGAATGTTGAGCTTTAAGCCAACTTTTTCACTCTCCTCTTTCACTTTCATCAAGAGGCTTTTTTTTTTATTTTTTTTGATCCTTCAGAAGCCCCAGTTCTAGCATCTCCATGCCTGGAAGGAAGCCACCAAAGGGAGGCCAGTTCCACAAAACTTGAGGATGGCGGTTGTGCTGGAAATCTCATCCCCCTCAAACCTTCCAAGAAGGCAGGTTTCCAGCTAAGTCTCAGATATGGGGACAAACCAGAAAAGAGACAGTCTCACAGTGAACAGGCACAGGGGGTCTTGTGCCAGACAACTCTCACAGACAACTCAAGCCAGAGCCTTGGACAACCATACAATCTGGTTACTCAGGTCTGATTAGTGGAAAGCAAGGGATTCTTTAAGGAAAGACTGTTCCTTCAAGTTATCTCTGTGAGAGGAGAGGTGGGAAGGAAGAAAAGAAAATGGAAAGGGTGGAGAAGCAAGCAGGCCCCATCTGAGGTCAAAGCTTTGGGCTGGGATGTAATGCCTATAAGTGGGGCCATGCTGGAAGCGGCAGTCCCTATTGCAGATTCTAACCGTGGTTCTCTGTCTGCTTCCTGTTCTCTGAATCTCATTCACTGTCCCCCAGCCTTATGGGGCACTTGTTCAGTCAGATGCTTGGTCTGTTGCTAGCACCAGTCATGAAGATTAACACCTCCCTTTAGGTAGGGCTCAGTCTTTTGGAAACAATTCTAGCCCAGCCGTGTATCCACATCTTGAGAAAGGAAATAGTTAACCAAATAGGCCCTTTGTCTTAGGTACTTTGTCTTAACCAAACAGGCACATTGTCTTAATCAAATTAGGCGCTTTGTCTTAGTAAAACAGTTTGGGGCTCCAGAATACTCACCTGACGGGTCAGTAGTAAGAGATAAGACATGAAAGGGCTCTTGAGGAAGTTACATTTATTTAAATGGTAAGGCTGGTTTGAGTAAATTTCTCAGGGTGAAACAAATGGGCTTCAAGTAATGAGGGAAAGGCAGAACACAAGACATTACCTGACAGGATACAAGATTCCATCTAAGTGTCAGGGAACAGGGCTAACACTGCACGTGGGCAAGGAAAGGCAGGTGCAAAGATTCCACCTGGACAGGGACAGAGCGTTCCAGGTGGGACTCAATCTGTAGGAGGGGGGGATCCCCGGAGGCGGGGGGAGTGCGGAGGGATCTATTTTTTTGCCTTAAACCAGAGGTAAACCCTTGATCCTTCTAAATTTAGGCATATGGATTTCCCAGATGGCTCCGTGATAAAGAATCCACCTGCCAATGCTGGAAACGTGGGTTTGATCCCTGGGTCAAGAAGATCCCCTAGAGTAGGAAATGTCAAACCACTCCAATATTCTTGACTGGGAAATCCCATGGACAGAGGAGCCTGGCGGGCTACAGTCCATGGAGTCACAAAGAGTCAGACATGACTGAGTGACTGAGCTCAAGCACACACGTACAACCCTCCAGGAAGTAACAAGCAGCAATTCAGGAAATTTAAAGGCCAGCCCCTGGGCTGCCTATATGTGGGGATCTGTAGTTCATCCCAGAAAAGAGAAGCGTATAGGGTGGCTGAGGTAGGAAGCCTGGCTATAAGTGCACCCAGAGAGGTAGAGGGCCCTCACATTGTCAGGGAACAGCTGCACCCACCAACTTGAAAGGTGATGCAGGTCAAACCAGAATTAGCAGCAAAAGTGGGGATCTGGCCAAAGGAGACCAATACGCAGCTCCAGGGTAAAGAGCTAACAACAGTTACTTGGTCTGAAAACCGATCTCACTGGAAGGATCTGGTACCCAGTACGCCCCAATGCCATTAACTATGGAGTGACTAGCTCTGACTGGTTACTTTGTATTTCTGAGCCTCACTTTCCCTCATCTGTTGGTATCCCTCACTTGGAGATATTTCATGACTTGCTATATAGTTGTGAAGGCTACGTGAGCTGGAGCAGCTGTCTCCCAAGGAAATGCACAAGCTCAGGAAGATTATTAGACACCCTAGCATTGAGATCATGCTGGCAGCCACTGCCATAAGTAATCCAAAATTAAAATAATACTGAATAATAACATCATGTAATAAAGTCCAGTAAACTTCTGCCTTTCCCATGAGGAGTACTTTAGAGTTTTTTTTTTTAATCTCAAACACTGATTTACTTATTTAATATTTTTATTAGTCATATATACACATAGTTTAAAGGAAATTCCTAGGTTGGTCAGTGGTAAAGAACCCACCTGCCAATGCAGGAGATTCAGGAGATGTGGCGTCGATCCCTGGGTCAAGAAGAGCCCCTGGAGAAGGAAATGGCAACCCAGTCCAGTATTCTTGCCAGAAAAATCCCATGGACAGAGGAGCCTGGTGGACCTTAGTCTATGGTGTCACAAAGAGTCAGACACGACTGAGCACACATACAGTTTAAAGAATCATGTATTCTACGATATCAAGAAAAACAGAAGTCCCCAGACCTCTAACCTGCTCGTTTCCCCTCCTACAGAGGGAATTACTTTCAAATCTCTTATCCATTTTTTCCTAGTATTTATTACCATGTCTTTTAATAACATGCTAATATTACTTCTGGTTCTTCTGTTTGGCAGTATTATCTATTGGCCACTCTCCAAGGAAGATGAGGGTTTAACTCTCATTTCCACCAACCAGACGCACACACTCCTATATCACCTTCTCACCCAATAAAATAATAAGATATCACTGCTGTTGTTTAGTCACTAAGTTGTGTCCACCTCTGTGTGAGCCTAAGGACTATAGCCTACCAGGCTCCTCTGCAATTTTCCAGGCAAGAACACTGGAGTGGGTTGCCATTTCTTTCTCCAAAATAATAGCATAATTTTTGTTATTGTGACATCCAGGCACAAAGATGATCCCCAGTGATATTCACCTCCCTGTATTCCAACCCTTTGTCGTCCTGTTTCACTTCACAAGGCTGTGTACGTAACCAACAAAATATCAGAGTGTTTAATAAAAATGGGATCCCACTCTTCACTTGTACAACTTGGCCTAACTCACTTTACCTTAATCCAACCCTGTTGGATTTTGTCTTTAACATTTTGATGTTTTTGTTCATCGTGGATTTTTTTGCATAAATTTTAACATTTTTAATATTGCACAAAGTATTTTTAATGTTGATCATTAAATTTTTTGATGCTCTTTTAAGTCTTTCACCCAAAACAAGAAAGCTTCTTAGTCTTGGCCCTTACATATCCTAATAGCTTCTTGAGAAAGAATTCATGGAAAGTAAACTTTAGGAAAGTAATCTTTATGTCTGAAAGTGTTAGTTGCTCAGTCATGTTCAACTCTTTGCGACCCCCATGGACTGTAGCCTACCAGGCTCTTCTGTGTGTGGAATTCTTCAGGCAAGAATCTGGAGTGGGTAACCATTGCCTTCTCCAGGGGATCTTCCTGGCCCAGCGATTGAAACCTGGTCTCTTGCATTGCAGGCAGATTCTTTACCATCTGAGCCACCAGGGAAGTCTTTATATCTATATATGTAATTCACCCTCACACTGGATTCCTAGTTTGGCCAGATATAGAATTCCAGGTTGGGAATTTTTTAACCTATATTTTGAAGATATGCTTTTGAAGACCAAAGTCATTTGACTTCTGATCCTTTGCTCTACAATAGTGGCTATTAATTTTGGAATTTGGAATTGTACAGGTCCATCCTGCTCACAGTAGGGCAGGACTTAGTTTAACAGTGGAGGACTGATAGCTGATTGGAAGTCTGAGCAGTGGATGGAGCTTGTCTTCTGGGGGCTTCTTTATAGGGTGATATAGTTAAGCTATTTGTTGGAATCTCCAGATGTTAAGACCTTCAGTTCTTTCTTCATTGGCTGGTGAGATGTCCTAGAGAACTTCTCCAATTTCCTGGAGAGAATAAAGACCTGGTTTCCAGCATTTGGAGAGCCAGTGGGAAAAGACTTTGGCATGGGGGTAGGCTTGATGGGGCATTTACTGTGCATATGGATACTTAAGATTGTTTTATGGTATCCCTGTCTTCAAATGTGCCTGAAGGACCTTCGATTTTATCTTCTCCAGACAGATCTCCTGTCTTCTGCCAAAGAGAAGAACAGTAGAGAGTTAGCTAAGGGATCTAGAAATCTTTTTTTTTTTTCAACAGCTTTCAACCAATCTTCTTTTATTCCCCACCCCCTAAACTTCCAGAAATATCTTGAACCACCAATTCCTAGGCCTTTGGAGGGTTCTGCCATTTAGGTGTGGCAGTTCTTTGGTTTCCCCTGTTATATCTGCTTACTTAGGTCAACTAAGTCATTAGACACCTATCTATCTATTTTTCAGTTTCCAAAATTTTCTCATAATCTCTTTTTTCTCACCTTTTCTGAAGATTTATACCTCACACACACACACAAAAATCCCTTTAAACCCAGTTAAGGGATCAGACAAACCTCAGTATGCTGTCAGAGGAGGAACAGAGCATAGGAGATGGGGACACATTATACATAGATGAAGAAATCCAATTCCTTAACTTTATCTCACTTTCAGGAAATCCCTTCTTTTAGAGGGGTTTGCAAAGAGAGCAACCTTTTATGCCTTTGTTCAAAATATAATCTTTCCTCGAAAGTGCCCTGCATGCCTGCATGCTCAGCCGTTCAGTCCTGTCCAACTCTTTGCAACCCCATGGACTATAGCCCACCAGGCTTCTTGGTCCATGAGATTCTCCAGGCAAGAATACTGCAGTGGGCTGCCACTTCCTCCTCTAGGAGATGTTCAAAACCCAGGGATCGAACCTGAGTCTCCTGCTCCTCCTGCATTTACCACTGAGCCACGTAGGAAGCCCAGGTAGTACCCTAGACCTCTGCTGAGTTTTCCATTGAGTTATCCAGTCCTGTGGGCTGCTTTAGGAGGTCAATTTCAGCCTTTAAAGGACAAATACTGCTAGTGCTTGTAGAAATACAATTTCAATTCAGTGAATTCCTTGAATAATCATTTTAATTACAGCAGTTATAATTTAACAATTACAAAAACAATTATTATAAAATAAGTTATTTTATAGAGAGTGCACAAACAAGAAGGACTCTCCTTCCCATAAATGGGTATTAGGTTGGGCTTGTGTGGTCTTTGCCAGGTCTTGTTGCCTCCCGGCAAGTCCTCTCAAGGGCAGGTTCTGAAGGAGAGACCAAGCTAGTTCTGGAGGAGATGCAGACACGTGAGGAGTGCCCAAGGGAGGGGTGGTTCATGCGCCAGGCCCTGCTACACACGACATGCAAAACTTGAGGTTCAGGTTGATACCAACCTGTAAGTCACCTCGCTACGGTGAGCCCCAGGGAAAATCGGATCTGCTTGCTTCTTAGGGGCAGAGGCACCGTCCTCCCTTAGCCCCGCCCCTTAGGCCCCCTTCCCGCCGGCGCACGTGGAGCCGGTGAGCTACACGTTTTTAACTTGCAACCTGAACCACGCACAGGAAACGGCTAAGGCCAGGAACGGCTGGGATGAGAGGAGGGAGAGAGGCTGGTGCGCAGAGGTGCCGCTGGCTGCAATGGGCTTTCGGAACAGGGAGGCCATAGAAAAGATCTACAAAGAAAACTGGCTTGGTCAGAAGGAGGGGGAGCGGCTGGGGAGACTAATGAGAGGAGGAGGTAATGAAAGGAAGGGGCTAGGATGAGAGGGAGGGGCTGCTTGAGAGAGTGATCAGTGGGGAGGGGAAATAGATGGGCAAGAAGAAGAAAGGGAAATAGATGGTAGGAACTTACCTTGGGGACAGGAGGGACTTAAGAGGAGAGCCAGTGTGCTCACTTAGTCCAGCAAGAGGGGACCCTCACCATGGACAGGAGGAACGCCTGCTGCTGCGAAGCCCAGAAGTAGCTGCCTGGGTAAACCTTAATTCTAACATGTTTTGATGACTGGCTGGCCTCCCACCCAGCAGAACTTGGAAGACACTGCTGTAACTGTTGGGCTGGGTTTTAACTGTTGTGATCTGACAAAATGCAAGTATTTAATAATCCTGCTTCATAGTCACATAATGTTTAATTAACCCTTTCAGAGTACTTTCTCTTGTTCTAATATGGTAATATCTTGAGATGGCTGCATTATCCCCATTTTACAGGCAAAGATGTTAAAACAGAAATGACTTGCTCAGAATCACAAATCAGCTTAATTATTAAGTAGAAAGAGATTAGTTGTGATATTATTGAAGCCAATATCTGCCAGTGTGGAATAAAATAACTAGAGTAGGATGTGACTTAGTAATAAGAAGTAACACAGAACTAGTGATCTGAAGCCACAAAAAGATGTCTCCAGATTCAAAACCCATCTTCTCCAGAAAGACCAATGCTCCGCACCCTGGGCCTCAGGCCTCCTGGTTCCTCTGCAGCATCTAGGGGCCTGTCTCAGTCTTTTTAGGCTGCTGTCACAGAATGTCAAAAACTGGGTGGCCCATACACAACAGAAATTTATTTTTTACAGTTCTGGAGGCTGAGAAGTCTAAGACCAAGGTGCTAGCAGGTTTGGCATCTGGTGAGAACCTGACTCCTAGATGGCCATCTTTATGCTGTAACTTCACAAGGTGGAAGGAGCAGTGGCGCTTCCTTGGGCTTCTTTTATAGGGGCACTAATCCCATTTATGAGGGTTCTGCTCAGATGATATAATCACCCCAAAAGTCCTCAATATGTAATGTCGTCACCTCGGGGGTTGGGTTTCAGCATATGAATTTTGGGGTAATACATTTAGACCACAGCAGAGCCAAAAAGGATTCCATGGTTAGGAGGTGTTGGATATGCTCAGGTGAAACTATTGCTCCTTTGTTCTTCAGGAGCGGGGCAGTGCTACAGCCTACTCTCTGGTCTTGTAGACTGGCTTACCTGCCCTCCCTTATTGTTTCAGAAGATGTTTACATTTTCTTCTTATTGGTGTGCAGGATCCATATAACTTAGGTGTTCATCTAATCTATTGATGCTGAACGCAAGGGAAGACTCACAGACTTTGGAATGGTGAGTAGGAGCCAGCTACCAGAAGGTCTAGAGGAAGAACTTTCCAGGCATACAGGAGGGACAGACTCCAGGAAAGTAATGACCTTAATGAGTTCAGGAAATAGAGGTCCCACAAGGCTGAGGAAAGTGGCATGAAATGAAGTTAGAGTGAAAAGGCAGAGGTCCAACCACAATTGCAGGGGTGGTTGGCAGGACTTGAAGGTTGGGAATAAAAATCTAGCAGGGCTGGGCTATCCGAAGAGATAGAAATGTTTCCTTAGAGACCTCAGTTTACTCCTACAGAATAGCAGAGGAGTTAAAACAAGGCAATGTAGTCCAGCCTGACTGAGCTTCCTACATGAAGATGACATAGGATGAACGAGAGGAAACACAGACCAACAGAGTGTAACACAGAACACCAGTGACCTAAGGACCCTCCATAAGAGCCACACCAACCTCCCAACCCAGAAAATACGTATTTGAGAGGATATTAAGACCACCAACCCAATTCAAAACTGCAAAGTCTCTTAAGTGACTTCCATCTGAGGACTCTGTGGGGCGTCCACCACTAAGGATGGGGATACAGCTTCCCATTGTCCTCTCTGCAGAAAAATGGATATCTTTTAAATTGTCACTGGTAGTACATAGAAGTTTATTTCTTACTAGTTCAGGGCTTGTCAAACCCTCTCTCTATATATAGGGTTTTAACTGATTATCTGATGGTGGGTAGGGTGGTAATGGAACCTTAAGATTCCACTAAAGTGTAAAAAACACTGCAGTGTAACACCACCACGAAGTCTTAATGAGCTTCTATTCAACCCTACTTTACTTGGGAGAAAATGAGAATATAAAACTTTTAAATGATTATTTTTAAAGGGCTTATTTTTCAATTATTTAGATATCTGGAGTTACTTTGGAGTTATCCAATTATTGAGTTTCTGCGTGTTGCCACCTTTCACCAAGCCACTATTGTCTCTCACCTGGATAGTTGTAATATCAGACTAATTTGTCTTTTTCACTTCCATGTTTGAATCCTTGCAGGCTGCCTCTCAAACAGTAATCTGAGTGAATCTCCTGCACACTAAACTAGGACTTCTTCTTCCTAGTAATGGCAGGCTAGGTTATTTGGATCAACCCTCTGGCTGAAAATAACTTGAAAGAGGAAAACTGAACAAAATATAAGAAACATTTTCTTAAGATCAATGAAGAGATGATAAAACAGTAAGAATCAAGCTAAAATGTGAAGATTTAAGAGGGGTAAGAAGGTATGGGAGCTTCTTTCACCCTGAAGCTATGCATATTCCGCCAAATTAGTGTGTTAGTGTCATGGGTCCCAGTATACAGAAATCAAAGCCAGGGGCTGGCAAAGTGGGGAGTCTAATGGAGACTCAGGTAAACAGGTTCTAAGGGATCCCCCTAAGTGTAGGAGAGGGGACCTATCTGACTTTAACCAAGAGCATATGGCAAAGTGAGAGAATGTCACTCTCATGGTACTTATGTTATAAAAGTCTGTCTCATGAGTAGACAAATGGCAAGGAGCTTAGGGCAGCTTTGAGCAAGAAATTAAAGCCACAGATTTAAGAAATCCTATGAATTGCAATAAAAAAGAACCAACACCTAAAGTCGTCATAATGAAATTATTTAAAAACCAAAGAAAAGGGCCAAAGCTTAAAACTGGTTCGAGAAAAGAGTAAATTATGTTTAAGAAAGGTACATGGTACATGGGAGACAATAAATATTTGCTAAATGAATAAACAATCTATTGGGGAGATTTTCTGCGTATTAGCTCGACGACCTGTGTCACTTGATCTCTTTGAAACTCAGTCTCCTCACCTGCAAAATGTAGATAATAAAACCTACTTTATAGGGGAAATCATCAGGATTAACTTAATAATTCATTATACGTAGAACACCTAATAATCCGTAGTATATATTAGATGTTCCTGTTCTGGACTGATTTTCTCCCAAATTTGAGTTTGGGGTTTGTTCTATGCAAATTTACTAATTCAGATCTCCAGTTCAGGCTTTCTTCAGTTCCAAATACCCATCTCGAAATACTTCTATATCTAAAACATATTTCCTTCCTTCCCTTTTAAAGGGCTGGAGAAAAACAAGTCCTATTGCAGTAACACCTGTTTGGCCACAGGATAAAAAAAGGTAAATGAGCAAACATCTAACTTAGGGTGCACCTGCTAATTCTCTGACCTAAATTATACTCTGTGGTATTTTCTGAATTTCTGTCATGATAATGATTACCTGGGGGCAGTTTTTAGTAATATAATTTTTGGTTCTCTTTGCCTGGACAATACGATTTTTTTAGGTCTAAAGGTAAAACCGCAGAATTTGACTTTTTAACAAGCACCCAAGTGACTCTCACCTTCATAAAACAGTGGGAATAATGCCTAGGGAGTGAAGATTACAATATTGACCAAGCCACTGATTAACGTGAGTGAACAAATACTTCCTGCTATAGGAGAGAGAGAAGAAACTACA
Source organism: Bison bison bison (assembly GCF_000754665.1). Taxonomy (NCBI): domain Eukaryota; kingdom Metazoa; phylum Chordata; class Mammalia; order Artiodactyla; family Bovidae; genus Bison; species Bison bison. The sequence goes on along the minus strand of NW_011494684.1, from coordinate 430,203 downwards.
AACAGGAGGCTGGCTCTATGAAGGTGGATGCAACAGGGCCTGTGTCTGGACAGGTTCACCAATTTTCCAGAAGACATAGGGTACATGAAATATCTTATGGCAGACAGACCCTACTCCAGTTGAATGGGCAAAGTAGGGCCTTTGATTGTGGGGACCTAGGAAAGCTTTGTGAAGGAAGTGCAATCTGAGTTAGACTACTCTCTAGAGTTTTTCCAAATGACTATAAAAAGGAATTCCGGGGAAGAGAAACAGTTTTAAGCAAAATTGGTTCTAGAAAGAGCAAGAAAACTGAGCTATTCCTTCCATATCTTCAAGGGAATGCCTGTGCTCAAAGGGTCGAAGGTATAAAGGACTAGGTGGAACTGAGTAGACAGTTTAAAGATGCAAAAAAACAGGATGGATTAGGAAACAGACTGGGTAAGAAGAGGTTAGGAGCCCCTGAGACAGAGAAAGTCCAAGTTCATTTCCTGCCTCAGGACCCCTATTCCCCACACCTTCAGGGGTCAGTTTCTGATTCCATAACTGACTGGAAGATCTGGAAACTTTGGTCCCCAAATGCCGGAACTCCCACTAATCTACCCCAATAATGTGTCGAGATCTTGAGATTCCCTCCTGAGACTTCAGATTCTTCCCTGCTTGCCCTGAACCCTGCCTGCATATCTAGCATCATTTGTTCAAAAGTTCTGCTTGTTCTTGCATCAGGACCATTTTCTTTTTTTCATCAGCAATTTCCTCTGCCCCAGAATATTTTTCTCCTCCTCTTCACTTATTTTATTTGTCAGATCTCTGTTTATATAGTTCTCATTCAGACAAGCCTTTTCCTACTTAGCCTAAATTATCCTCCACCCTTTATCTCTAACACATGCTTAGAATTTTTTTTCATAGCACTTGTCAGTATTTCAGATTACATACTTATTTGTGTTTGTGGCTCTCTCCCTTCACACAATAAACTCCATGAACCCCGTCTGTTTCCCTCACCACTCTTGACTTGGTACCTAACTCAGGGCAATCTTTCACCATTAATATTTGTTTACAAAAGAGGGGGTTGTGACCTTAATAACTATTAGCCTGAGGCCTTGGCACGTCCCCTACTATAAGATCCTATGCATTCTCAAGATCCTAATGCCTTTCCTGTCTCTTCCTCCAGAGCTTGTGCCTGGATTCATACTCTGATGTCAATATTCACTGGTTGTGGTCCACTGTCTACATTGTCTATGCTGTTTAAATCTCAGTTTCCTTTTCCTATAAAACTGAGATAATTCCTACTATGTAGAGTCACAAGGAGGATTATGGAAGAATCCGTGTAAAACATCTAACAAATGTACCTGAAAAATAGTGATTGATAATGGTTAGCTGCCATTATTTGGAGAAGGCAATGGCAACCCACTTTAGTACTCTTGCCTGGAAAATCCCATGGACAGAGGAGCCTGGTAGGCTGCACTCCATGGGGTCTCGAAGAGTCGGACACGGCTGAGCGACTTCACTTTCACTTTCATGCTTGGAGAAGGAAATGGCAACCCATTCCAGTGTTCTTGCCTGGAGAATCCCAGGGACAGAGGAGCCTAGTGGGCTGCCGTCTATGGGGTCGCACAGAGTCAGACACGACTGAAGCGACTTAGCAGTAGCAGCAGCAGCAGCTGCCATTATTGTTGCTGCTAACAGCTAATCACCTCCAAGATTCAAACCATGGGGTTTTTCCCATAAGAAAGTTCTCCTTTTATTAATATCTATAAAGAGATCTTATAAATAAAATTATATATATATAAGATCTTATAAATTAACAAGAAAACAAAAATGGATGAAGGTTATAAACGTGCAAATTCACAAAAAATTCCAAAAATTTTAATATATGTTATCACAGTAGAGACAGAAGCAGAGAAAGGGACATAGTCTGGCTCGCAGATACCGCTCACACCTCCCCTCTTACAGTTTTCCCCCCTAGCGTTGGGAAAGAAGGAAAAGCAAGTGTCTCCTCCCTTGAAGGGGTGGTGACACCATGTCACCTTCTGCTTCTCCGGTTAACACAGCCTGGCATGATGCCCCCGTGAGCACTGGCCACACCTCTGGTTCTTTACAGGGTGCCTCGTTCTCTGCCTCTTGGCATTCCCCTTAAAAACTCCCTCACCAGAAATGTATCTCTGGGGATTGCCAGGGACAACTCATGCGTTGCCCCCGTGAACTCCCCCAAGTGGCTCCTGCCATCATCGTCCGCCCCCACCCCAGAGCATTCCCACTGTCCAAGCAGCCTGCTGTC
>NW_011494684.1:424578-427849 GCF_000754665.1 Bison bison bison | reverse complement strand
AGCCTGCTGTCAGCTGCTGCCAGGGTTTCACTTCCCAGGACACGTGATGTTTTCCTCGAACTGTGAGGAGGATGCCCAACTCCCGACTCTGTCACACAGTTAAGATGAGTAGGATGATACCATTCTCATAAGGGGATTCTGCAGTGGACTCCTCTGAAGATGTTCAGTTGCTAAAGAATCTAAAAGGCCTCCCCTGGAAGCGGTGCCAGAGCATGACCTGGGGACATTATTGGACTTAATCCTCCATTCTACCTTCATTCCATGATATCCTCTTTACTGTTCTTCAATTTATTCCCTTCTTAAGGTATGATTCAGCAAGGTGAACACCCCCCAGGAGGTTGTTAGAAATGAAGAATCTCAGGCCCTTCTGAATCAGATCCTGCATTTTATAGCAAGACTCCCAGGTAATGACTATACACATGAAAGTTTAGGAAATTCTGATGAATGGGACAGAACTTTTGAATTCTCTCACTCCACTTACTTAGATCCAAGTTCATTTTTAGCCCCCATAGGTCTGTCTCTTCCTTTTTACGTGCCCTGTTACTAGCTAGAGGTGTTTAGGTAGTCAGCATGTGGTGTCTACCAAGTAGTTCTGTAGGGATTCCATGAAAGCAGACTCACATCTGTTCATTGTAGACACCCGAATAATTAAAGAAAAATAACCCAACCCAGTATGATAGGTTATCTATCACAGAGAGATAAAGGGTAGATTTTGAAGGAATATTGAAGTCATCTGCCCCTATAACTCTGTAATACCCTCTGTTTTAAAAGATATCTCAATACATTACTGAGGCAGGGGAATGATTATGATGGACCAGCTTTGTTAGCAAATGTACACATTCACTATGTAGAAATAAACAGCAAAGATTATATTGAAATTGTACATGTAGATGCTAATGTTGTTGTTCAGTCACCAAGTGGTGTCTGACTCTTTGCAACCCAATGAACTGCAGCATGCCAGGTTTCCCTGTCCCTCACCATCTCCCAGGGTTTGCCCAGGTTCTTATCCCTTGATTTGGTGATGCCATACAACTGTCTCATGCTCTGTCAACCTCTTCTCCTCCTGCCCTCAATCTTTCCCAGCATCAGGGTCTTTTCCAATGAGTCAGCTCTTCGCATCAGGTGGCCAAAGTATTGGAACTTCAGCATCATCACTTGAAATGAGTATTCAGGGTTGATTTCCTCTAAGAGTGACTGGTTTTATCTCCTTGCTGCCCAAGGGACTCTCAAGATTCTTCTCCAGCACCACAGTTCGAGAGCATCAGTTCTTTGGCCCTCTGCCCTCTTTCTGGTCCAGCTCTCACATCCATACGTGACTACTGGAAAGACTGTAGCATTGACTATACAGACCTTTGTTGGCAAAGTGATGTCTTTGCTTTTTAACACACTGTCTAGTTTTGTCATAACTTTCCTGCCAAGAAGCAATCACCATCTAATTTCATGGCTGCAGTCACCATCCACAGTGATTTTAGAGCCCAAGAAAAAGAAATCTGTCACTGCTCTCTTTTCCCCTTCTATTTGCCATGAAGTGATAGGACCAGATGTCATGATCTTAGTTTTTTTTTAATATTGAGCTTTAAGCCCACTTTTTCATTCTCTTCACCCTCAACAAGAGGCTCTTTAGTTCCTCTTCAGTTTCTGCCATTAAAGTGGTATCATTCACATATCTGAGGTTGCTGATATTTCTTCTGGCAGCCTTGATTCCAGCTTGTAACTCATCTAGCCTGGCATTTCACATGATATGCTCTGGGTTAAACAAGGTGACAATAAACTGCCTTGTCGCACTCTTTTCTCAAACTGGAACCAGTCAGTTGTTTCATACAAGTTTCTAACTGTTGCTTCTTGACCCACGTACAGGTTTCTCAGGCAAAAGGTAAAATGGTCTGGTATCCCCATCTCTTTAAGAGTTTTCTATAGTTTGTTATGATCCACACAGTCAAAGGCTTTAGTGTAGTCAATGAAACAGAGGTAGATGTTTTTCTGGAATTCCCTTGTTTTCCCTATGATCCAGTGAATGTTGGCAACTCTGGTTCCTCTGCCTTTTCTAAACCCAGCTTGAACATCTGGAATTTCTTGGTTCACATAATGCTGAAGCCTAGCTTGAAGGATTTTGAGCATAACCATTCTAGCATGGGAGATGAGTGCAATTGTCTAGTAGTCTGAACATTCTTTAGTATTGCCCTTCTTGGGAATTGGGATGAAGAGTGATCTTTTCCAGTCCTGTGGCCATGGGTGGGTTTTCCAAATTTGCTGACATTGAGTGCAGCACTTTAATAGCATCATCTTTTAGGATTTTTAAATAGCTCTGCTGGAATTTCATCACCTCCACTAACTTTATTAGCATATAGATGATCCTTGAAGGTAATTCTTTCCTCATCCCATGGTTTGTATTGAAGATCAGTTTGAGGACATTATTGCTCTCAGCAGAGGTTGAAAATGGCCCTAGCTGGTGTCTACCTGCCACGCCAAGGTGGAAGGTCTCTAAAATTCACCCAAAGTTTCTTTGGCACACTCCTTCAGACGGAAGTCACACGAAATACAAAGAACTGCCTTGTGAGTGAGATTTTAGAATTCATTGCGACTTCCTCGTGGTTTGATTTCTCTGTGGTTTTGATGCTTTTTTCCACTGATTCTTTTTTCCTGCTCTGATTTTTCTTTAAACAGCCTTTAGCTCTAGAACTTTCTGTTTGATGAATCCCATGGAATATTCAATGTAAGAAGCCAATGCTGGAAGACCCTTAAAAAAATCATCCTATCCTGTTATTATTTTCCTGCTTGGCTGCTGTATTCTTTGTGGTTGACAGGTTTCTCAGAGTCTGCAAGGTCTTTTATCCTGGGGATGGTTCTACAGGGGAAAGTCCTGTAGAACCATTTTAGGGGGATCAGATCAGATCAGATCAGTCACTCAGTCGTGTCCGACCCTTTGCGACCCCATGAATCGCAGCACGCCAGGCCTCCCTGTCCATCACCAACTCCCGGAGTTCACTGAGACTCACGTCCATCGAGTCAGTGATGCCATCCAGCCATCTCATCCTCTGTCGTCCCCTTCTCCTCCTGCCCCCAATCCCTCCCAGCATCAGAGTCTTTTCCAATGAGTCAGCTCTTCGCATGAGGTGGCCAAAGTACTGGTGTTTCAGCTTTAGCATCATTCCTTCCAAAGAAATCCCAGGGCTGATCTCCTTCAGAATGGACTGGTTGGATCTCCTTGCAGTCCAAGGGACTCTCAAGAGTCTTCTCCAACACCACGGTTCAAAAGCATCAATTCTTCGGT
>NW_011494684.1:419130-424478 GCF_000754665.1 Bison bison bison | reverse complement strand
CCATCTTTTTCCCATGAAGTGATGGGACCGGATGCCATGACCTTCGTTTTCTGAATGTTGAGCTTTAAGCCAACTTTTTCCCTCTCCACTTTCACTTTCATCAAGAGGCTTTTGAGTTCCTCTTCACTTTCTGTCATAAGGGTGGTGTCATCTGCATATCTGAGGTTATTGATATTTCTCCGGCAATCTTGATTCCAGCTTGTGTTTTTTCCAGTCCAGCGTTTCTCATGATGTACTCTGCATAGAAGTTAAATAAGCAGGGTGACAATATATAGCCTTGACGAACTCCTTTTCCTATTCAGAACCAGTCTGTTGTTCCATGTCCAGTTCTAACTGTTGCTTCCTGACCTGCATACAAATTTCTCAAGAGGCAGGTCAGGTGGTCTGGTATTCCCATCTCTTTCAGAATTTTCCACAGTTTATTGTGATCCACACAGTCAAAGGCTTTGGCATAGTCAATCAAGCAGAAATAGATGTTTTTCTGGAACTCTCTTGCTTTTTCTATGATCCAGCGGATGTTGGCAATTTGATCTCTGGTTCCTCTGCCTTTTCTAAAACCAGCTTGAACATCAGGAAGTTCATGGTTCACATATTGCTGAAGCCTGGCTTGGAGAATTTTGAGCATTACTTTACTAGCGTGTGAGATGAGTGCAATTTAGGGGGATAGTGGTTGGCTTATTAGAAGCTGGGAAAAAGCGCAGAAGACAGCTTATAGAAGACAGCTTATTAGAAGCTGTCTTCTTTGGAGCAAACTTGTACAACCATTATGTGGAAAGGGTAGCATCTGATAGGATGTGCTCTGAAAGCAACTTTAATTTTTTTCCTGCCCCCTCTGCTCATTGGCTAATTTCTTCCTTGTCTGTGGATGAAATCTTAAGTGGGTCCCTGTAGCTCTTCCAGACACTCATAGAAAAATATTTAAGTCCCTCCGGTCAATTTTAGACATAAAATAGCTTCATTTCAGTCATTGAAATGTCCAGTTCCATGTAACTCTGAACTTGATTTAAGACAAATATTTCCCATTTCTCTGCTTCCCCGGCCCAGGCTTATTCAGGCTGGAAGCATGAAGTGAGGAGAGGGAGGTAGGGGCCCATGGGGGCAGGGGAGGCACAACTGTCTTCTTTGTTTTCCCACCTAAGGCTTCTGCTCCTCCAAACCCACTCCCTCTAGGACTAGGGTCCAAAAGGGCTTGGGGATGGAGGCGGGAGGAGTGAAAGGAGGAAAGGCGTTACTTTAGGGAAACTGTAACACTTGGTGGTGCTGGTGCTGGCCCAGGATTTTGATGGATATTCACTATGGACTCCTCTTACTAGGCAGTTTCATGCGGCCCTTGGAAATGGGTCTGCTGAAACACTGGACCTCCTGTGCTGGCCACCTGTTCCACTGACTTGTGCATCTGATTTGAAATCTCTGTTGCCTAGTAGCAAGCCCACTTAGGTGGGGTCTCCTTGGAAACAACCCTCAGGCTCATTCTCTCCCTTCCCTCATTTGGTCCACTCGAAGCAGGCACTTCTGCTCTGAGTTTAATGGTTTATGCACTCCTCCTCATCCTAGCACCTGACTCCAGCCACAGCCATCCACCTTTAGTCCTCCCGGGTATGGGTCAGACACCAATTGTTTCGGTCCACTCAGTTTTAAGGGAACTGATTTTTCAAAGCCCTTTCTCACGAGATTTGAGACAAAAAGGTGTACAGCCTTGGATAAGTGAAGGAGGTAAGAGGGAGAATGCTACAGGGCATCAACTGTTTTTTCCAAAATGTCTTTTCTTTGACCTCGAATCTTGAGGACTTGAGGGGTGAGTGTTTCTCTAAAGGTCACAAAGCTATCTCTAACTTGCTATTGTTCAGTCGCTTCAGTTACATCTGACTCTTTGCAACCCGATGGACTGCAGCATGCCAGACTTCCCTGTCATTCACCATCTTCTGGAACTTGCTCAACCCCATGTCCATTGTGTCAGTGATGCCATCCAACCATCGCATCCTCTGTCCTCTCCAACTACCTCCTCCTTTGCCTGTCCATGAAGGTGATCTCAAAACCCACTTTGAAGTAAGGGGACTTGCCACCTACTCCTTTTTTTTTTTTTTTGCTTTTGGGCCTCAGCTGCATCAGAGCAGAGGAGAACCCATTTTAGCATGATGTCCTGTTTTCCAACTCCAGTACACACAGGGAAGTTGCATTTTAGAGCCCTCAGAGGAGAAAGCATCTCCTACCATTTTTTTGAGCACTATTTTAGATGTATGAGTGACAGACTACCCCCTTCTTTCTTTTGGGGTGTTTTTTTTTTTTCAGTTTTTTACAGTATATTTTTGGAGTGTACTTTTTTCACTCTCTCTCTCTTTTTTCTCTCTTTTTTTTTTTTTAACAATTTAGAAATGAGATTAAGTGATTCACCATGACTGAGTCAAAAAGAATTTTTACAGAGGGGAGGCCTGCTGTTTTTTTCTTGTTGAAAGCAGTTTAAGGCAACTGCTTTTAGATTTCTGGATGTTTTCTTTTTATATTGGAAACTGAAGTTAGGGAAGTTTTAAACAAGTTAAAGTGTGGTTTTTTTAAAACAATTTTAACCTTTAGTTTTTCACATCAGGGTTTTAGAAACGTGAAAAGAAGGTTGATTTTTTTTTTTCCACTGTATGTGGCCTGGGTGGTGATATTGCAAGTGGTATATGGAGTGTCTCAACTGATTGAATGCTGTGGGATATTTGGGTTTGGAGAAGGGTTGTAAACATAATCTCAGAGCAATAAGATGGAACCTTGGGAGTAACTGGATTACAGACAAGTCCAGTAGGACCATATCTTCATAGCTTTGTAAGGAGTGGCATCTGCATCTCAACCTTAATGATAACCTTATGTAGGGAAAAAAATGAACTTCAGTAGACCTATGTATTGTCTATGTCCACTCTTCCCATTATCTGATTCTGACACTCTTGAAGCTGTCTTGCTCCTTGAAGTTGTAGACAATAGCAATGCAAAACACCTCCCTTACCCCAAACCCCAGCCCACAAAAAACTCAACTTGGGTTCCATATGCACATGCATTTTAATGTTCCTAATCCATGAAGCTGCCTGTTCTTTGGGTTCTCATTAATAAGCTAAAAAAAACTCCTGTTAATACATATTTATATGTGTATTAGAATCATACTTTTTCAACTTTGGAAATGGCCTTTTAACAGTTTTGGGGGTCCTCCATTAAAATGCATAATGCATTCATCTGACAGAGCCAGGTAAACCTCATCACCAAAGATGTGGTTATGCTCAGGCACATCTCTCCTTGACTCTCAGAGGGGAATCCAAAGTGACAAGGCATCTTTGCTATTTTTCTGATTTAATTTTCTTTTCTACAAATTTTGTGTTTTGGTTTTGGTTCTGGTTCATTTATAGCCAATACTCATTAGTGGCAGCGGTGACTGAAAATTTGGTCTTTGACCGTTTGGTGATCTCTGTAAATGGACTAATGAGTTATAGAGATCCATGCTCTGCTGGGTGAAAGATGATAGAGAATTTGGACTGCTAGTCATTTTTGTTTGCCTATTTTGAGCCCAACTCTATTGAGCCCTTTGCCCTTTGAGAAGGAGAACGACTCCTTCATACCAGGCTTGGTGAGATTTTACTCATGACCTGTGACTGAAATTTTAGAAAGCAAGCTATAAGCCTTCTTTATCTGTGTGTCTGTAGTTTTTAGAAAAACCTTTATCCCTCATTCTGAAAGTGTAATATTTTCACACTTGCTGAGGGTATTAATAAATTTGATTATAAAGTCTCATGTTAATTGAGTTCTTTTCAGATTGGCTGATAGAGATAAGTGAAAGTAAAAGTCACTCAATCATGTCCAACCTCTTTGCGACCCCATGGACTATACGGTCCAAGAATTCTCCAGGCCAGAATACTGAAGTGGGTTGCCTTTCCCTTCTCCAGGGGATCTTCCCAACCCAGGGATTGAACCCAGGTCTCCCACATTGCAGGCAGATTCTTTACCAGATGAGCCACCAGGGAAGACAGATAGAGATAAATAAGACCTTAAATTAGGCAAATATTCCTTTAATTTTCAGAAAGTGGTGAAAATGAACTTCTAAATATTTAAATGTGTTGCACTAACAAAACCCACTCAATAATATCTTTAAAATTCCAGTTTATGAATATAAGGAAATCTTTGGAAAATCCATAGTTTAGCATTTGGGGTTTAAGAAAAACAGCTATATTTTCTCTAATTCATTAATGTTAAGTATAATTCCTAACAGTATTCTACTTGGATATGTTTTTTCTAAACTTATACAAGTTTATTAAGTCAGATTAGTTAGCATAACTCATAATGTTTAAGATTATGAAAAATGAAAAGTTGTGTTTCACTGATCAAATCATTATTCTGAAAATCTTTTATTTCACAGTAATTATTCTGAAAATAACTTTTATTTCAACAGTAATTCTGTTTTGCAGTATGTCAGCTTGAAGATAATTTCCAAGAGTTTTAGGTAGCTTAAAACCTTGGACTGATACTAAAATTAAGTTAAGTAATGGGTAGTTACTGCATACCAAGGTCATTCTTAAGTAAGATAGAATACTGGACATTGATTACTAAGCATAATTTTAAGTTTAAATACTTTTGTGTCTTCTATTTATATGCTATAAACAGGCTGTATCTTTGAGTCTGTTAATGCAGCCTCTGGGATCTAATGCCTGATTATCTGAGGTGGACCTGATATAATAATAATAGAAATAAAGTGCACAATCAGTGTAATGCACTTGAATCATTCCAAAGCCATCCCCCACCCCCCAGCCATGGAAACATTTGTCTTCTGTGAAACTGGTCCCTGGTGCCAAGAAGGTTGGGGACCACTGTAAATTAATATATTCATTTTTGCCACTTGGATAAGTTGTACTGTAAGGGATATATGTGGCTATGGAAAGTTGTATTATGTGTATCCATGAACCCTGCTGCTCTATTTAAAGGCTAAAATGTTGGTATGTGGGACTTTCCTGGTGGTCCAGTGGTTAAGACTCCATGCTTACACTGGAGGGGGCACAGGTTCAATTCCTGGTTGAAGACCTAAGATATCACATGTGATATAGTCAAAAAATAAAATAAAAAGCTGGTATTTGACATAGTTCCCAATTATCCACCTCATCCCTCCCCCTCAACCTCAGTTTTCTTTGAAATGGAAGTTTACTTTGATTAAAACTTAAAATTTATGTTAGTGGTTGATACTATATTGAGAAGTAATAGAAATACAACTGTGTATGTGCTCCTGTTTATCAAGAAAAAAAAAAAAGACCCTAAAACAATGGATCTTAAGGGTTTATATGTATGATTTGTTTTGTCTCCAAAACCCCTTGGCACTGTTGAAACATACTGAG
>NW_011494684.1:412420-419030 GCF_000754665.1 Bison bison bison | reverse complement strand
GGTGGGGGTGGTGGTTAGGGGTTGTGTAATTGTTTACCATATTGGAAACTGAACTAGAAATGTTTATAATTATTATTTATTGAGTCATTTGAAAATAGCAGCAATGACTTGTTTACATATTAATAACATCTTCATATTTCGAAATTCATTCTCACATTATAGATGCCCTGAGATATGGGTCCTAATGTAAAGTGTCAGTTTGTTCCAAAATATAAAAGAACACAATAAAAGGCAAAGCTTGTAAATAATCTACCATTTTAACCGGTTTTAAGTGTACATTAAGGTAAATTCACACTGTCATGCAACTGTCACCACCATCCATCTCCAGAAATTTTTCAAATTCCCAAGCTGAAACTTCATACCTGTTAAATAATTAACTTCCCGTCCTCACCGTCTCCCAACCCTTGGCAATCACTAAATTTTATTTGCCTTGGTTTATAATACCTGAGTCTGAAAAGTTACGAAATGTGTTAAAATGTCGCCAAAGTTTGCTCATTTTTAATGGTCTTGTTTCCATGTTACTTCTCATTGCCTTCACCTCCAATATGGAAAGTTCTTTTTATCTATATACTTTGCCTAGACAGCAAAAGATTCTGTCTTACAATACATTAATTGTATTATGTTCTTGATTATTTTTAAAAAGCAAAATTTCCTTACTTAGAAAAAAACTAAGATTCTTTACAATTGTGTTACATTTGTGCTTATCTTTAGATGTTTTATTGTCACCTTCAAATCATAATATTTGAAGAAAAACAACAGTAATTTCTGAGGCACCCATAATCCTATCTTAAGAGTTTAAATCTCCTGACAACTTTTGATTTTTGCTTCCCTAAACCTATCTTTGATATTTCTAAGTGGGTCTCTCGAACTCCAAAAGATTTTTTCCTTAACTTATGAAAGAGGGATGTTGTTTCTAAATAATTAGGTTTTATTTATGTTGCTATTTATGAGTTTCATGGAAAGATTTGTCAAATCAGAAAAAATGCTTAGCCTTCCCCAGGTTAAATTTGTGTAAGTAAAATTTTATTGCTGTAACTATCTTGGGACTTGAATGATGTTGAGACTTGTTGATGTTTGTTTATCTTCATCCCAAGGATGCTTTGCTTGATGTTAGGCAACAGCAAAATAGTGTTACTAATCATAATTTTAGTTATTTAAAATGTTTACTTGGTTTAAGTCTTTCTCCTTTAATGCAAAACCTGAGTCTTCTAAGCCAGTGGTTTTCATTTGGGGATAAATATCAGATTTATCTGTGCTGCTGTTTGTTTAGTCGCTAAGTTGTGTCTGACTCTTTGCGACCCTGTGGATTGTAGCCCGCCATGTTCTTCTGTCCATGGAATTTCCCAGGCAAGAATACTGGAGTGGATTTCCATTTCCTTCTCCAGGCAATGGAGACTTATCTGTAGAGTTTTTTTAACATATAAATGTTTAGAACCTACTCTGAATCTCTTAACTCGATATTCTTAATATATTATTGGTATATTTTAGTGCATTATGTATATAATGAGTAGGGAATTTTGCACATCTCAAGAATTTTTCCTCTGTAACAAGTATGTTCATTCATTTTTATAAATTGGTTGTAAAGTTCAATATCTTCTTTGAAAATAGCCTTAATCATTATGTACATAGACATTTTGTCATAGCTTTATGTGTTTGTTTATTTGGATTAGCATTGTTTTGCATGACACAGAAACAACCAAATTTCCTTGTCAGTTACATCTTGCTTGATATGAACTCTCTCCATCAATTACCACAGTCATTTTAAGTCTGACATCTACAGATAGTTTTTGTATTACTTGTAAGCTCCCCTGAAGGTTCTGCAATCAGCTGCAGGGGCCAGATCACATCTTTGACAAAGATGCATGGTCCCCAGAGTCCAAGTAAAAGGACTGTGCCAGTTACTTCAAACTACTGACACTTCAATGAATAATAGATCTTGGGTACAGGCTTCTGATGTCATCATTTAAACAACTTTAAGACTGTCCTGAAGAGGAAAGACCATGCTAATGGTCTAAATTAGGATCTACAGAACTCTTTTTAGTAAGAAGTAGATGGGTTCATGATACTGCTAACCCAAGACCCAGCAGGACAAGAAATGATTACATAGAATGGATGAACTAATGAGAGATGATTGTAGCTATTTGTTTGGAATATTGTTGATATTGTTTTAATGTTCTAATTTTCTGAATACATAAGATACATTTCTTATTAACTTATTTATAATCCATAACAATTTAGTAAAATTTGATTTAGTAAACTGAATGAAACATCTTTAGATGATGTTTTATTCTCCCTGCTTGACTCCCCTTCCAAATTCAGAAACTTTTATTAAATATTCTTACTTTTAAATGATAACATAGTTATTTGCAAAGGTTCAGGAAGAATCTACCCTCCTTTTTACTAAATATAATTGGAAAAGTGGTTATATAACAGAGGCTTTGTCTGGAATGTTATATTTGAAAATGATGCTTATTTAGTTGGGTATGACAAGCCATTGTCTTTTTTCCCCAAAACTATTTTAAAATATTATTGCATTCAAATGTTACCCCAAATTATGGAATATGAACTAACCATTTACACTTTCTCTTTTGTAAAATGGCTCTCCCTACAAAATAACTTTTTAAAATAATATTGTCAATAGGTTTTCTTTTTTTTTTTTTATTTTATTTTTTTTTTCTTTTTTTTTAATTTTATTTTATTTTTAAACTTTACATAATTGTATTAGTTTTGCCAAATATCAAAATGAATCCGCCACAGGTATACATGTGTTCCCCATCCTGAACCCTCCTCCCTCCTCCCTCCCCATACCATCCCTCTGGGTCGTCCCAGTGCACTAGCCCCAAGCTTCTGTTGCTTCAGACACAAAATTCAAAATCAGCAGTTTTCCATCTCTCGCTTCTTTTGAACTGCTCCAACTTTCTCCATGCTGCTTACTTGGGAAACAAAATACTGTTATAAAAAAATGCTTCTTTTTGTTTCAGTTGGTCTGTTAATTGTGAAGATTAGCTGTTCAAAGCAGTACTGTTATTTTGTCTCCTTCTTCAATATCCTTTATCATTGACCCAAAAACCTAAGTCCATTAGTTGGTGCTTTTCTACATCTGAGTGGCTGCAATATAGCAGCCACTGTGTGAGATTTCCAGTGTGAGATTCTCTGCCAGTTTATTTAGAAACTGTTATGTGAATAAAGTCTATCTGAAGGAAAATGTCTTCATATTACTGGAGGATTCTTATCCCACTTCTAAATAAATATTCCTCCCCATCTCTGCAAAATACATCCTGGACTGGACTGGCCAGATCAAGCAGAACAGTGATTTGTGATACTGTGTGAAGATCTAATCTGTCAAGTATATGTCTACAGTGAGACCATAAGACTACTTAATATGAAGAAAAAGAGTAAAGAGACTGCCCTCAAAGAATACTTCAAATGTTCCAAAATATATCAACATCTGGCTGCAATCCACACAGAAAAAGGCCAACTGGAATGACTTATGCATGAGATTTCCAATGAAAGCATCTACTGCTTCCAAACTGAGAATGAACACTACCAACATGAAGGACATCCCGTGGACATAACCAACATCAGGTCTGCAGTATGAATATCCTCCTAAGATACTATATAAAACATCGTGATATGGACCATCCACCTGAAAGATGTAGAAAGATGGAAAGGCATACAATGCTGCCGCTAAGTCGCTTCAGTCGTGTCCGACTCTGTGCGACCCCATAGACGGCAGCCCACCAGGCTCTCCCGTCCCTGGGATTCTCCAGGCAAGAACACTGGAGAAGTCATACAATAATTGAGCTTAATTCCAGACCAGCAACTGGACCATCAACAGATACACATTCTCTATCCTAGAAAAGTATATATTTAGATAGAACTTGTTTCATTGAAGCTTTCCCACCATCTCTTTCCTCTAGGGAGGAATATTGCATAAATTCAGGAGTGATATTCAGTTCACTTAATACAAGGAGACTCCAAGCTTTACCATGAACACTAGGGGGCAATCCCTGCACCTTAATTCTCCAACCTTTCTCTTAACTATGAATTACTTCCCAGCCTGGCAGTATTTCACTGGTCCAAATTACCATTGCATTTGAAATACTTTTTCTTAAATCTTTTTTCTTAACATACTGCTTTACTTTCTCAATTTAAGGCTCAGCTCAGAGGTCCCATGTTCTTTTCACTGAGGTTAAAGTTTCTTCCACAGATTTAGCAAGAAGATTTTCTTGTAGTAGCCAAAGATTTCAATGGGACACAAAAGCAGTATCAGTCATATGATGGCCCATACTCGAGAATCAGGATGGAGGTAGGAGGTGACTCGAATTCAGGTTTCTTAGTCTTAAAAACTGAACCAGTGATTTACAGGTCCTCCCTGTTCATTCGTGCTTTGTCCCTGCTGAAGGGCTTTTGGATTTTCTGAAGAGTCTCTCTGGGAGGGACTTTATTGAATAATTTCCAACCAGGAGCATCGTGGACAGCTGATCTGAGCGCCTGTTACTCCTATTTGGAAAAGGTTTCAGAGAATCAGGGGCAGATAGAGGGACTGTTTGGAAGAAGAGTAAGAGAATCACACCCTCTAACTCCCAGCTGCTTCAGGTCCTTGGTTTTTGATGTCTGCAGCCACCAAGCAGCTCCTTTGCAGAAGACTAGCTGCTCATGCTAGCAGTGACCTTGTCACCAGGCCACTCCAAGTGGGCACAACCCCAGGGACAAAGGAAGAAGATCTCAGGGAACTAAGGTTGACTTCATGGGTGACTTTATTGCCAACAATGCTTTCCTGGTACCTCACTTACAGGGTCTGGCTGGTGAGGAAGGTCACTTCCATGACAGGAGCCTAGAGATGTTTTGAAGACTTTGAGAGAAGTCACCACAATGTATCATAAGTCCTGCAGATGAAACTTGGTGGATAGTTTCTTGGGCATGGCTTCCTAGCCTCAGGACAGCGAGTAATAGAGGCTTTTAGAATTCCAACCTGAGATTCCTTATGGAAACCTCCAGCAGAGTAAACTTAACCTCTGTGGTAACATTCTTGCTGTACCTATGTAAATAATCAGGCCATATCTAATAAGGCCACATTCATTTTGTGATCAGGATTCTTTGAGATTCTTTTTGATCAAAAGTGGGGAGACTGTAAGGAAAAAATATACATAAATGGAAAAATAAGTTTTTATTCTAAAGCACACCTGAGTTGTCTGATTCTGATTCTGTAAACTGTAGATAACTGATAGCAATGCCAGATAATTTTTGTCTATTGACATGCAAACAAATTCTGTTTCTAGAGAGAAACAGTCAAAAAAATCAGTTTTTGCTCTATTTGTACATTTCCATATTCCTGACTTTTAACTGTGTCTGTTCTTGGTAATCTCCTTTGACCTGATTGTATCACTTTTATTTTCTATGAATTAGTTAAATAAAATCTTAAACTCATTTTTATTCTTATATCTGTATGAGAGCCATGATTTTACCTGCATTTAAAAATGATCCTTTAATGCCTACTTGGAATTAAACCACCCTTCAATGGTTGACCATGTGTGCCCTGAGCTTTTGCTTCGGCCCCAGAGGGCCTTAGAGAGCAACTTTTCTGAATTTCCATTTTTGTGTATGTGTTTCACATAGTAGAAGTGCACGCATGCTCAGTCATTTCAGGCATGTCCGACTTTTTGTGATCCCGTGGACTGTAGCCCACCAGCCTCCCCTGTCCATTGAATACTTCAGGCAAGAATACTGGAGTGGGCTGTCATGCCTCTCCTCCAGGGGATCTTCCCAACTCAGGGATCAAGTCCACATCTCTTACATCTCCTACACTGGCAGGCGGGTTCTTTACCACTAGCACCACCGGGGAAGTACATGCATATAACTTGCAAATACATACTGAGGTTGTATGTCCAACTTTTTCCTCCCAGGATGTGCAATCAAGATTAGAAAATAGTAGGATACATCATGAAAACATCTTGCTGCATCGTGTCCTCACCAATTTGGTTTTGGGAAGGTTTGACCATTGTGCTCCTTTATCCCACAGTTCATCCAGAAGAAGCATGCCAACTTTCCTGATTATATTCCTGAGAATTTGTCCTCTGAAATTAAGGCCTTTATTTTGCTCAATTCTCAATTTCTGATACCTAGAAATGTGCTTGGAACATAGTAAACACTAAATATTTAATGAATTTTACAGTGGTTTAATTCAATATCCTATGTTTAACAATCATTCCTCCTCTGTATTGGCCTTTCTGGCTTAGATATTGGAAACCTTATAACACCGATGTAGATGAACATATTCACTTAAGAGCTGTATGGAACTTTCCTTAAAACACGGGACCTCATAAATCTCATCAGTCCCATACCCTTTAATCAGAGCCAATTTCAGTTCTCCTTAGGGTGACCAACTGTCCCAACTTACCTGAAACTGAAGGGTTTCCTGAGATGGGAGACTGGGTATTAAAACAGAGACAGTCCTGAGCAGATAAGGATAGGTTGGTCACCCTAGTTCCAGTGGGTACCTGCTAAAGACTGTTACTTTTTCTCTACAATAAGCTGTAAGTGAGCAGTAGCACATGAACATCAGCTTTCTATGGATTCTAGAAAATAGATTTGTTGATCAATTTTCAGT
>NW_011494684.1:408725-412320 GCF_000754665.1 Bison bison bison | reverse complement strand
AATTTTCAGTACTCTACACAGTAGTGCTTGGTCTTGTTCACAAGAGGATGTGAAGTGAAAGTCAATCACTTGAAAAAGTCGTGTCCGACTCTTTGCGACCCCATGGACTATACAGTCCATGGAATTCTCCAGGCCAGGATACTGGAAATGGGTAGGGTAGCCTTTCCCTTCTCCAGGGGGTCTTCCCAATCCAGGGGTCAAACCCAGGTCTCCAGCATTGCAGGCAGATTCTTTACCAGCTGAGCCACAGGGGAAGCCCTCACAAAAGGATACTGACTTGTGAAGACGTGATGGTAATGTACCCTCTCCCCAGACCACGAAATTAAGTGTGGGTTAGCTGCATATTTATAACTACCCTCCAACACAATAGCAACCCAAGCCTCCAGAGGCAATGGATAAATGATGTACCCAAAAAATACCCAAAGCAGGAGATATTCCTTCTTGGCAATTTTTGTTCTTCTTTTTCGTAACTGGGCTACCCAAATGAGCCACATACAGGAAATCAGAGGCTGTCCACATGGTGAGATCTGACCGAAGCTCCACTGTGATGTTTCGCAAGGGTGACATTTCACAGGGTTGCGGCCTCGTACAGCCATAGCAGGGTGGGAAAGAACAACCACTGAACTCAGAGACCACTGTAGTTTTTTGGATCATGGCAAAACCATCCAGGAAGTGCCTGACAAGACCCTTGCCCTCCAGGCAGGCATGGCTTGTTAGATAACCCCTCAATTGTGAGCTAAATAGCACAATCTTTGTATAAAGAGCAGCAGCAATGAAGCGGGTGGTAGAAGCAGCTCTTTTTCTGGTGAGAAGTAAAGCTTATACAGAGCCATAAGGATGGACAGCAGAAAAACCACTGAAAGGAGTGTCTTATTTTATTCTCCTCATCTGCTCAGGTCTGTCTGGAGAGCTGGCCAAGGACCCACATATGCTGACTCAGAGCCATGTTAAAAAATATGAGCAGTATCCCATTATTCACTAGAAAGGCATTGGCTTCTGGCAGCTTCGAAGAAGGTTAAAGAATCCAGAAAGTGGCTGATTAAGGTTTTGCCCTATATGCTTAACAACTTCCCACGCTAGGTCATATGTTAGCCATCCCCCAACCCCTGCCCTGGACAACTGAAGTCCACAGGATATGTTTGGGTTCGTTACCTGACCGGAAAAACATTTTATTTATCCTCCATTCACCACCATTCTTTCTAACAGACCCTATAACGTTGACAACACATCTGCAACAAGCTTTGACTGACTTTCATATCTTGATGTGCTGGGTAAGTTCAGGTGCCATCTCCCCACCATGAGAACAATTATTTGTTTGACCCCTCTCCAACCCACCAGAGCCAAATGTACTTCAAGTTTTATTTTAGAGTTTCTGGGTACCCTTCTGATCATTTTGGGGAATGTTAAAAACAAAATTCAAGGAAATATTCAGTAGCCCCAATATGATCCATAAGATTTTTCCAGCACATATTGCTTTCCAGAAATTGATCTACCTCCAGACAACCTTCATTGGGGTCCCAGATGCATTTCCCTATTTTCCTTTCTCAGAAGCTCTCTGTGTTCCCTCCACTGGGTCCTGACTGAGCTGGACAATCCAGCACAATGGACAGTGACTTGGCTGCCTTGACAGGCTGTGCAGGAAGCCTTGACACAGTGACTATGGTTGTGGGAAGCATAACTCTCAAGTGGGAATGCAGCTCTGTCTTAAAATTCTGCTTGTTATTTTAAGGCAAACTGCTGACAAGCCTGGTCAGCATCCATTGACCTGAATACCCTTTTCTACATCATTAAGTCCCATTTTAGCTTCCTGCTGTGATGATGACATGTAGCTTCACTAGAGTCACAGATTCTCTTTCCACTTTCTGTATCAACACACCTAAAGCACAATCAGAAAATAGTATCTAAAAATAATTGTTAAATGCCTATGAAAAATACTCATACATAAACATACTCTTGTCCTTTTCTTTCTTGAACTAAATATCACATCTGACAAATCTTAAATAGTTTTGCTCACTTTTCTTTCACTCTGCTGGTGGCTCTGATACTGTTTGATCTCGGTGCCTTTATGTTAACACATCCAAGAAGACTGTCACATTGTAACAAAGGCACAACTAGATGTCCTGATAATGGGTGCTAGTATTTCTGTAAAAGAACAAAATTTCCCCCAAGTCCCTATGAAAATGCTTCCACACACACCTGTGTTGTTCCTTTGTTGTTTTTTTTTTTTTAATGTAATGTCTTTGGTGGGGAAAAGGGGTTACCCTAAATTTACTTTGCAACTTTTTCCATCATGCACCATAGGCATAGACATATAGATTATAGAGTCTTCATCGCTGCCAGAGCTGGTTCTGTATTACTGGATGTCAGGTTGAGTAACAGGTTCATTTTGACCTGATAGTAAAAACTGTTCAATTAATGCTTCAACACAGTCTCATATTGAGTGCTATGGAGAAAGGGCCATAAGGCAAGTTAATTACTAGCTAAGGAAAAAAGTCTTCCTCTACCAAACAATTTATCTGAATTAAAATTTATCTCATTATAGTGTTTTTATGAATTCTAGGCAATGCCTTCTCTCGGAGTCAGTAATAAACTTAAAGTCCACCTCTACGTACTTCATCATGTTCCAGGAGAATATTTTTCATCCACTTCTTCATTGTAGCTAACTGAGTAAAGAACAGCCTACGTAAGATTAACAGTAGGGATCAATCAACTGTGAGGTTTAGCAACCTCAGCACTACTGATATTTTGAACAAGTTATTAATAATTCTTTGGTTGGGGAAGCTGTCCTGTGCTTTGTTAGATGTTTGGCAGCATCACTGAGCTCTGTGTACTAGATGCCAGTCGCGATACTTAAAGATGTCTCCAGCCATTGCCAAATGTCCCCTGGGGGCAAAATCACCTCCAGTTGAGAACCACTGGTCTAGAGAAAAGACTGTGATTTACCTAATTTGGATAGAATGCTTTGGCCTGAGACCAGGGGCCAGGGATCAGGAAATTAGCACATAACTAGCTGGATCTCTATGGCTGCTCCTTTAAGGGGTGCTGGGAAATCCATCCACTAAGCATCCAACACATTGCAGAGATTCCATCTAGAGTTTGGCTTCTGTGGCTTTGCTTTTTGTTGACGAAGTTAAACTTTTTTTTTTTTCACTTTGTCTGTTGGTATGAGATTTCTTGTTTTGGAAGCATTCTTCTGTTTTCAGGTGTTTCTGTTAGCCTTGCAGTTTTAGTATTCTGCCATCTTCCAATAAGCCTTAAGTTGCTTTTTGTTTAATCTAGATCAGTTCAGTTCAGTTCAGTTGCTCAGTCATGTCCAACTCTTCACTACCCCATGGACACCAGGCCTCCCTGTGCACCACCAACTCCTGGAGTTTACTCAAACTCATGTCCACTGGGTCAGTGATGCCATCCAAGCATCTCACCCTCTGTCATACCCTTCTCCTTCCACCTTTAATCTTTCCCAGCATCAGGGTCTTTTCAAATGAGTCAGCTCTTCGCATCAGGTAGCTGAAGTATTGGAGTTTCAGTTTCACCATCAGTCCTTCCAATGAATATTCAGGACTGATCTCCTTTAGGATGGATTGGTTGGATCTCC
>NW_011494684.1:399195-408537 GCF_000754665.1 Bison bison bison | reverse complement strand
CTCTCACATCCATACATGACTACTGGAAAAACCATAGCTTTGACTAGACGGACCTTTGTTGGCAAAGTAATGTCTCTGCTTTTAATCTAGATCAGAATTCCATTTTTTCTATTCAATTTCCTCTTATTAGTACAACCTGTCAACTTCCAGGCAAATACATGGGTCTTAATGTGTCTGTCCTCTTGGGGGAAAAAAAGAGAGTGAGACACAATGATCATAACCAAATACCCTCAGCTTACTTGCTTATATATCCTGGAAGTCTAGGGCCACATATGTGGCTAAATAGCATAGACTTAGAGGAGCAACCCCCTCCCTCATCACTAGGTTTAGTGTATTTAACAGTTTGTCAAAAATCACCAACCATGTGTCTATTTTAAACATTCTGTTAAGTCCCCCAAACCACTGACCTGGAGAGGAGATCAAGATCCCATTCCTTCCCTTGAGAGAAAAGTTGTACTTACTATTGGTGGGACCAAAGAGAAACACTGTAACACAGTACCTTTCTTCCTAAACAAGAATGGTTGAAAGATCTGAGCTTCCATGGGTATGTGAGAGCAGTAAGATTCACTCTTAGGAAACCTTACCTTGGTTGGAGCAAGAGCAAGAAGGTTTAACTTCATAATGGAGCATTGGCAATGGATGGCAGGATAGGAGAGGGCTTGAGGAGCAGAGGTTCCAGGAAAGTAAGCCGATGAAGCTATATGGTAGTAACAGTATAACAGCAGTCATCCCAGAGTTGTGTGCAATTAAGAACTTGTGTTGGGGGACTTCCCTGGTGGTCTGATGGCAGGACTCTGTGCTCCCAATGCAGGGGAACCTGAATTCGATCCCTAGTCAGGGGACTAGATCCCATATGACCTGGTGCAGCCAAATAAACAAATATCTTTTAAAATAACCTAAAAGGGAAAGGAAATTGCTATTTAAAAAAAAAAAAAGAACTTGTGTCTGTCAAAGTGCAAAAGCTATATCTACTGGTGCTTAGTAACAAATACATCATAGGAATCAGACTCCAACTAAGATGGAGGCATAGATATCTACCAACAAATAGGCAGTTATGAAAAGGGGATGATAACCCTTGTCTATTTTGAATGGGCTTGTGGTAATCTATTTCCATCACTGACTGGTGATATAGGAGGAAGCAAGTGCTCAGGAAATAAGTCTTTATGGTTCAGCGAGGAAGCATCAGTCTCATTTCTCTGACCTAAAGCATGCTCTTGGGAAGTTTCTTGGCACAGGGTAAGAAGAGAGGGAAACTAAGCAAATAATTATATACCAAGGCCCCAAGCATTTATCCCTGGATGAGGGCATGGCAACCCACTCCAGTATTCTTGCTTGGAGAATCCCCATGGACAGAGACTAGCAGGCTACAGTTCATGGGGTCGCAGAGTCAGAAATGACTAAGCAACTAAGTACACAGCAAGTGTTTTTATGACTTCTAAGTGGACGAGTAGTATTGTGAAGGACCGAAAGATAAATTCAGTACACCCCTGCCCTCAAGGAACTTACAGTGCAGTGGGGAAGGGAATAATTACACAAATAGATGATAGCAAATATACAAGAATGCTACCTTGGCTAAGAGGAAGAGGAGGTCATGAGTTTTGGGGAAAATCAAGATAGTGTTTTGACCTACCAAGTATATCAAATAGATTGAAGTAGGAACATTTAAGAGATGATTTCAGGGGCTCAAATCAGAGGCAATGGGACTATAAATGAGGATAATAGCAATGAAACGGAAATGAGGGACTAGAATTATGAAATGTTGCATAACTAGCTTCTTCAAGATTTAACTAATATACATATGGGAGATTATTGAAAGGGAGGAGACAAACTGAGCATTGGGAATTGGGAATGGAAATACAGTTGACAGAAGTAAGGGGGGGCAAAGGAAATGAGGTGGAAGATGGCAAGCGTACTTTCTGAGATGCTGTTTAAACACCATATACAAAGGTTAGTGATTATATACAGTGTGGCCATCTTGTCTGATTTTTCCCCAGAGGAGACTTCTGTCTTTTCATTCTGTCTGTTCAGCCATATCCTTGGTTTGTAGATACTCTGTGCAACATAAGTATTTATGCCTTGAAAGCCAGTTCTTAGGATCCATGCCATCGCCACCCACCTCCCCAATGTCACCTCTTTATTTAGCTTTAGCTCCCTATGAGTAATTCGACGCTTGCAGTTTAATTCTCCTCTCTGTGCTGATGAGATGGAGAGGAGCCTGCCCAGCTGGAATGTAGGAGTGCTCCATTATTAAAGCTCTGTCAAGGGAGCAAGGACTGCCTGCAGACACTTGAGCTCTAACCAGAGATTGTCTATCTTATTTTTTTCCCCTTGGCTTCTCAGCACAATCTGAAAATACCTTATTTGGATGCTGGAAAAATAAGTTTACAGTCTCAAGACACCATTCCCTATAAATCAAATGAGGCACTCACTTAACTGAGTCTCTTTAACTCTTCTCTGAATTCTCCACATGTCAGCATGGAACTGTTTCAGTCTTCCTACCTCAACTCTACACTCATAAATTTCTTTCTCATTTCTGACAGGTTTTATTTACTTGCAACTTCATTGTACTGTTGTTTAACATTTTAAATTTTTACTTTTTTCTATTTGCTGAAGTAATATGTGCTCATTGCAAAAATTACTTGATTAGGTAACTAAGAAAAAAGGTTAAAGAAGAAAATATGGAACTATCCTCTCAATCACTATTAACATTTTAGCCTAGGCTTTTTCTTCTTATGCATATTTTAATTTTAAAACATAACTGGGTGGTGCAACTAAGATAAGATGCAGCCAAATAAATAAATATTTTTAAAATAAATTTAAAAAATAAAACATAGCTGGAATCCTACTGTGCTAAAATAGTATCATTTTCTGATATTTTAACTATTATAATTTGAGAATTTTCTTACGTAATTAAAATTATCTTATCATTTTTGATACCTGCTTGAATTTTCATAATTGTAGATGTTATATTTTTCTTTGTATAAATCTCCTATGCTGAGAGCTTAACTCCTTATAACAAAAATTTCCTGGGCTATATATATGCCTATAGTCACAAGAAAAAAAGCCAATTTTTTGTTCGTTTTTCAATGTTCAAAAGTCAATGTACTTTATACTTTTTGTTGCAATGGTAAATGGGACTGTTACCTTAAATTCTCTTTCTGATCAGTTGTTATTACTGTATAGAAATGAAAGTGATTTCTGTGATTAATTTTTTATCTGCAAGTTTACCAAATACATTGATTATCTCTAGCAGTCTTCTGATGGCATCTTTGCTGCTGCTAAGTCGCTTCAGTTGTATCCAACTCTGTGCGACCCCATAGACAGCAGCCCACCAGGCTCCCCTGTCCCTGGGATTCTCCAGGCAAGAACACTGGAGTGGGTTGCCATTTCCTTCTCCAATGCATGAAAGTGAAAAGTGAAAGTGAAGTCGCTCAGTAGTGTCCTACTGTTAGTGACCCCGTGAACTGCAGCCCACCAGGCTCCTCCATCCATGGGATTTGCCAGGCAAGAGTACTGGAGTGGGGTGCCATTGCATCTTTAGGATTTTCTAAAAAATTACATGATTCTGAATTCAAGATTTTTGCTTATACTTCTGCTGTGAAATATATATATACAGTTTGATTAAGAAATATAAAATGTTATTTTGACATTTATATAAATTTAAAAGTATATATGTATAAAAGTATTAATGTATATGTTTAAAAGAAAGAGAAAGCTATTATATTTATAGGCCAAGGGCTTCTGAGTTTGGTAGAATTTTCCCTTTCTTATCAACAAAATTAATACATATTTATAAATCCAAATAGTTGGTAAAGTATAGAATATAAAAAATATAAGTTTATGTTTTTCCATTCCACTATCAAAAAGTAAAATAGTTTTCTATTGCATATATGTTATACATTTTATGTACTTAAATTTTTAATGGAATTACACAATTTGTATTATTCTACATTTGCTCTACAACTTAACATTAATGACACCTTTCCACATAGTTGCATATTCCATATTTAGATATTTTTTCTTCTTTTATTACATTAAGTAGAACTCTCAGAATAATACTGAATAATAACAATCATACTGGACTTCATTGTCTAGACACATGAAAGGCCCTTTACATTAATATGCTCAGTATGTATCACCTGTTTACTGGGCAGAAACGAGGATGCTTTGGTTGTAGAGAACAATTTTTCACTCTTCACAAATGTATTTTGTGCCTGCCACAGTTTTCACTGTGACCTCTGTTAAGTCTGAGGAAAGGAATGTCATCCAGGAGTTGGGGGCAGGAGAGGGTATTCTGACCTTGAAATTGTGAGAGAACATTTCCAAAATGTGTTTGCTCTAAATGTTTGAAATAGTTAATTGGGAACATGAAATTTCCATTCATAAATAGGAGAAACTCCTTTTTGAAACATTTCTTGAAGAGTATATTTTGACCAGAATGAATGTGTGAGTTATATGTATGAGAAGTTGAGAAATTGTAAATTTTATCAGTCCTTCTTAAATGTGTGATTTGCCTGTGAAACATTTTTATACTATAAGCTTTGTGGATTCCAAAATGATTCCATGGTTCTCAAGTATACTGAAGTAAGATGGACTCTATTCAGAGAAAGTAAAAATGCCATCAGCAGTTAAATCATGTCTAAAACCATGACTTTTTTGTCCAGAATAGTTTCTTCATGAATTTTCTCTTTCAGGATAAGTATGATATTGATAGACTGAAACAAGCAACAAATCAGGGAGAAAAATAAAGATACTTAAAACATATACCCAAATAATTATTGAGAAGTTTCTCCCACACATAAATTCCACAGAGAGAGACAAGGATGAATGAGGTCTTTTCAGCTAGTTAAAACTTCTTTGCACTTCCATTGCAGGGGACACGGATTTGACCCCTGGTTACGGGACTCATATCCCATTTGAGGCATACAGCCATAAAAAAAAAACAAACAAAAATTCTACCTAGAAACTGCTGCTTCAGAATCAGGAATGAGAGGGAATCTATTGCAACTCCTATTTCAGTAAAATTCCGATATGAGTTTTCTTGAATTAATTTGTATGATTTCTAAGTTTTCAGTATTCTCAGTGATTTGTTTTAAATCTAAAAATATAGTAGTAAAAGTATATAGTATATTAATAATAGAACTGTAAGATGTATTACCTCTTGATTTGGGCGTTTCCTTATTTGATGTTGTTAATTAAAATAGGAATAAGTCATTTATGAATTCTATGAACAGAAGAGCCTGGCTGGCTACAGTCCTTGGGTTCGCAGAGTTGGACATGACTGAGCATGCACACAAATCATCTTAAAGATGATCATATGTTTTACCTCTGTCAAAATCAAGAAAATTACTATAGTTAAATGTATTTGAGGGATGTGGAAATGGTATATTTTAATCTATGCAAAGAGTCGGTTATTTCACTAAAGCTGAAATGACTGAAGTTGCTAATGACAAAAGTTTTCTAAATGTTCTCTATTTGCTTTTAAATAAAAAAGTCATAATGTCTCATGCCCTGATATTTGGAGAACTAAATATAAATGATAATATTGGATAAAAGCAGAAATATTAATATCTTTGTAAACTGATTTTGTGAAAATTAGCTGGAAATCCAGATATTATTCTATACAAACTTTCTCATTTATGCTTCCAGAAATGTAATTTTATTTTTAGTATGATTTGATTGTGATTTAATGTTAAATTAATTTAGTTCTAACTTGACATTACTAACTGGTTTTTGGAAACTTACAAAATGTAACACTGAAGTAGAAATATATGTGTACGTTTGCATATGTATTTGTGTATATATATGTAATATACAAGTGTGTGTGCGTGTGTGTTCACAAGTATGTGAGTATAGATATCAATGAGCTTCCCTGATGGCTCAGCTGTAAAGAATCCACCTGCAATGCAGGAGACTCAGGAGATAAGTGTTCGATCCCTGGGTGGGGAAGAGCCCCTGGAGAAGGAAATGGCAACCCACTCCAGTATTCTTGCCTGGGAAATCCCATAAACAGAGGAGCCTGGCAGGCTACAGTCTAGGGGTCACAACTTGGTCGTACACAACTCAGCAACTAAGCAACAACAACAAAGACATCGACAGAGAAGTCTCCAAAGGTCTGCCTAGAAACTGGAATTCAACTAAGGTAAATATTTAAATATTTGAAAATTTCTGTGTGTGTGTGAAAAAAGTTGTGACTCTACGAGAAATTTAAGTCTATACTTTTTAATCCCCCAATATTGTAAAAGCTAGACAATTTTAAATAAAACTCTTTTAAGAGTTTATTTTATCCATGAGTTACTATTTTGTATTAGTTGGATGAGAATGCTGTATAAGAAACTAGATATTCTGCTTCATGATCCTCAGTGTTTCCTTGGATGAAGTTATATCTTTTCTTTAATTTTCAGAGATATTCATGTTACATTCGGATGATTCAAACACCCTGTTTATAACTATATTTTATAGAATCAATTTCAGGCTTCTTAAACTGTCATGGAAGAAGGGAAATGATGTCTGTTACATGATGCCCCACATTTGTGCTGTCTCTATATTTTTTTCTCATCATCTTGGAAAAAGTCCTAAAGTAGGAAAGAGAAACATAAATGCAGACTCTGTCCATCTTTGATGAAACTAGGAAACATCTGAAAGTCCAAACCACAAATAGGAAGTGCCACCAATAACAGTGAGGATCAAAGGAAGGATGATCACAACTGCAAATCACAGAGACACACAGGCACAGAGCTGGCAGAACACACGGTGAATGGGCACACCTGAAAGTTCAGAAGAAACGTAATTTAGTTTGTAGCAATGAGAACAGTCTATGGGCTACAGACCTGAGTTTCCTTGAAACAAGTTTGATGTTTATGCAGTGGAAGTTGCAAAGTTGACCAAGAAATCAGACCACCACCCTGCAGCAAGTAATTTCAGGAAGCAGAAAGAAACCTCTGCATTGTTAATTCCTAAAAAAGAGAGAGAACGTTGCACTGAAAACTCTGTGTCATAAGCTGAAATCCTGCTAGTCTGGATCATTGCCCTGACTCACTCACCAAGTAGAGAACTCCTCCAACTGTAGTCCAGAAGAAATCACCTCTTTCAAGGATAAACAATAGTTTAAAAAATTCTACAGAACTTCAATAAAGTTGCTCTGAGAAAACAGGAGACACATGTACAACCATGGCTGATTCATGTCAATGTATGGCAAAAACCACTACAATATTGTAAAGCAATTAGCCTCCAATTAAAGTAAATAAATAAATTTAAAAAAAAAAGAAAACAGGAGAAAAGAAACTAGAAAATTAAGTAGCCAATGACAGGGGCTCCTTCCTCCATTAAAAATAATTTTTTCCCTCCCGTTTTATTGAGATGTAGTTAACATACAGCACTGTGTATGTTTAATGTGTGCAGCATAATAATTCGGCATGCATACATCATGAAACAGTTATCACAATAAATTTAGTAAAAGTCCATCATCTCATATAGATACGTTAAAGAAACAGAAAAAAAAAAATTTCCTTTGTGATGAGAACTTACAGGATTTACTCTCTTAACAACTTTGATCTGTGAAGCAGCAGTATTAATTATATTGATCATTTTGTACATTACATCCCTAGTACTTATTAACTTGTAACTACAAGTTGGTACCTTTTGACTGCCTTCATCCAGTCCCCCTGCCCCCACCCTCCTGCATCTGATAACCAGTTTTTTAATTATATTTTACAATTACATTATATAATTAATATATTAATATTATATATTAAAACGCTTATATCAAGGACCGATTGTAGAGCACAGGGAACTCTGCTCAGTATTATCTAACAATCTAAAAGGGAAAAGAGTTTGAAAAAGAATAGATACATGTATATATATATAAAACTGAATCATTTTGCTGTACACCTGAAACTATCACAGCATTGGTAATCAACTGTACTACAATATAAAATAAATAGTTTAAAAAAGTTTCTTTTACCTAAAATTTCTTTTTTTTCCCCTTCTGATTTTAAAAAAGCAAAGCTTTGTTATGCGCCCGGAAAGGACTATGGGCCCCAGGCACTGTCTCTCCCAAGCCTTAAGTCGGCCTGGGAGGACGCAACAGAGCTCCACGGAAAGACAGCAAACGAGGCATAGCTGTGAGCCAGCTCCTTGCAGGCAGGTTCTTATTATTCTTGTGTCCCCAACACCTCATTGGAATAAATTTGCTTATTCCCCAAATATTCAGTACCTGCTCTATGACAGGTCCTGCACCAAGTGCTGAGGCTTCAAGGACAAGACGCCGCCCTTGCCCTCCATGTTGGTTCCAGAGCCAATGAGTTTGTATCTATTAGGAATCCTTCAGCTGCAGGGAAGAATCAAATATACTGAAAAAACTAAAACTGGGGTTAAGCAAAAAGCATATTTATTAGTTCACAGAAATGAAAATGTCAACGGTAAAAGCTGGTTTCAGCATTGACTGAATTTAGGGATCAAGTGACCATAACCAGACTACAATGAAAGTTAAGCTCTCATATGTCTGGCACAATTCTGAGCCTTTTACATGTATCTACCCATTTAACTCACAAGAAATCTCAAGAGGAAAGTGCAACATTCAACGTCTCTCTGGTTCTTTGTTTTATCTTCTCAAATTGTTCTAGTGGCCCCAAATTGATTAGTTATTTATGAAAGAAAAATTCTCAGGTTATTAATAATCTACTGAACTTGGTGACTCACTTGTTTTCCACATACTCATTCATTCATTTGATATTGTGCTAGGTGATGGGGATGGAGGGTGTGTTACACAGAAATGCTGCCCTCGTGGAACTTATATTAAACTGAAAATTGTAATAAAGATGGGGATTTGGGGGACAAGATCAGGTCTTTGGTTGTGACACTTTCTAAGGTGTGAGAGGAGAATCATGACTTTTGAGAAAAGAGCACAGTTTTGGATGTGTTCAATCTGGTTATGTCAATCAAATACTCAAACGATTTTGTAAAATTATATATCAGTTCAGTTCAGTTCAGTCAATCAGTCATGTCCAATTCTTTGTGACCCCATGAACTGCAGCACACCAGGCCTCCCTGTCCATCACCAACTCCCAGTGTTTACCCAAACCCATGTCCATCAAGTCGGTGATGCCATCTAACCATCTTATCCTCTCTCGTCCCCTTCTCCTCCTGAATCTTTCCCAGCATCAGGGTCTTTTCAAATGAGTCAGCTTTTCCCATCAGGTGGCCAAAGTATTAGAGTTTCAGCTTCAACATGAGTCCTTCCAATGAACACCCAGGACTGATCTCCTTTAGGATGGGTCTGCTGCTGCTAAGTCGCTTCAGTCATGTCCGACTCTGTGCGACCCCATAGACAGCAACCCACCA
>NW_011494684.1:396860-399095 GCF_000754665.1 Bison bison bison | reverse complement strand
TCGGCCCATCAGGTGGCCAAAGTATTAGAGTTTCAGCTTCAACATGAGTCCTTCCAATGAACACCCAGGACTGATCTCCTTTAGGATGGGTCTGCTGCTGCTAAGTCGCTTCAGTCACGTCTGACTCTGTGCGACCCCATAGACGGCAACCCACCAGGCTCCCCCATCCCTGGGATTCTCCAGGCAAGAACACTGCAGTGGGTTGCCATTTCCTTCTCCAATGCATAAAAGTGAAAAGTGAAAGTGAAGTCGCTTAGTTGTGTCCGACTCTTAGTGACCCCATAGACTGCAGCCTACCAGGCTCCTCCGTCCATGGGATTTTCCAGGCAAGAGTACTAGAGTGGGTTAGGATGGATCAGGTCATTCTAAAAAGTCACTTGAGGGACTTCTCTGGTGATCCAGGGGTTGACTCCTCGCCTCCACTGCAGGAGGTACTGGGTTCAAGCCCTGGTCAGGGAACTAAGATCCCACATGCCAGTGGTGCAGCCAAAAAAAAAAAAAGTCACTTGCAAAAATTACATAATAAGAAATGTAATACAATTGGATGGAAAAAATAAAAGAGGAAATCGGGTTGAAATAAAGATGATTTCTCCCTGATATGCCTCCACTGTAATTACTGCCACCCTACTGGATTAGACGCCCTATTTCCATGATCCGATAGCACCTTATATTGCTCCTATCATAGCATTTATTGAAAACTTTATTAAAATTTCCAGTTTAGTGTAAGTTCTACGAGGGCAGCATCCATTTCTGTGTAACACACCATCCATCCCCATCATCTGGCACAATATGAAATGAGTAAATGAGTATGTGGAAAAGTTTATCTAGTACTTGTAACAGACCTAGAAAAAGAGAATTGCCCTTCACCAGCAATTAAGTTCGACAGTCTTTGACTATGAAAACCATACTTTTTTGATGTACCTTGCCACCTCTCTATTTAAAATGGATATGAATGAACTAAAACAGTTTCCAAAAGAATGGCCAAGATTCCAAGGAACGTATGACAAGAAATGACTAAATAAAATAGCAACATTTGTTCTGAGGAAAGGATGGTGGGAGAAATCCTAGGTAAGTCATTCCTGTGTGCCCTGCTAGAGTTTGACTCCCAGGACATGCACATCACAGAAATAAAGGAATTCTAATGTACAAATGTTGCAGAAGTGAGGGCAACTGCCACATATGGGAAACCATAAAGACACATTGCGATCTTAGTGTAAATTTTCCTGTCAGTTAAAATTTTCCGAAATTAGAGTTGCCTAAGAGGCAGTGAGTTCCTTGTCACTGGACTTTTTAGCTAGCTAGCTCAGCTTAGCTAGCTAAGGACAAGTTGCAAGATGGTAAAAGATGTTTGAGCGTTGGAAATGCAGGTGGATTCAATGGCTTTTGAGTTCCCTTCAATGCTGAAGTTAATATATGATTCAACTCTCAATGAAGAGAAGCCAAAAGGATCTCCAGTGCTTAACAAGGAAAACACTTCCTACCAGAAATGTAGACAGTCTTTCCCATGTAAGAGGAATATCACAGCAAAAAAACAAGCATGCAGGTTGGATAATCCCGCTCGTTATCGTCATCCTGTTTTCACTATTCTATTTCCTTTAAGATCTTACTTCAGTTTCCCATGTAGACCTTCTTACAGGATGGAAAATACTCTGACCAGATAGCTATATTATTGTAGTTCACTTACCAGTTAGACTTCTCAGAGAAATGAATCCAGCCCTCAGTTTAATCACTGTTTTCTGAGTTTGGTAATTGCAGACAAATCCTTCTCAGCCTAACCATGCTGGAACGCATAATAGATTTCTACTTCTGATCTTAAAAATCAAGAACCAGCCTCTGAATTTTGGTAATCCACTAGTGTGCCTCTCTCCTGGATAAAGCAGCCACCTAAAAGCCACATATACTGGATGACAAGTTGGTTCTGTGTCAGTGTCTCCATTAACTTTAGCTTCAGTTCAGTTCAGTTCAGTCACTCAGTCATGTCCAACTCTTTGTGACCCCATGGACTGCAGCATGCCAGGCCTCCCTGTCCATTATCAACTCCCAAAGTTTACCCAAACTCATGTCCATTGAGTCAGTGATGCCATCTAACCATCTCATCCTCTCTCGTCCCCTTCTCCTCCTGCCTTCAATCTTTCCCAGCATCAGGGTCTTTTCAAATGAGTCAGCTCTTCGCATGAGGTGGCCAAAGTATTGGAGTTTCAGCTTCAGCATCAGTCCTTCCAGTGAACAGTCAGG
>NW_011494684.1:396538-396760 GCF_000754665.1 Bison bison bison | reverse complement strand
ATCACCAGAAAATACTGATTTGAACCTCATTTGGCCTTTATTTCATTTCTGTTGTGCTTGTTTTCCCAATTTTGGGAATTTTCTTAATCAACGATATCATCTTAACTGATTCTTTTTTGACCAAGTATATTGAATGTGTCATGGGATAATAAACCCATGATCAAACTTCTTATGGTTTTTCTAGTGGTTACTTTAAATATTCAGAGACTTTCAGTTCAGTTC
>NW_011494684.1:391353-396366 GCF_000754665.1 Bison bison bison | reverse complement strand
TGCTGTCTAGGTTGGTCATAACTTTCCTTCCAAGGAGAAAGCGTCTTTTAATTTCATGGCTGCAATCACCATCTGCAGTGATTTTGGAGCCCCCCAAAAATAAAGTCTGCCACTGTTTCCACTATTTGCCCATCTATTTGCCATGACGTGATGGGACTGGA
The DNA here is from genome assembly GCF_000754665.1 of Bison bison bison. Lineage (NCBI taxonomy): Eukaryota > Metazoa > Chordata > Mammalia > Artiodactyla > Bovidae > Bison > Bison bison. The sequence continues at coordinate 396,205 of NW_011494684.1, read as the reverse complement.
TGCCATGATCTTAGTTTTCTGAATGTTGAGCTTTAAGCCAAACTTTTCCACTCTCCTCTTTCACTTTCATCAAGAGGCTCTTTAGTTCTTCTTCATTTTCTGCCATAAGGGTGGTATCATCTGCATATCTGAGGTTATTGATATTTCTCCCGGCAATCTTGATTCCAGCTTGTGCTTTATCCAGCCCAGCGTTTCTCATGATGTGCTCTGCATATAAACTAAATAAGCAGGGTGACAATATACAGCCTTGATGTACTCTTTTTCCTATTTAGAACCAGTTTCTTGTTCCATGTCCAGTTCTAACTGTTGCTTCCTGACCTGCATACAGATTTCTCAAGAGGCAGGTCAGATAGTCTGGTATTCCAGTATTACTAATAATAACGATAGCAGTAACAATGGAAAATGCAAAGTCACAAGGAAAACTATTGAGAACTTTTAAATTGATTTTTATTATTTTCTGTGGTAGAAGCACCAAGAAAGAACAAAAAGTAACATCCCTCCCACCAAAGTTAGCCAAGTCTTTGGGTTCCTAGGGATCAGTGTCCAGAATCTCCGAGACTTAACGTGCCTCTGATAAGCTATTGAGATATTTTGTGTGAGAAATGTGCATTTGTGCTCTTAATTTTGTGTGTGAGTTGAAAGAGGGGGAAATTGGATTTCCAAGGATTTGGAAATGGAACAAGAATTTATTTTTCTTTGGGGAGAGAGAACTGAGCCTGTTCAGACCAGCCCCTCAGTAACAGCAGAACATTGAAAGGAGTGGCAGCCGAGAAGCTAACATAATCTGGTCACTAAGGCTTTCCCGGAAGCCTGCAAGAGGAGCCCTGAATTTTTCCAGAGAAAATGGAGCTACTGCAGAGTCACCCTCCATTGAAGGACTCCTAGTTTATAGAGCACAGAGTTGAATAGGCAGACCTCTGGGTTGTAGGGTGAGGCACTGGTACCCCAACAGCGGCATCGTGTGGTCACAAGGAGCAATAGCAACAGAGATATACAATCAGAAACCCTGAGACGGTGTGAACCCTCTGGAATAATTGCGGACCTAAGGAAGGGGCTGCTGCTGCTGCTAAGTCGCTTCAGTCGTGTCCAACTCTCTGAGACCCCATAGATGGCAGCCCACCAGGCTCCCCCGTCCCTGGGATTCTCCAGGCAGGAAGGGGAGGAGCCCTAAAGCGACTGAAAACAACTTCCCACCAATTGTAGCAGGTAGGGACTTGGACTTCTCTAACTGAATCCACAGAAATTCATTTAAAACTTCATTTAAAACATCACTGTTGAACTCTGGTCCTACTTTAAGTCCCCAACATTGTCATTTAAAGTACACATCCTCCGCAATCATCTGTATCCTTACTGTTTTCTTCAGCTCCCATAATCAGGAGGCCCTTATAGTTCATATGTTTACTTGTTTTTATCTGACTTGTAAGTTCGTTTTTTTGTCTACCTGCTCCTACTAGAATTTAACTCCAAGAAAGCAGAGATCTTGTTTTTCTAGCGTGCCACTGTATCACCAGCTCTTAAAATAGTGCCTGGCAGACACTCCGAGTTCAGTCAATATTTGTCAAATGTATGGACAAATAAATTATATACCTGAGACAAACTGTGTTCCAGGCACTATGCTAGGCATTTACATCATTTAACCCTCACATCAGCCTTACAGGAGCTATCATTATCCCTTTTCATAGCTGAGGGAACTAAGAACCCAAACCATTAACCACTGAGCTCTACGCCCCTCACCATTCCTGTTTCCCATCCCTCTGTTTACCTTTTCCAAGAACATCCTCTACTTTTCCTCCCTCAGGTAAGGATGTGCCCCTTCCCTCTTTCCTCTCAAAATAACCTATGTATAACTATCACTGCACTTACATCAGTCACTATATGTTTCCATCTCCTTAAACTCTGAGATCCTTGAAGGCCTCAGAAGAGATTGTCATCTCGGCGTTCACAAGAGGTACTATAGGGTCTGGAACATAATAGGAACTCAAAATATTTTTATACAGCAATGACTGAATGAATGGGTGGATGACCATGCTCCCATCCCAAGCCCACACTTTCCCACTTCTTCCATCCTCTGTGATGCTCATGAGGGCCTATTGTGCCCCAACCATAGCATTAGGTATGGAAAATACTGAAATGAATAAAACAGTCTCTACTGCAAAGGAGCCACAGTCTAGTGGATTTGGTGGGGGGCCGGGGAGTAGTAATGGCAAGCACAATTAGTGCAGTTAGTACTGAAGTGTGCAAGTGGTGTTTGAGAGCAAGGAAGAGAAGCATCTGGCCCTAAAACAGGGTCCCTAGATGACTTTTGTAGGACAGTAGAGATGAGAGTGAGAACACACAGCTCATCATGATTCAACAATGAAGGGAAGTAGCAAGAGGTGAGGCTACAAAAATGAGCAGGTGCCAGCTCATGAAGGGGCTTGAAGGTAACATTCAAGAACTTGGATTTTATTCTGAAGCTGATGGAGAATCACTGAAGGGTCTGAAGCAGGAGGATGATATGATCAGATTAGCAGTTCATGTAACGGTCAGATGAAAGACAAAGCCTGACATAGAGCAGCAACAATGGGTATTAAGAAAGAACAGGTCAGAGTTATCAATAGGATAACTCTTTCTGTGTGGTAGGGGAAGGAAAGAGAGGAGGAGCCAATGAAGGCTCCCAGGTTTCTGTGTGGATGATAATGCCATTCACTGGTAAAGAAAACACAGGAAGAGGAGCGGTTTTGAATGATACATAGTAAGTGCTCAATAAATAGCTGTGAAATTGAACTTAATTAAAAGGTAGAAGACAGACTGCTTCTTTTGGACACATCTGAAGTTTGGATTCTTTTTCCAATGCATCTCAAGACAGTGGTCTGGGGTGTATGTGGCTGATAGGAGAGGCCTGCCAGTGAGTGAGTGGTTTCTGGTTTTGTATTTTCCATGTGAGATCTTAGTTCCCTGATTAGGGATCCAACCGTGGTGCCCTGCATTGGGAACACAGAGCCTCAACCACTGGACCAGCAGGGAAGTCCCAGGGGTGAGTATTAACGGAAGAATACCCAGATTGAGAAGAGGGCTAAAAACAGAGTCCTGGAAGACCCAACTTTTAAGAGGTGGTAGAGGAAGAAGTGACTAAGAGGAAAACCACAAGTTGGCATTTGCTGAGCGCCTAAAAGCAAGGGACTGTACTAGATGCTGGGGGAAAAAAATCACACTTGTATGTCCCCACAAGGAAAGCGCTGAAGGAGCAAGTGGCCAGAAGGACGCTTCTATGTGCCACTGGGGTACAGCCCAGGATTCAGTGGAAATGAGAAACCACAAAATGATCTGTTTGAAACTGAAGTCACATTCCAGGTTCCAACATCTGTCTTATTTCTTGCACCACCTTTCCCCCACCCCTTCACATGGAGTCCGGATTAGGTGACATGACTTTTATTGATGGTGAGTGTAAACAGGTGTGAGTGGCTGCTCTTATAGAGGACACAGGGTGCTGGGCTAGAGAAGCCGGGAAGGGAGGGCCAACGCTGGGCTGTGGATGCAGGATTCACTCCTTATTTGGGCGGGAATGCTGCATTCTGAGAGAAAGATTTATTTGGGGACTAGCATTAGGCACAGGGGAGGCAGGCAGCACGGGCCATCAGGCCGCACTCTCTACTTGGAGCACAGCCGCCGCTTCGGCAGCCCCAGGTCTCCCGGGATCCTCCTCGGTGTCTTGCGGAGGTTCTGGCTCCAGCTTGGACTCCAGAGCAGGCTGGGCTTCCCGCTGGCCCTCAGCACTCCGGCCCGGCCCAAGGCGAGGTGGCTTAACAGGCGTGGGTGTTGGCGCGGCATGGCCTTTGCGGCCTGAAAGGGCCCTTCGCAGGCTCTGTACCTTCTCCAACCCGGTACGCCTCAGCCTCCGTGCCCTGGACTCCACGGGCTCCTCCTCGTCTGAGCTCTCTTCAGCTTCGGCTTCGGGCAGCTGTGGGCCAAGTTCCACCGGGCCTAAGGGCTCCGGCGCTTTCTGGAAGGCCTTGGCTGGGATTTCAGCTTCCTCCTGCAAGTGAAGGACACAGAACTGGCCCTGGCAGCCCTCTCTCGGGAGCCTGAGCCCCCCATCTCAGTTACATCAGGGAGACCCGCGCCACCCTCAGCCTCCGCAGCCCAGAGGGGAAAGGCTAGGCAGGCGTGGGAAAGTAGGGAGCCGGTTGGAGGGAGGTGGCGTCAACTAGGACAGGCGAACTGTGCAGAAGTCTGCGGGACCCCTTTAGAGGCGTGAGACAGGATGGTGGTGGCCTCAGGGGCAAGAACAGCAGGAGGCGGCGAACTGTCTCAAGATGCACTTCCATCACCGTTACTTTCGTTCGGGGATGGGCTGGTACTTGGAGGAGCTTCTGTGGACGTGGCCTGAGCGAGAGCTGGGCAGCCGTTCATTGGCCAGGCTGCTTTCAGGGGCGTGAGGGAAGGCTGGGCCTGGGCAGTGGCGAGTGGGTGCGGCCCTGGAAGTGGGTTCCCCGAGAAGGGAAGAGGGTGGGGTCAGGAATGTGGGTGCGGCAGGCAGATGGGAGGGGGAGCCCCAGATGGTGCCCCGCAGGCGGGAAAAGGCCCCGGATCCGGGGACGCCTGAGGTCACTAACCTTGAAGAGCAGAACGTGGAGCTTCCCGCGCGCCACCAGCAGCCCGTGGTTGGCCTCCAGCCGCTGCACCTGGGCGGCGCGGCGCACGGCGCGCTCCTGGGCGGCATCCGCGTGCGAGCCCACGCGCTCCGCCTTGGCCAGCAGCTGCGCCAGCGTGTTGCTCGTGGTATCGTGGCTGCGACTCAGCGCGCCCAGGTTGCTCTGGATGCGGCGCACGGAGCCCGCCAGGCCGCCCTGCCTCTGAGCCAGGCCCCCCT
>NW_011494684.1:389632-391253 GCF_000754665.1 Bison bison bison | reverse complement strand
CCTGATTCAGTCTTGGGAGATTGTCCATTTCTTCTGGGTTGTCTATTTCATTGACATATAGTTGTTCATAGTAGTCTCTTATGATCCTTTGTATTTCTGTGATGGCAGTTTTAACTTCTTTTTCATTTCTGATTTTCTTGACTTGGGCCACCTCTCTTTTTTTCTCTAGTCTGGCTAAAGGTTTAGCCATTTTGTTCACCTTTTCAAAAAATGAGCTCTTAGTTTCATTGATCTTTTCTACTTTTTTCATCTCTAATTTATTTCTGCTCTGATCCTTATGATTTCTTCTAATAAATTTAGATTTTGTTATTTTCTTTCTAGTTTTGTTGTTTGAGATTTTTCCAGTTTCCTGTGATAAGCTTGTATCCCTATAAACTTCACTCTTAGAACTGCTTTTGTTGCAGCCTATAAATTTGGGAGCATAGTGTTTTCATTTTAGCTTGTCTTCATGTATTTTTTAAATTCCTTTTTTATTTTTTTCAGTGGTCAATTTGTTGTTTAGCAGTATATTGTTTAGTCTCCACGTGTTTGTCTTTTTTGTGTTTTTTCCCCTAGTAGTTGATGTTTAGTGGTCAGTTTTCTTAAATTTACTGAGTGAGGCTTCTTTTTTGGCCTACCATGTGATTTGTTCTGGAGGATGTTACACGTGCACTGCTGCTTTTGGATGCATTGTTTTATATATATGTATATATGTCCATCTGATCTTATGTGTCATTTAAGGCCAGCGTTTCCTTATTGATTTTCTGTCTGGATCATCTATCCATAAGTATGGTGTTGAAGTCCCCTACTAATATTGTGTTACTGTCAATTTCTCCATTTGTTTCTGTTAATATTTGCTTTATACATGCTTCTATGTATAAAGCGTCTATGTATGTATATGTATGTATATGTGCTTCTATGTTGGGTACAAACATTTATAATTTGTATATTTTCTTATGGAATTGATCCATTGATTATTATGTAATGTCCTTCTTTGTCTTTTGCAACAGTCTTGTTTTAAAGTCTGTTTTGTCTGATATAAGTATTGCTACCCCAGCTTTGTTTTGATTTCTATTTGCATGGAATATCTTTTTCTGTCCACTTATTTTCAATCTGTATCTTTAAATCTGAAGTATATTTTAGGCAGCATATATACATGTCTTGCTTTTGTATCCATTTAGCCATTCTAAGTCTTTTGATTGGAGCATTTTTCTGTTACATTTATAGTAATGTATTGATATGTATGTTCTTATTGCCATTTTATTAATCATCAGTTCTTTTCTACTCCTTTCTTCTTTTGTTCTCTTGTGATTTGATGATTGTCTTTAGTGATATGCTTTGATTCATTTCTCTTGTGTGTGTGTGTATCTATTATAAATTTTTGGCTTGTGGTCACCGTAAGATTAAAGTATACCAATCTATATCATTGCTGATTTCTTAATTTCAAACACACTTTAATAATGCTTCATTTGCACTCTCCTCCCTTCACAATTATTATTTTTGATATCATATTTTATATAAAATTGTTTTGTGTATTTCTTAACTGCTTATTGTGGATATGACCAATGCATTCTCTTGGCAAAACTCTGTTAGCCTTTGCCCTGCTTCATTTTGTACTCCAAAGCCAAACTTGCCTGTTACT
>NW_011494684.1:386021-389532 GCF_000754665.1 Bison bison bison | reverse complement strand
CCCGCCCGACTGACTCTCTCATCAGGAGTTTGAGTTCCCTTCCTCCACTCCAATTCCCTGGTGTGCCTCTTTCTGGAAAGTACTCTCTCCCCAGTGCAAAGGGCAAGCCTTGGAAAATGTTGTTGTAGGCATGGAGTGGGCAAAGAAACTATATCAGCAAGGCAAATGTGTAACCAAAGGGCCTCCGCAGCCCCCTGCCCTAGGCCTCCCGTGCCTCAGAGGGCTGTGTTTAAACCCCTAGGCTCTTGGCTGTTTTGATACAGAACGAAGACTGGGCCCCAGGCCTCACTTTGGGACCCAGCAGGCCACGTAGACAGAGGAGAGGCGGAGCGGGTGGGGAGGCATCCTCTGGTATTTTCCTAGTAGTCATCACCAGGGTTTGGCCACAGGCCTCATTTCCTGCTTCTCTAGTTCGATGGGTAGCATTACCCTATTTTCTTTCTTCTAGGTCTCCTCCCTCGCTTTCTTTGAGCCCATGAGGGCCTAGATCCTGCACCCCAAACTTGGAGGGCAGGCAGGACACCTCTTCCTGTGAAACCTTTCAAAGGATTAGAGTAGTTTCTGGTATTTATGCTTTTCTTCTCCTAGAGGTTGGTTGTCGGCTCCCACCTGATGTTTTTTTAATTTTCTCTGGAAATAGGTGAGAATGTCTGTTGAGAGTGAAGATTTTAAATTGCTGCCTGGAGGTGGGAGAGAGTGAGCATAGAGGATCCAGTTAATGATGCTGGTGGTGAATTTGTTACCTCAGTTCAGTTCAGTTGCTCAGCCGTGTCCGACCCTTTGTGACCCCATGAATCGCAGAATCGCAGCACGCCAGGCCTCCCTGTCCATCACCAACTCCCGGAGTTCACTCAGACTCACATCCATCGAGTCAGTGCTGCCATCCAGCCATCTCATCCTCTGTCGTCCCCTTCTCCTCCTGCCCCCAATCCCTCCCAGCATCACAGTCTTTTCCAATGAGTCAACTCTTCACATGAGGTGGCCAAAGTACTGGAGTTTCAGCTTTAGCATCATTCCTTCCAAAGAAATCCCAGGGCTGATCTCCTTCAGAATGGACTGGTTGGATCTCCTTGCAGTCCAAGGGACTCTCAAGAGTCTTCTCCAACACCACAGTTCAAAAACATCAATTCTTCGGCCCTCAGCCTTCTTCACAGTCCAACTCTCACATCCATACATGACCACAGGCTATGGTTTAGCCTTGACTAGATGGACCTTTGTTGGCAAAGTAATGTCTCTGCTTTTGAATATGCTATCTAGGTTGGTCATAACTTTCCTTCCAAGGAGTAAGCGTCTTTTAATTTCATGGCTGCAATCACCATCTGCAATGATTTTGGAGCCCCCCCAAAAAAAGTCTGACACTGTTTCCACTATTTCCCTATTTCTCATGAAGTGATGGGACCGGATGCCATGATCTTCGTTTTCTGAATGTTGAGCTTTAAGCCAACTTTTTCACTCTCCACTTTCACTTTCAAGAGGCTTTTGAGTTCCTCTTCACTTTCTGCCATAAGGGTGGTGTCATCTGCATATCTGAGGTTCTTGATATTTCTCCCGGCAATCTTGATTCCAGCTTGTGCTTCTTCCAGTCCAGTGTTTCTCATGATGTACTCTGCATAGAAGTTAAATAAGCAGGGTGACAGTATACAGCCTTGACGTACCTCACCTCTGTGGAAAACCCCATGCCTTCTCTCTAGTGACACCCGGTAAGCTGACAGTAGGCGCAGAAATCCAGGCAGTTCACTGATCCTATAATCCCTGTCCTTCCTCTCCTCACCCGGTCTGTGAGAGTCACTTGATGACTATGGCAGAAACTGTCACTCGTGGGATAGTTACATGAGCCTGCAAGGACCTGAGGTCTGGTTTACACAGAAGGACAGCAGATGAGTGAAATTATTATTTCCAGAAATCCAGTGATGCTAAGTTGGAGACCAAATTCTACAGATTCTCCATGGAGCCTGACCCTTCTGCTCCTTGGGAACCTGAGGGAATCACCATCTCCTTCAGTGGATTTATATTTGTTCAGACAGACCCATCAGGATGTGCCAGTTAAGAATACTTTCAAATTAAGGGAACAGAGAACCCAATTTAAACAGTTCTTAAACTTGGGAAATCCAACCCAAACATAATTGAAAAAGACCATGGTAGATAGAGTGATGATTAAGTGTGGGTCAGTCACAGCTGTCTCTCAACTATGGCCTCCAGGTGTCAGCTGCATTCCAGGCTGGGAGCAGGGTGGTTACAGCAGTTCCAGGCCTCACATCTCTGCACAAAATTAAGAGAAAAGAGGAAACTGTCTTAAAATGTAGGACATTTATTTCCCAGAGCCCCTCAGAATTTTTCCACTTCCTTTCCACTGAGTTAAATGGCCATTCCAGAACCAAAGTGTATGGCTATATCTTGGTGGGCTTAAACCTGAGTTCCTTAACCCATCATTGGCAAGAGAGCTGATAATTACCTTTTGACAATTTAGGCCCACTTCTAGAGCAGGGTAGGGTCAGTTTCCCTAGGAGCACATGGGTGGTGTGGGCAGAAAAGTGGTTATCTATGTAAAAAATCTGAGTATTGCTGAGGATAGTCAATCAAAAATGTCTGCTATGGGAAGCCTATGAAAGAATCACCATCCTCAAGGAATGGTACTAAAGAAGTCCAGTGCATTTGGAAACAAGAACTATGTGGATAGATATTATGGAAAGGCCTGCTGAATTCCCCTTTGGGTATGTAGAACAAAGAGAACCTTAAAATTGAGCAATAAAGCCATCGATGATTTTGCTGGTGTTTCCAAAACTTCAAGTATAATAGCCATATAAACTAGTAGAAACTAGTGGATTTAGGGAAATAGAAGCCCATGAGGTGCATAAAAATAACTTGGGGGCAACCCAGAAGAATGCCCGGAGTCAACAAAGTCCAGATTGATAGAAATTATAATGACATGGCCTTGATCATACAGTATCCAAGAAAAGGCCATATTGCAGTTTCCAAGAAAGATAGAAAGAAGGAAAGAGAGCAGAATGATAAATCATAATGATAAAAGCTACAGAATGATGCCCTCTAAGGCAGTGCAACCTGATCTTAGTTAAAGATTTCTATTCTCTTAAGTCAGGGATGTGACTGGGACCCGCTCCCTCCAACTCCTTGATCTGGGTGTGAAAAATAGAAACCAATTGGTGCAGGTTTGTCATGTCCCCCAACACTGTAAGTTCAAGCCCTAACCTTTGATACCTGTGAATATGTTCTTATTTGGAAATAAGATCTTTGCAGATGTAATAAGATCATATTATACTAAAGTAGGGTGGACCCTTCGGAGAAGGCATTGGCACCCCACTCCAGGACTCTTGCCTGGAAAATCCCATGGACAGAGGAGCCTGGTGGGCTGCAGTCCATGGGGTCGCGAAGAGTCGGACACAACTGAGTGACTTCACTTTCACTTTCATGCATCGGAGAAGAACTGACAACCCACTCCAGTGTTCTTGCCTGGAGAATCCCAGGGACGGGGGAGCCTGGTTGGCTGCTGTCT
>NW_011494684.1:383126-385921 GCF_000754665.1 Bison bison bison | reverse complement strand
TTGTGACCCCATAGACTGTAGCCTGCCAGGCTTCTCTGTCCATGGGATTCTCGAGGCAAGAATACTGGAGTAGGTTGCCATTTCCTTCTCCACGGGATCTTCCCAACCCAGGAATTGAATGCTGGTCTCCTGCATTGCCAGCAGACTCTACCGAGTGAGCTAGGAGGGAAGCCCAAAGGGGATGCTGTGGCTGCATTGGCCAGGAACTGGACTCGGGCCTCCCGTGTGGCAGGCAAGAATTCTACCACTAGTTGTCATAAAGATTATTTTAAACTTAAGGATTCAGCAGATACAGAAAGAAGCCATCTCAGAATTTCCCATATCTGACTAGAGGCAGAAACTCCTGAGAAATGAAGATTGCCATAAATTCCCTCTTAGGGGAGGCTTTGGCTCCCAGGAGAGAGACTAAGAGTAAACCTACCATAAATGTCTCTGGGGGAGTTTCATGGCAACTCTTCAGAACACAGTTCTTCAGAACACAGAAAGACCACTCACAGATCAGGTGCATAAGCAGAATTATCACAAACTTTCTTGTCTTTTGTTCGTCTAGAAATTCATTTGTCTTCTCTAAAGGAACCTATTCGCTCTTCCTGTGGAAGCCCTTCCTCCCCCCTTTTTTCCCCCTCTACTAAGTTAGGTATACGGAGAAGGCAATGGCACCCCGCTCCAGTAATCTTGCCTGGAAAATCCCATGGACAGAGGAGCCTGGTGGGCTGCAGTCCATGGGGTCTCGAAGAGTCGGACACAACTGAGTGACTTCACTTTCACTTTCATGCATCGGAGAAGAACTGACAACCCACTCCAGTGTTCTTGCCTGGAGAATCCCAGGGACAGGGGAGCCTGGTTGGCTGCTGTGTACGGGGTCGCACAGAGTCAGACACGACTTAGCAGCAGCAGCAGCAGCAGCAGGGTGGACCCTTAGTCCAACATGACTGGTGTCGTTACAAGAAGGAAAGGGTCAGACATGGAAAACACCATATGACAAGGGAGGCAGGGAGTGGAGTCACGCTGCCACAAGCCCAGGAATGCCTGAAGTGTCCAGGAGCTGAAAGAGGTGAGAAAGGATACTCCCCTAAAGCTTTGGAGGAAGCATGGCCCTGCCAACACCTTGATTTCAGACTTCTAGCCTCTTTTTCCATTGTTTTAAGCAATGGAAAATATTACCATTGCAAATGGTAATTTGTTTTGCTAACCCTGGGAAACATACACATTACATGATCACCATCAATATCACAGTAACCTCTTACCCAGGATGCGCCCCTACCCTCCACCCTGGTTAATTCTCTCCGAGTATGAAGTTCTCTGTAGGAAGAGTTAAGAGAAACTGAGGACTCCTTGTAGAATGTAGACAATCAAATTAACATTTGCTCAGATATAACGAGTCTTACAAATATTAGTGGAATGCTCTGGTGCTTGAGTAAAGAAATGCTTTAAAAAATTAAAACAAAGTATTGCCAGCCCTGCTTCTCAAGGGTTCCTTTTATCCATTAGCCTGTCCCTTTCCCAGAACATACATTAACATACATTACTGAATACTCTGAGGAAGGGTTGGCTTAATGTAAGAAAAAAAAAAAAAATCACTCTAGCTTCATGAGGGCTGGATCTGCCTGGAATATATCTGCCTAGTGCAGATTGACTCAAGGGTGCCCCCAACCCCTGCCTGTATCTGCTGTGATTACTTTTTCCTTGAGAGGAAGCCCAAGAAAACCTCTAAAAGATCAGGTTACAGTGCCTTAGATGGTATCATTCTGCAGCCTTGTTTTCTTTCTTCTCTTAGTGGCCAGATGCTCCACTATATGATGCTGCAGAGATGCCCTGAAACAAAAGTGGCAGGAACACTACAGTTCTTAACATCGTACTTGAGGAGTTGGGGATGTGCGAGCAGGTCCGGGGACCAACCAGCCACAGGGCATCCAGCTGATGGATGGGGGCTTCCTGGAACAGTGGTACTTAAGTCCATGACAGGCAGTGAAATGTGTGTGATACCTCCCAATCACAGCAAAGAACAGCAACTAATGGGAGCGTTTGACCTTTAGAGTCTGAGTTTGGGCCACCCAGGGATTCTTATATACTCCACATCTTGGGTTGTCCAAAAGGCCACATACTTTGAATCAGGTGCAGAGGAGACTCAATGACTGACCCTGGGCAAGTTGGGTCAGCTCTGTCCCTTGGAAAGAGGAGACTTGAGGTCTCTGTGATTTCTGCCTCTCCCATCAAGATGATTTGGGGAGAAATTTCTGCTTTATTGACTATGCCAAAGCCTTTGACTGTGTGGATCACAATAAACTGTGGAAAATTCTGAAAGAGATGGGAATACCAGACCACCTGATCTGCCTCTTGAGAAACCTATATGCAGGTCAGGAAGCAACAGTTAGAACTGGACATGAAACAAGAAACTGGTTCCAAATAGGAAAAGGAGTACATCAAGGCTGTATATTGTCACCCTGCTTATTTAACTTATATGCAGAGTACATCATGAGAAATGCTGGGCTGGAAGAAGCACAAGCTGGAATCAAGATTGCCAGGAGAAATATCAATAACTTCAGATATGCAGATGACACCACCCTTGGCAGAAGTGAAGAGGAATAAAAAGCCTCTTGATGAAAGTGAAAGTGGAGAGTGAAAAAGTTGGCTTAAAGCTCAACATTCAGAAAATGAAGATCATGGCATCTGGTCCCATCACTTCATGGGAAATAGATGGGGAAACAGTGGAAACAGTGTCAGACTTTATTTTTTGGGGGCTCCAAAATCACTGCAGATGGTGATTGCAGCCATGAAATTAAAAGACGCTTACT
>NW_011494684.1:377958-383026 GCF_000754665.1 Bison bison bison | reverse complement strand
ATCAGCCCTGGGATTTCTTTGGAAGGAATGATGCTAAAGCTGAAACTCCAGTACTTTGGCCACCTCATGTGAAGAGTTGACTCATTGGAAAAGACTGTGATGCTGGGAGGGATTGGGGGCAGGAGGAGAAGGGGACGACAGAGGATGAGATGGCTGGATGGCATCACTGACTCGATGGACGTGAGTCTGGGTGAACTCCGGGAGTTGGTGATGGACAGGGAGGCCTGGCATGCTGAGACTCATGGGGTCACAAAGAGTCGGACACAACTGAGGGACTGAACTGAACTGATCTGAAAGATAATTGCTGCCTTACTAGTAGATGTGAGTAGAGAGATTCACCAGAGGCTGCTAGATTATTTTGTTCATTGTCTCATGTAGCAATACAGCCTAACAGTTTTTGATTATGTGATGCAAAAAAAAATCTGGAAAAGGATGAGAAATGGTTGTGTGAGTTTATTGTACAAGGAATACCCTTGACCCTGAGCCTCAATTTCAGCTGCTAAACAGGGACATCTTCCAGGAACTTAACCTTTGAATCAAAAGTAACAACATGCATAGTAGTTTGTATCTGATAAGCAATAAAGAATTACTATATAGCACAGGAAGGTAAATATATTCAGTGTCTTATAATAATCTATAATGGGAAATAATCCAAATATATATATATACACATAGAGAGAGAGAGAGAGACTTCCCAGTTGATGCAGGGGTAAAGAATCTGCCTGCCAATACAGGAGACATGGGTTCAATCCCTAGGTTGGGAAGATATTCCTGGAGTAGGAAATAGCAACCCAATCCAGTATTCTTGCCTGGAAAATTCCATGGACAGAGGAGCCTGGCAGGCTGCAGTCCTTGAGGTCACAAAGAGTCTGATATGACTGAGTAACTGAGCACAGCACAGCACACGCACACACACACACACACACATAAAACTGAATCACTTTGCTGTACACCTAAAACTAACATAATGTTGTAAATCAATTGTACTTCAATACAAAAGTAAAGTAATGACATGCAGCAGGAGCAGAACCACCCACTCAACAGGGAATGAGCCTCAGTGGACAGGCACTACCTTCCACCCTTTGTCACAGACATCCTGTCTACGGAAGGGTAAGGCCATTGCACACAATGAGGGAGCTCTGTGCCGCTGGCAATGAAAAGAGCTATAAGTTTGGAGAAACAGGAAATGAGAACCAGTAATCAAAATAACCAGAAATCAAAATAACCAAATGGGTGGGAGATCCTGGAATGATGCGTTATGGCCAAGAGGTTTGGGGATAGCTTTCATGACAAGAATCAAGTGGTTTGAATACGTCAAACCACTATTTTTCATATCTCATATTTTAGAAGGTTGAATAGCTTCCCAAAAAAGATACATCCAAGTCCTAACCCCAGTACCTGTGAATGTGGCCTTATTTGGAAATAGGGCAGATGTAATTAAGGATAATGAAGTCGCTCAGTTGAGTCCGACTCGTAGTGACCCCATGGATTACAGCCTACCAGGCTCCTCCATCCATGGGATTTTCCAGGCAAGAGTACTAGAGTGGGTTGCCATTTCCTTCTCCAGGGGATCTTCCTGACCCAGGGATCCAACCCGGGTCTCCCACATTGTAGACAGACGCTTTACTGTCTGAGCCACCAGGGAAGTCAGGGTGAGCCCTAAACCCAGTGACTAGTGCCTTTACAAGAACAGGAGAAAACACAGAGATACAGAAAAGAAGGCCACATGAAGACTGAGACAGAGATTGGAGGGCAGCCCCAAACCCAGGAACACCAAAGGTTGCCAGCAGCCACCAAAAGGTAGGAGAGGGGTATGAAATGGCTTCTCCCTCAGGGCCTTCCAAGGGTGTGTGGTCCTAGCCAACACTGATTTTGTATTTCTACCCTCTAGAACTGTGAGGAAATACATTTCCGTTGTTTTAAGCCACTAATTGTATAGTAATTTGATATGGCAGCCCTAGGGAATTATTACAATATAAACACCTATCAGAAGAATTAGAAACACACACACACACACACACACACACACAAAAGCAGTTTTGAGACTTCCCTGGTGATTGGCTAATTCTGTGCCTCCAGTGCAGATGGCCCAGGTTTGATCCTTGGTTGAGGGTAAAGATCCCACATGCTCTGGGGCAACTTAAGCCCAAGTCACAACGAAGACCCAGCACAGCCAATATTAATTAATTGATTAACTAAAAAATTCAGCTCACTTCCTCCTAAAAAAAAAAGTTTTAACAACCAAGTAAATCAATCAATATGCCACGGGGGACATCAGAGACTCCTGCATCTGAGACGAGGCCAAGGAGCCCAGAACTTTGGAATGTGTAATTGTTGTCAGGGCGTAGGAGTTGATCTCCTGCAAAAACGTCCTGGGACACTCAAAAGGCAAAAAGCCTGGAAGTGACTGAATAGACTCTATTGAACCTCTTTCTGTAATCCGAGGAATTCAGTGGAGTCCCACAGGGGGAAGCCTTGCCTGGATTTGAGCTTGCATTCCTTAGCAAATCACTCAGAAACCCCTGTGGGCCTCTATTTTGAGCTAATATGGCGATCCCCTGATCTAGGAGCCTATTTTACCATCCACATGATAAAGGATGGGGCAGATGACTAGGGACTGGCATGCCCTCCATCTCAGAGGCAGTCCCATGGACTGAGAGGTAGAATGGGGCATTGGAGATGGGCTCAGCCAAGATGCCATGGGCAGCAATTCCAGCCTGGTGGTGACTTACAGGAAATCGTATATGGCTGGAGTCCTGCAGCTATTTTCATCTTAGTACAAGCATTCCTCTGTGTCTCTGGGGCTGCGTCCAAGGAAGGAGAAATCATTACAAGCCATCCAGTATCTGCCATAACCAGGAAATATTGACTCATAAAATTTAGCACTGTGTTAGGTGGATGATGTTTACTTATAAGATTTTCTTTAAAGAATAACTATCATTTGCATCATTTGTGTGGGCTTCCCTGGTGGCTCAGACAGTAAAAAGTCGGCCTGCAATGCGGGAGACCTGGGTTTGATCCCTGAGTCAGGAAGATCCCCTGGAAAAGGAAATGGTAACCCATTCCATAATTCTTGCCTGGAAAATCCCATGAATGGAGGAGCCTGGCAGGCTACAGTTCATGGGGTTGCAAAGGTTCGGACACGACTGAGCAGCTTCACTATCCCAAGTGAAGATATCACTATCCCAACTTCACTATCCCAAGTATGGTATCAAAAGAAGAAATAGTTGGGAATTCCCTAGTGGTCTAGTGGTTAGGACTTGGTCCTCTTACTGCCAGGGACCCAGGTTCGGTCACTGGTCAGGGAGCTAAGATCTTGCAAGCCTCCCCCTGCCCAAAAAATAGGGAGGGAGAGAGACAGTTGATAATCAGTTTAATTAGGTGAATAGAAGCCAGCCTACACTGGGCAAAGAATAGCACTGGCTCATCTGTCTCGTCCCACTTTAAGGCAAATGGCATGGTTGAGCAATGTTGCACAACAGAAAGCAACCTATTGACTAGTTTTTATCCTATTTGGATTCAGTGGATCTTAGAACTGGAAGAGAAAGCTCTCAGAAACAGACCATAGGGAATTCCCTGGCGGTCCAGTGGTTTGGACTCAGCACTTTCTGGTTAGAGAACTAAGAGCTCACATGCTGCACAGTGCAGTCAGAAAGAAAAAAAAAAAAAACAGAACCAGAACATATGTCTAATAATCCATTCACTAAACCAGTCTGGTATGACAATCGAGAGGCTTTGAAAAAAAGATGTCTTATAGGTCTGCAAGTTTACCCATTTAATCCAAGGACAAGAATGACCCTTGAGACTGGCAGAATGGTCCTTGAGACTGATACCCTAGCTTTTGGGGATCAAACCCCATTCAGTTAAGTAAGATGGTATCACAATACCCCCACGGAGTCCCCTGGGTATAATTAATGTTGCAGAATCAATCTACTACCAGCTTTTCAACTTGCTGCTTTGACAGAGCTGCAGCTTAACCACAAGTCCTTCTTCTTCTTGGGAACTGGATGGAAGAGGTATTAACTGACATAAGCAGAGCATATGGTTCAGAATTTTTTTTCTATCACCAAGTTGCATCTAAGCCATACAGTGAATGGGCCAGAGAGCAATGAGCAAGGCACTCCTGCCCCACGAGACAGAGGACTGCTTCAGGGCCTGCACCAGGGGAAAGAGAACAAGGAGCTGGGAGAGGAGTTGATCTTGGAATTATGTTCCCTGCAAAGTAGCTTCAGTCAAAGTCAGTTTGCTTAGGAAGCTAATGTAGGAGAGGGGGATATAGGAGGGAGCCAGAGCCATCCTATTGATGTGGGCTAAAGATTTATGTCAAAAAAGAAGAAAGCAAGAATAAGTAAAAAAGGAAAGAGTATAAAGATAAATATTTACATATATATACTTCCACAGTTGGAAAATGTGTACAAGATATCAAGGAAACCATATATTACATGGTTTCAACTAGAATGGGAAAATTTATGAGAACAGATAATGTAATGTGTGGATCCCTGCTATACTTATGAAGGTTGTACAATTACAGTGTGAATCTTCAAAAAAAGAATGGAAACTGCTCTTTGCACTTCAGTTAGGAATTGAAGCATCCTCAGGAAATCAGATTTGAGCAGCACCTGGGAAAGCCTGCTACAAGCGGTGTGACCCAAAACCCAATTGCCTAAATTTGTCTAAGGATATCTTTAGCCCTACACTGTATAATATGATAGCCACCAGCCACACATAGATATTTAAAGTTTTAATTAAAATTAAATAAAATTTAAAATTTAGTCCTCAATCACACAACTCGCATTTCAAGAGCTTCAGTTCAGTTCAGTCACTCAGTTGTGTCTGACTCTTTGTGACCCCATTGACTGCAGCATGCCAGGCTTCCCTGTCCATCACCAACCCCTGGAGCTTGCTCAAACTTATGTTCATTGAGTTGGTGATGCCATCCAACCATCTCATCCTCTGTCATCCCCTTCTCCTCCTGCCTTCAATCTTTCCCAGCATCAGGATCTTTTCCAATGAGTCAGTTCTTCCCATCAAGTGGCCAAAGTATTGGAGTTTCAGCTTCAGCATCAGA
>NW_011494684.1:377454-377858 GCF_000754665.1 Bison bison bison | reverse complement strand
AGGCTCCGCCGTCCCTGGGATTCTCCAGGCAAGAACACTGGAGTGGGTTGCCATTTCCTTCTCCAAAGTACAAAAGTGAAAAGTGAAAGGGAAGTCGCTCAGTCGAGTCTGACTCTTCGCGACCCCATGGACTGCAGCCTACCAGGCTCCTCCTTCCATGGGATTTTCCAGGCAGGAGTAGAATACCAAAGAGCAATTCACAGAAGCTTATGGCTTTGGTTTCCAGCTCATTGCTATTTCTTTCCTTTCCCTCTCTGATGAATACACTTTCATCTGTTATATCTTACCAAAAACAGGTTTATTGAGATATAATCTGTGGGCAAGAATCCTTTAGAAGAAATGGAGTAGCCATCATAGTCAACAGAAGAGTCCAAAATGCAGTACTTGGATGCACTCTCAAAAAT
>NW_011494684.1:374564-377354 GCF_000754665.1 Bison bison bison | reverse complement strand
TTGGTGATGCCATCCAACCATCTCATCCTCTGTCATCCCCTTCTCCTCCTGCCTTCAATCTTTCCCAGCATCAGGATCTTTTCCAATGAGTCAGTTCTTCCCATCAAGTGGCCAAAGTATTGGAGTTTCAGCTTCAGCATCAGACCTTCCAGTGAATATTCAGGACTGATTTCCTTTAAGGGTGACTGCTTTGATCTCCTTGCAGTCCAAGGGACTCTCAAGAGTCTTCAACAAGTCTTTCAAGAGCTTGACAGTCACTATTGGCAAGTGGTTACCACATTGGACCCCATGCCTCTAAGTTAATACTAGGGCATGGGGTGAGTGTGGGGTCCCAAATGTTACTAATGACAACCCCATGGGTTTCTCTGAAAGGTGAGACAAAGAAAGGCACATCATCTGAAAGGCACATCTTGAACAAGAAATGATCGGTATGAATGAACTTACTTACAGAGCAATTCTTGGAGAAGTGTCAGCTCTGGGGCCATTTAAAATTGGTAGATAAGGATACAGGAGAGTGGTTTCTGAAATGGGCCCAGGCTACAAGACCTGGACCAGCAGTCTCAAAGATATATACCTTCCAACATGGTTTACCTTGATTATGGGAATTACGGTTATTGATTTTACCCTTCGAGGGGAAGTATTACAAAAATCATGTCTGCCAAAGTAACAAGATTGCCTTCTGTCTGTGTGGTGAAACCAATTAGGATGTTCACTGTAAGCCTGCCTCGCCCCGGAAAGGGAGGTAAGGGTGGTGAGAAAGATGGTGCGGCTTACTGTGTAGCATGTGATTTTGAATAAAGAAAACAAACATACCCTGCACTTACTTTCAACAGATATTTTAGTTCTTAGTTTTGATGACAAGAATCCAATAACAGAAGAGCCTTTAAAACACAAAAGGGCCCAATACAAATGTGTTGATTGAAAAAAAAATTGTTTGTTTTGCTGAGCAAGGTAAACCACCAATAATAAGTGGATCACATTTGCAATGAGAACCTTAGGAGTAAACATGTTTAATAAGAGTTAAGCCTCTGCTTCTGATATACCAACCTCAGGAGAGAATCAAGGGTAGGAGTAGGGGAAACACGACAAGTGTACAGGGCCTGGTCACAGGCAGGGCTACAGTGCTTGGAGGGCTGAACCCTGCTGGCTCGTTTAATGGATGCTCCTTGGCTTTCCCTGAAGCCAACACAGTGGGTCCAAGAGAAGTCACCATCACATTTATTTCCAGGTGTGCCCACTCTTAAAGAGTCTTCAGACCATGAGGATATTCTGGCAACAAAGGTTGAGAAAAGACAGGAATGAGTGCACTACTATGCCTTGTGTCTAATTCATCTATAAATAACCCTCTGTTTAGGATCTCCACAGGCTTTGAAGGAGAAGGCAATGGCACCCCACTCCAGTACTCTTGCCTGGAAAATCCCATGGATGGAGGAGCCAGGTGGGCTGCAGTCCATGGGATCGCTAAGAGTCGGACACGACTGAGCGACTTCACTTTCACTTTTCACTCTCATGCATTGGAGAAGGAAACGGCAACCCACTCCAGTGTTCTTGCCTGGAGAATCCCAGGGACGGGGCAGCCTGGTGGGCTGCCGTCTATGGGGTTGCACAGAGCCGGACACGACTCAAGTGACTTAGCATAGCATAGCATAGCACAGGCCTTGATATGTTTTATCTATACAAGTGAGTGGATGGGAAATAAGGGAGCAAAAATTAGTTTTTTCTGTGGCTGAACTATTTAGGCTTGCCTGTGATCTGAGGCTAGATTTAAGACTTCAGCCTCTATAATATGTCCCAAGAGGCTGAAGCCATAGTGTTTTGGTTGAAACCGAAAGCAACTATGACAGGGAAAGCCTACAGCTTACTGACATAGTGCACAAAGCTGTGAGACCTGAATCTTGGGGAAGATGCAGTGCAGAAAGACCTCTCAACTATCTCACACGGGCTGTCTCTCAGAAAGGAGCTCCTACTACTTAGTACCTGACTGAAGCTTACATTCTCCAAATCAGGGACTCCCTCTCTCAAACTTTGTGTCAATCTGGGACTATTAGAACGAGAAGGGAAAAAAAAACAGAGAAGATTTTAAATGCCAAATATTAATATTATAAGAAAGAGAGAAGGGGGAGTAGGTTAAGACTAGAGGCAAAATCTCAGAAAATAGATTGGGTTAAACATATACAAAATAATATAAAATTAAGCTAAATTTAAATTCAAAAAAAGATACAATGCAAATTGGATAGGACATTGACAGCTGAGTTTAAGAAGTAAAGCCGGTCTTTATTTTGTCTCTCCTCTATAACTCATGTCATGTTGACCATGCTTTTAACCAATACCTATACAGGTCAGGATTTACCAGGGTTTCTGACCCAAAATTCTCATAACAGAAAAGTCTGAACCTTTGGTGAACTAGCTTTGAATTGTGCCAATGTTTGGCTCAAATGGTAAAGAATCTGCCTGCTATGCAGGAGACCTGGGTTCCATCCTTGGGTCTGGAAGATCCCCTGGAGAAGGGAATGGCTGCCCACTCCAATATTCTTGCCTGGGGAATTTCATGGGCAGAGAAGCCTAGCAGGCTGCAGTCCATGAGTTTGCAAAGAGCCAGACATGACTGAGCTACTAACACTTTTACTTTTCACTTTCATTAATCTTTACCACAAAACATGGCAGAATGCAGCATCATGCTAGAGGTCCCTCACATTCTCTCCATATTTCTCCAGGCCTCTATTATAGTGGCTCCTACTCAGGCATCACTTTTTTGAAACAAACAAAAACTCACTCAAGCTGGCTTATTGT
>NW_011494684.1:353956-374464 GCF_000754665.1 Bison bison bison | reverse complement strand
GGCTTATTGTTGTTGTTTAGTCGCTAAATCGTGACTGATTCTTTTGCCCACTAGGCTCCTCTGTCCTTGGAATTTTCCAGGCAAGAATACTGGAGTAAGTTGCCATTTCCTTTTCCAGGGGATCTTCCCAACTCAGAGATCAAACCCACATCTCCTGCATTGGCAGGCAGATTCTTTACCACTGAGCCACCTGGGAAGCCCCCTCAAGCTGTTTAGGCCTCACCAAACTGATCTTCCCAGGATAAGCAAATCTTCACCATTCAGCATCATGCAGCGATACTGGGAACAACATCCACATTCCACTGAGGTCTATTGCTTGCAAACCTACCTGCCAGCATCCATTTCTCTTCTAGACAAGTACCGGTTGGTTACAAGGAACAAAAACTACCTCGGTTAACTTAAGTGAAGGTGGCTTTATTATGAAAGAACTGGCAGCTACCCCAGCCTCCAAAGTAGACTGTTGAAACAATTTATCGAGTCTGGAGCTCTTCCTGAATTAACAAAAGGGAGGAGCCATTAAAGGATAATACGGTTTATTTATTATTTCAATAGTTTCTCAGGAGGAGCAGGAAAGAAACCAGACCTCTTTTATGCACAATAATGGGGCCTACTAGCTCGGGAAAAGGCGAGACGCCCTTCTAATTGAGGAAATATATCCTTTTTTAATATGGGTTTAGATTGTACTCTCTAAAAATTGATGTCGGTTCCTGGGAGCGGTGGATGAGCTTGTATAACAATTCTATTAATCAAGTGAACTGACATGATTTCCACTCACATGTGTAAGAATATTGAAAAGGAAATCCAGCCAGGAAGAGCTAAATCCACGACTACCACATACTTGGAGGCTCTTCACCTTCTTCCCCAACTCCCATCTCCACTCTTGTGCACACAATTCTGAAAGACTTGAGTGACAATAGGTGCCCTTCTGGCTAAAGTTCCGAGGACCTGCCTCCAATTGGCATACTCAGATTTGGGACTTCGGGGTAGGATACGAGTAGTGAATTCAGAGAGAGAGAAAGAGATCCAAGAGAGACAGCCTGGGACCTAGGACCTGAGACCCTTTGCTGCAGTGCTTGCACCTGGACAAACATCCTCTGGAGCAACACAATACAAAGAAATGATAAGGGACTAAAACTAACTGCATCTATGTGCAGCTGGGGCAAATTATGAACAATAAGCTACAAAAAGACCAAAACCCGCCACTTCTGAGGTGCCAGAGCAGAAGCAGGGTACTGCCCACAATCCATACACACAGCATCACCAGGGTTGGGGGGTACCCTCCAAGCCACCTCTCAGTCCCAACTCATCAATCTGCCCCTACCCTCACCCCATGTAAGGAACCAGCCCCCCTCAGGGAGCAAGCAAGGGAAAATGTTACTTGCTTTTACTCTTGCTGCACCACAAGTCCCAATAAAACCTTGCTTGAATTCCTCATCTGGCCCCTTATCAATTTCTATCGATTAAAGAATCCAAGGATCTAAGTGGGTAACCCAAGAAGTGAGATCCCTTCCTGTGATGGGAAGTTGGTGGTTTTGAATAAAACTAATTTTCAAAGGAGGCGCATGGAGAAGGGGAGGTTTACGTCTAAAAGCCAGGGAGCTTGTGAAGGACTCATATCTGTAGGGATCATCCCTCCCTCTGAGAATAAAGGTCTACCTTAGGAGAGTTGTAGCCTGCTCTCTTTGACTTTGAACTTCCTTCTGAAATTGTTTTATCTCTTCAGTGAAGAACCTGCATATACACTCAGGCTGTTGGGAACTTTGGAGAGATGAGAGAGAGAATAGTAAGGGAAAGAAAGATCTGCCCAACCTTTGACTAATGGAAGGAAACACTGAATGGGGTACAATGTGGAGCTCTTGGCAGTGAAAAAATACCCTTATTGACAAGATAGCACTGCAGAGGTAACAAACTCCAGAGGCCATAAGACTGACGCTGTGGGGTCTTCATATAGGTTAGAAGATGCTGCCCTATAGAAGAGGAAGTAAATTGAGGCATCAAAAGTGACTAGGCTTCATCTGGTTACAATCAGGTCTAAGCTGGGGTTCCCTGGTAGCTCAGTGGTAAAGAACCTGCCTGCCAATGCAGGAGACTCAGGTTCAGTCTCTGGGTCAGGAAGATCCCCTGGAGAAGGAAATGGCAGCCCACTCCAGTATTCTCGTCAGGAAAATTCCATGGACAGAGGAGTTGGTGGGCTATAGTCCATGGGGTCACAAAGAGTCAAACAGGACTTAATGACTAAACAGCAAGAATTAGTTCTAAACCCATTCAAGTCCAAAGTTCTACAGGCTCTGATACACTGTTACCACACTCGATCACTCAGGGGCCCACGTTCCTTCTTGCTGTCTCGATTCTTTCACATAAATCTGGATGTCAAGCACAGCCCTTTCATCAACTTTCACTAAGAAAACTGAAAATTTCTCATTTCAAGAGATATGTACTCTGAAAAGTACTTTGGAGAGTTGGTCCTGGAGAGTGTCACATCAGTGTCACTGACTCTTCCTCCCACACTCTTCCTCCCCTTTCTCTCCACAGTGACCAGCAAAGGCTGTCCCTGTCCCCTGCAGAGGTGTTGCCCATACTCAGACCCCTTGGCTTCTCAGCTTCTACTTCCAATGAGCTTGTTATGAAAGCTCTTCCAAAATATTAGTGTTTTCTTCAGCAAGTCCAGTGAACATAATTCCCTCCATCTCACAAACATAGGGTCAAGTGACCATCTCCCAGCATCTAAGGACAAGAAAAACCTGAGGGGCTGGAACAAGGAGGTCAGAGAGCCAGGTTTCACCCTCTAATTCTCAAAAGCTTCCTGACCGCTCGGCTCCACCCCTGTCCATGTGCCTGCGCCATGCTGCTTCCCTGGATGCTGGCTCTCTGCCTTCTTGTCAGCGATGCACAGGGTGAGAAAAAGGCCATCTCAACCCAGCTCAAGTGCCTTCTGTGAAATATTACAGTCATTGCGTCTTAGTTGAATTTCCTGAGAGTTAAGGGAATGAGCATTTAACCAGTAGCCTTAGGTCAGGCCCAATAAGCTGCTGCCCAGCAGTGCAGGAATGAGATGAATGTGGTAAACAAGGCCACAGGATCTGTGGGCCGGGCAGGCACAGCAGCTTGTCTGATAGAAGTAGCAAGTCTGTGTATCCTTGATGGTTGTTGTAGAGTTTAGGGGCACTGATAAATAATAACCCTCCATTCTCTGCCAAAGTTCTGAATTAATTGAGAAACGATGCAAAAGAACAAGGCTAATGAGAGATCAAGATAACAATAGTACTACTGAGGAAGTTGATATTGGCAAATGTGGCTGTATCATTTAGTAGCAATCGGCTTCTTGATCCTGAACTCCAGGATTAGGAAAACTAACCTACCCGCTTTAGGCAAGAAAATGATAGCTCTCCCTCTCCCCAACCTGGTCTCCCACCCCTATCCAGGGATGATCCCTTCTAATTTTACTTCATAGGAGGAGGAAAGCATAGTGTATGTCCCCTGGGGAGCCTGGCTAAAGAGCGAGGTGTTGTGTGGAGCATGCCCGACTCATTCATCCCAAATTTGCCAGAGAAGTGACCCCTCTACCACAGAAGGATCAAGTCAAAAGTCAAATCTGAATCTGATCAAATCTCCAGGTCTAATTACCAATTCGCCAGCAATACCTGGGGCAGGGAAACATCTCTAAAGATAACAGAGCAACTCATGCATACTGTGGGATGTTCTATAAGATAAATGACCCAAGTTCCACAGCCAATAAATTTCAAAGAAAAAAAAAAGTGATGGAAGGAAAATAATATAGATTAAAAGACATCTAAGAAGCTTTTTCATTATAGGGGACTGAAATGCAAAAGTAGGAAGTCAAGAAACACCTGAAGTAACAGGCAAATTTGACCTTGAAATATGGAATGAAGCAGGGCAAAATAGAGTTTTGCCAAGAAAATGCACTGGTCATAGCAAACACCCTCTTCCAACAACACAAGTGAAGACTCTACACATGGACATCACCAGATGATCAACACCGAAATCAGATTGATTATGTTCTTTGCAGCCAAAGATGGAGAAGCTCTATTCAATCAACAAAAACAAGACCGGGAGCTGACTGTGGCTCAGATCATGAACTCCTTATTGCCAAATTCAGACTTAAATTGAAGAAAGTAGGGAAAACCACTAGACCATTCAGGTATGGCCTAAATCAAATCCCTTATGATTATACAGTGGAAGTGAGAAATAGATTTAAGGGCCTAGATCTGATAGATAGAGTGCCTGATGAACTATGGAATGAGGTTCGTGACATTGTACAGGAGACAGGGATCAAGACCATCCCCATGGAAAAGAAATGCAAAAAAGCAAAATGGCTGTCTGGGGAGGCCTTACAAATAGCTGTGAAAAGAAGAGATGCGAAAAGCAAAGGAGAAAAGGAAAGATATAAACATCTGAATGCAGAGTTCCAAAGAATAGCAAGAAGAGATAAGAAAGCCTTCTTCAGTGATCAATGCAAAGAAATAGAGGAAAACAACAGAATGGGAAAGACTAGAGATCTCTTCAAGAAAATTAGGGGAAGATTTCATGCAAAGATGGGCTCGATAAAGGACAGAAATGGTATGGACCTAACAGAAGCAGAAGATATTAAGAAGAGATGGCAAGAATACACAGAAGAACTGTACAAGAAGATCTTCATGACCCAGATAATCACGATGATGTGATCACTGACCTACAGCCAGACATCCTGGAATGTGAAGTCAAGTGGGCCTTAGAAAGCGTCATTACGAACAAAGCTAGTGGAGGAATGGAATTCCAGTTGAGCTATTTCAAAACCTGAAAGATGATGCTGTGAAAGTGCTGCATTCAGAGGGGGTTTGGCTGCGGGCGCTGGGATGCGGGGGGCGGAGAGCGGCTGCGGTGGTCTGCTGCAGCAGCAGCCGCGGGGCCTGACGAGGAGACCATGGGCGCCTCAACCTCCTGGGGCCTGCCCGCCCGCGTCCCAGATCCGCACCGCGAGCCACAGGAGGCTCCAGGCCCGAACCAACTGCCCATCGAGATGCTCCGGAAGGTGCTGAGCTACCTGCCCCCAAGCACGCTGCTCCGGCACTGCCGCCCGGTGTGCCGGCACTGGCGAGACGTGGTGGACGGCTGGGACCTGTGGCGGAGCATCCTGCCTCGGAAACACCCCGACCTGTGGCCCGTCATCAGCACCTGCCTGCCCCCTGCTGACGACCTGCATCCTGGGCCCTGCATCCTGGGCCGCTTCTGCGAGCGCAGACCCATAGGACGCAAGCTCACCGCGAACCCCGCGGGCAAAGACCTCTGGAACTGTATGGTGCTGAGTGGTAGCGATAGCTCAGAGGAAGAGGAAGACTTGGGGGCCAGGCTGAAGACTTCTGGGGAGACGAGCTACAGTCCTGCCTACAGGTGTTGGTACAAAGGAGAAATTTTGGACCTGGAGGAGGAGGGTCTGTGGCAGGAACTCCTGGATAGTGGAAAGATTTGGATTTCTGTCTGTGGCCGCTGGACAGAACAACAAGGCAGTGACCGGATGTATCAGCTAGTCGTCAAGCTTCTAGATGCCAACTATGCCATCTTGCATTATTTCTTCCATAAACGTTTTCCCGTCCGGCCGCGGACAGGCAGTTTCTCCTTTCGGATCATGCATGCCTTCACCAACATCAAGAAGGGCGTCCGCTTTGTGTTGTTTGACCACAGTGTCGAGGGCTATGATTCGTGGCCTGAGCAGTGTGGAGTCTGCAGGCCCCAATCCAGTGTCATCGTACGGATCTGTCCCTAGGCTGTCCCTGTAAGACAACCTGACCGTGCCTTCCAGGAGCTGGGACCATTGGCCAGACCACCTCAGTAATCAAAAGCTTGTAGCTCCTGGCATCCTGGGATCTCTCCTGGGTTCAATCAAGGGTCCTACTGGGCCCTGTCTTTAAATTCTATGAGAAACTACGAGAAGAACATTCTTACATCAAGGTTACTGACTGAACGCAGCCCCTGTTCTACGGAGTGGAGACACACAGGTGAAAACAAGGAAGTGGTGAGAGGGCTCCTCACCCGCCGCCCCCCAGTGCCAGGCCCCTCTGGTTCGGCCCCCATGCCCTCTGCCCTTGTCTTCTGTTTCTGCTGCAGAGGCTTCATTGATCACTTCCAAGAAACCCTCTCCTTGTGTCTGAACCAGAAACTCATCCCTCTGGCTAATTCCAGTCTCTAACCTTCTGTGATTTCAAGACTGTGACCAGGACTCAGAGCTGAAAGTTAAACTAGCTCAAAAAATTGTTTAGAGGCAGAGCCTTCTGCCCACCCTGTGAACAATGAACTTGGTCCCCAGAGCCCAACCCTATTCTGGATTCTATGGTGGACAAAATTATTTTGTTACTTTGAAATTATTTTTGAATATGGAGATAATAAATCAAGAATGTATCTTCCAATCATAGTTAATAAATATAATATTTGCCTAAAAAAAAAAAAAGTGCTGCATTCAATATGCCAGCAAATTTGGAAAACTCAGCAGTGGCCACAGGACTGGAAAAGGTCAGTTTTCATTCCAATCCCAAAGAAAGGCAATGCCAAAGAATGCTCAAACTACTGCACAATTGCACTCATCTCACATGCTAGTAAAGTAATGCTCAAAATTCTCCAAGCCAGGCTTCAGCAATATGTGAACGGTGAGCTTCCTGATGTTCAAGCTGGTTTTAGAAAAGGCAAAGGAACCAGAGATCAAATTGCCAACATCTGCTGGATCATGGAAAAGGCAAGAGAAAAAACATCTATTTCTGCTTTATTGACTATGCCAAAAAGCAAGAGAAAAAAACATCTATTTCTGCTTTATTGTCTATGCCAAAGCCTTTGACTGTGTGGATCACAATAAACTGTGGAAAATTCTGAAAGAGATGGGAATACCAGACCACCTGACCTGCCTCTTGAGAAATCTGTATGCAGGTCAAGAAGCAACAGTTAGAACTGGATATGGAACAACAGACTGGTTCCAAATAGGAAAAGGAGTACGTCAAGGCTGTATATTGTCACCCTGTTTATTTAACTTATATGCAGAGTACATCATGAGAAACGCTGGACTGGAAGAAGCACAAGCTGGAATCAAGATTGCCGGGAGAAATATCAAGAACCTCAGATATGCAGATGACACCACCCTTACGGCAGAAAGTGAAGAACTAAAAAGCCTCTTGATGAAAGTGAAAGTGGAGAGTGAAAAACTTGGCTTAAAGCTCAACATTCAGAAAATGAAGATCATGGCATCCGGTCCCATCACTTCATGGGAAATAGATAGGGAAACAGTGGAAACAGTGGCAGACTTTTTTTGGGGGGGCTCCAAAATCACTGCAGATGGTGACTGCAGCCATGAAATTAAAAGACGCTTACTCCTTGGAAGGAAAGTTATGACCAACCTAGATAGCATATTCAAAAGCAGAGACATTATTTTGCCACAAAGGTCCGTCTAGTCACGGCTATGGTTTTTCCTGTGGTCATGTATGAATGTGAGAGTTGGACTGTGAAGGCTGAGCACCGAAGAATTGCTACTTTTGAACTGTGGTGTTGGAAAAGACTCTTGAGAGTCCCTTGGACTGCAAGGAGATCCAACCAGTCCATTCTGAAGGAGATCAGCCCTGGGATTTCTTTGGAAGGAATGATGCTAAAGCTGAAACTCCAGTACTTTGGCCGCCTCATGCGAAGAGTTAACTCATTGGAAAAGACTCTGATGCTGGGAGGGATTGGGGGCAGGAGGAGAAGGGGACGACAGAGGATGAGATGGCTGGATGGCATCACTGACTCGATGGATGTGAGTCTGAGTGAACTCCGGGAGCTGGTGATGGACAAGGAGGCCTGGCGTGCTGCGATTCATGGGGTCGCAAAGGGTCGGACACGACTGAGTGACTGAACTGAACTGAACTGAAGAAACCTATAAACTAATATTAATGATTGGGTTTTATTTGGGTTCTGATTCCAAAAACAAGTTGAAAGAAATTATGTGATAACTTGGAAAATTTGAATGTTAATTGAATATTCAATAACATTAATGAAATAAGTTTTGAGCATCATAATGGTATTGTGGTTTTTTTTTTCAAGTGTCTTTAATTCCCATATAGTTGAAGGTACTGTCAAAACATGATAGAGGTGAATCAGAATGTTCCTGCACCAAACTCAGCAGATAAACTGATAACGTCAATAAAATAGTTCTGGCATACAAAAAAAGTAAGTTATAATTTTATCTCTAATTTGTTCATTCTGTGATATCTCTCTTTCTCTCTCTTTCTCATTTTGAGAAGAGAAATTACCTCTTAATAGTTTCCTAAGTTTGGACCCTTTTAAAAGGAGTCATTCCAGTCATCTCTGAAATCTAGAATTTTTTTAACCTTGCTAAAATTATCTAGGACATAGTCACTGTTTCTGAGCTAATAACAGACACCTCACTGTGTTCTGGTATCCTCTCTAAGAGCACATCGATCTAGATGCTTCTCCTTTTCCCTTTTTTATTCATCCATTTCAGTCGTATTAGTCCCTCCATAACTCCCTTTCTTGGATGAAGTCATTTCAAAATAACACTCTTCTGAATCATATTTGAAGCAGACTGTCTGTACTGATGAATGATACAGCTAATAACTAATTGTTTTGCACCCTTTTCCCATCTAAAAGGCTCACATACCCAAGGACCCTCTTTTCTCCGTGACTGAAGGCTTGTGCAGTTCCTCCGGTTTGTTAAGTCACTGCAGCCCATCAGCATCTCTGTGGCCCTCACGTGGCCCATGCACATATGCTAAGCTTAATACCTGAGTAGTTCAAGGATGAACTGTAACACACTACACCCAAAGCTCTCACTTTTGCTGTGGCTGTGTCTCTCCTAAGAGCAGTGTGACCAACCTGTGCTTGTCAGATCCTGTGTAGCAGACGCCTGCCAAGACCGGTGTCAACTGAGCCACTCCCTGCTAAGTACCCCTCCCCGACATCTCCCAGGGTCGTGTCTGGCTAAGCCCTGTCGTTGTGAATGTTAAGGTCACCTACATGACCTTTGACAGAAGCTTTTTGGCTGAAAGCAGGAAAGACCCATCCTCCGTACCCTTACAGCTAACCCATAGCCTTGTCTCTATAAAAACAGATCCTCAACTGTGGATCAAACTCAGAGACTTGTGATGACCCACCAAGGAGAAAATCCCACATATCTGACACTTAAAACCTGAAGTTTCCTGCCCAGTTACAAAGGACAAAAACAACTCCATCAGAAAAAAAGCCAGCCACATGGCTCAGTATGAGGGTCCACAAACCATGGCAGCCATAAACACAGGTTTACTAAAGTCCAGACCTAAGCTACAGACCCTGGCCTCACCAAAGCCTCTTCACATGTTAGTTGGGTCCCCAAATTCTACTCCCTGTTTATTTCTTAAGGCTCCTGGTTCAGTGAATCAGATGTTGAAGTTCTGTGGATCCTCAATAAATAGCCCCCTCTTTCCTTGCCCTGAGTTCAAGGCCAATTAAAAAGTAGAAGTCAATATTACTTTTTATTACTTTGATAAAGTTAAAATTGAAGAAGGGGACTCACATTATTGGATAAATGAACTTTCCAATAGTGAACCCCAGACTTAGAGGCTTCCCCCGTTATAGATCATGCTAGAAAACTTAAGTCTCCCCACTGGGACAAGTCCCTTTAAAACATCCTACAGAATGCATGCTTCTGTGGGTGACCTAACTCCCAAAAGGAGAAATGGAGATGCTGAACTAATGTTCAGTTTGTTCTTGTCAAATTTGTCAGTCGACTAAGTTATTAACTTCTCTTCTGGGGAGAGAGGCCAAGAGTATTACTCTGGAGAATCTCCCACCGTATAAAATAAACCATCAAGAGTGGGGGAAAGCACTTTTCTCCAATAAGAGTCATGATTAATCATCTTAAATGACACCAGGATACCTTTTTGTCTGCTTTCTGCTGTGTGTTATGAGAAATGTGAATGACCAGTTTCCAATCTAGTGCAACCATTACAATCCGCTAATGGAAATGGTCTTGATTTGGGTAGTAAAAGAGTCCTAGTGTCAGGAAGCCAACATTTGGAGAATGATTATTAAAGTATAATGATGAGTAACGACATTCCCATCACCAGGCAGTGGGAAGGATGGGTTTCCTCCTGCCCATTTCTGCCTCACGGCTGCATTCTGCACAGAGCCTTCTGCAAATCAACCTTGAGCCTTCTCATCCTCTGTCAAC
This sequence comes from Bison bison bison, assembly GCF_000754665.1. Lineage (NCBI taxonomy): Eukaryota > Metazoa > Chordata > Mammalia > Artiodactyla > Bovidae > Bison > Bison bison. The sequence goes on along the minus strand of NW_011494684.1, from coordinate 364,284 downwards.
AGGTCCTGGGTGGGACTTGAAGGAGGGTGGCAGGAGCTTCATTCATTTTAATGACTACATAGTATTCTATCACATTGTCATGAACCAATTCTCCATTCCTGATATTTCTGTTGTTACAAAATAGCTGCAATGAATATCCTTAGGTAGGGCCCTGATCCCAAGGAGCTTGTAGTCCAGTGGAAAAGACTGGACTATAATAATAAGTAGTCACTAATTATGAAAATAATTAATTACAACTGTGATAAATGCTATGAAACAAAAGTACTAGATGTAGTGACAATATATTATAGGAAGACCTAACCTCCTGGCATTGAGGGTTAGTCACAAAGTGCTGCCCTAAGGAAGTGACATTTCAAGCTGACACTTGAAGAATGAGTAGGAGTTGGTCACGCAGCGGGGCTGGAGATAGGTACATGTGATGAGTGCAATGTGTGTTTGAGGTCTCTGGGTGGGGTATACAGCACCAGGGCACCACGTATACAAGTGGATACAGGCCAGAAAGAGATGCCCTTTAAAAAAGAAAGGGTGGCCAGCAAGAAAGCAAGCTGCCAGCAGCCCTGTCTCCCAGATCTTTAGAATGGGGTAGGGAAGGGCTGAGGGCATCAGGGATTGGATGGCCAGGAACTTTGGGCACAGCTGTGAAATGCTTTGTTGTTGTTTTTCAGTCGCCAAGTCATGTCTGACTCTTTGCGACCACATAAACAGCAGAATATGAGGCTTCCCTGTCCTTCACTATCTCCCGGAGTTTGCTCAAACTTATGTTTGATGTGTTGATGATGCCATCTAACCATCTCAACCTCTGTTGCCCCTTCTCCTGCCCTTAATCTTTCCCAGCATCAGGGTCTTTTCCAATGAGTAGGCTCTTCTCATCAGGTGGCCTCAGTATTGGAGCTTCAGCATCAGTCCTCCGTTGAGTATTCAGGGTTGATTTCCTTCAGGATTGACTGGTTTGATCTGGTGAAACGCTTGGGCTTTGTTTTATCCTATACACATTAGAGAGCCATTTAAAGATGTTGAAGGATTTTCTAAAGCTCAGTCTGGTGGAGCGTGGTCTGGGAGGGATAAAGCTGAAGATAGGAAAACCAGGTAGGAAACAGAACTACCTGTGTGACCTTTGGCAGGTCACATAGCGTCTCTGAGCTCTAGTTTCTTCAGCTGAAAATGGGGGTAATAATTTCTACCATATAGAATTCTGTTATGACTAGTGATATACACTACCATAAATGTTAAATGCTTAGTAAAGGCCAGCATTTATTGTTTTCCAAAATTCTTTATTCTCCTTATCTTTCATATCTACTTTGGCACAAAATCCTATTCATCTTCCCTCTTAAATACCCCTCAAATCTATGTTTTTCTCCCTATCTCCCTACATAACTCTCATAAATTCTAATTTGGCTACCAAAATGGGTTCCTGAGTTCAATCTGTGCCTCCTCTAACCCCTCCTGCCACACCTTGGCTACCAGAGTAATTAAACAGAAACCTGAATGCATCACCTGCCTGCTTGAAAACCCTCTTGATTCTTCATGCATTAAAGGATCATGAACGAATCCCTAAATATGGATTACAAAGTTCCTAGTGATCTTCCTCATTTGTACCTGTCATTCCTGCTTACCATCCTGCCAGCCCACCCCACCCTACTCCCTAAACCCTAGACATTTGGGCTGCATGATCCTTCAACACCCAACCTGTGTCATTCACCTCACATCTCTCTTTTTGGGGAGTAGGCAGTTTCATGCCACACAACATGCAGGATTTTCATTCCCAGACCAGGCATCCACCCCATACCCCTGCAGTGGAAGGGCTAACCACTGAACCACCAGGAAATTTCCGTCACCCCACATCTTTACTCACACTTTTGCTCCTGTCCCAACACACCATCCCTTATTGCCACAAATCCCAGCCCCTATTCTGAGACTCTATTTCAATGTCACCTCTTTTTTCTCTCATATTCACAACCTCCCCAAATTCTATATCCATTCCTTCCCTGAACTCCCATATTACTGTCTACATCCGTGTGTTACAGTCCTTATCACATTTATATTAGGGCTTCCCAGGTGGTTCTGTGATAAAGAATACATCTGCAAATTCAGAAGACATGGGTTCAATCCCTGGGTCAGGAAGATCCCCTGGAGAAGGAAATGTCAACCCACTCCAGTCTTCTTGCCTGGAAAATCCCATGGACAGAAGAGGCTGGCGGGCTACAGTCCATGGAGTCGCAAAGAGTTGGACACGACTGAGCAGCTAAGCACACATGCACACACATTTATATTAATTTAATATGTTTATATTAACTTTTCACCTCCAAGGCTATGGATTTCTCAACAACAGTGGCCTTTTTTAATCACCCTCGTACCCTCAGTGCCTAGCATACATTCTTTATGTATTATTGGGCTACACTCACTGAGCAAGTGAATGCAGGAATGAATCAAACATAAAAGTCATTCTATGTTTGAAACTACTTGGTTTGGGGCTTACAGGACTCAGCCTCTAGGTGGCCTGTGTTTTGGGGGTCTCCCTTGGCCATCAAAAAGGGATGGTTCCCTTTTTGGTTCCTCCCTGCCTCCAGGGAGTCTAGGGAGGAGAGAGGCAACTAATCTCTTCTCTCTCCCATGTGTCACCCACTTGCACCTGGACCCCACCTTGGGACCCATGCCTGCAGCCCCCTCTTCATGTGAAGCTGCAGTGCCATCTACTGGTGACTGGAAGACCTGCAGGTCAGGCTGAAGAAGGAAAGAAGGCATTAAGGGCCCCTACGGTTTAATCTGGATATGGAATCTCAGCTATCGAACCCCACACTGGGAGGTTTGTCCACCTATGTGAGCCCAGACTTGATGGAGGTAGCCTCTTATTTATATTTCTCATTGACCAAAAACTCTCAGGCATGTCTCGGTGGTCAGAGCCCTTTCTTCAAACCTTGAAACTGGTACCCCCACACTCAGTGCTCCCAGAAGCTAGTAGCCCTAACTCCGGAACACAAAATCCCTCCCTGGTCCTCTCAGGGAGTAGAACCTCTCACTTGGACCCACTGACAACACTCAAGAATTTGTGACCAGAGCCTCTTCTTTAGGTGTTAATGACCAGATGTCTCTGCCAAGCCCCTCAGTAAACAGGGCCACTGACTCAGATGTCTCAGAGATGAGGACCTTTCTTCAGGTCCTCAGTGAGCAGAGCCCAGACTCAGCACTGTCAGTGACCAGGACCCTCACTGAGATCCCTCAGTTATCAGAGCTCTTGTCTCTGTTTCCTTAGCAGCCAGACCCCTCTCTCAGCCCCTCAGTGAGCCAAGGCCCCTCATTCAGATCTCTCCAGTTTTCACTCAGATCTCAGTGGCTGGGCCCCTCCCTTGGATTCCTCAACAGACCCACAAGAAAGACCTTATGGCATTACTAAAGCAAAAACAAAACAAAAACTTTATTTTAAAAAATTCAACATTTGCAGAAAAGCATCAATGGGACCATTGTGGGATAAAAAAACTCAACTGTAGTGACCTTTGCCCTTATTTTGTGGTTTAACTGTTTTTACAGTGAATGACATATTAAGACCAATCATAATTTTTAAGATGTTTAGACCTTTAACTTTCTTGACTCAGCCCCACGCCCTTAGGTGCCCAGTGCCCACTCTCAGGCCTTTGTGGTTGAAGGGGCTTAATTAAGGTCTGGTGACATAACGAGAGCTCAGTGGGTCCCTTAAGGTCACTCGTCCATCTTCTGCTTCCCTCTGGTCCCTGGGGAATCTGCCAAAGCCTCTTGTCTCCAGGACTTCTGCCTCCTGCATTCCCTGGGCCCCTTGTTCAGACAAGGGCCACAGCTGAGCCCAAATCTCAGGAGAAGGTGTGGGCTTGCTGGGCTAATTGGTGCAGTCCCAAGGACTGTCCCCCAAAAGGCCAACTTTGGCCACCCTCACCCCAGCCCACCTGTATCAGGCGTGATTAGCAATAATCCTCTTTGAAATGCTGCCACACACTAATCCACGTGAACCATGTAACAAACAAACCAACTTCCACTTTGACTCCAAATCCTCAGAGAACATAGCTTAGGGTCCAAAGTAAATACAATTATGGGAGAAACTGGTGGATAGGAAATTGTGTCTCAAATTCCCACTCTCATTCTCAGCCCTCCCAGAGCCATTTATCCCCTCTATTTTGACCCAAGCTGGGCTCCCCTGCCCTTAGCCAGGATACCCATGGGATTCCTTTAAGCATTAACCAATGCTTTGGTCTCCAGCTGCCCCAAGGCCTGCTTTTCCCTTTCACAAACAGAGACTTCAGCATCTAAGGCTTACTTTCAGACAAACAAAATCATCCCCTGCTTATCAAAGTCATAACTGGTCATTCATTCAGTCTACTAATTCCTGTATTCACTCATTAATTCATTTATTCTTACCACACATCTTTATTAAGATATGCTGTGTATTGAGTTCTGTGATAGATGCTGGGGATTGAGCAGTGAATTAAATAGAGCCCCTGACCTTGTGGAATTTACCTCCAAATGGGAGATAACAGATGTTAGACAAACTACATGGTTAGTTACTTAAAAATCACTTCCATGCTGCAAAGGAGATAGGCCTAATCTGACCTAGACCTGTACTACAGTCTCTGGGTGACATAAAAGTGGATAAGACATAAATTACTGTCAAAGAGTCAAAATCTAGGTGCAGAGCCAACTTAGAACTCCTGTTGAGGAGAGGAGAAAGTTAGACAAATCTCTCACCCTAAATAAAGCTCTCAAGAATATCTCAAAGACTCCTGATGACTGGAAAAAATTGAGAGTTTTTTTTCCTCATTTGTCTTCAGATAAAGGAGCCTAAGAAGCAGGACCAAGATGTCAGGCCTGGCAGGCTAGATGAGCACAAACAGGTCATCAGGAAAGCAAACTCAGTTTAGGAAATGTAGCAGCAAAGCAAAAACCTAAGAGACAGGAGTTGAAGGAGGGTGGGTTTTTTAGAATCAGAGCAAGATACAGACAGACTTTAAAGCAAAAGGGGCTGATTTCACTCATACATGAGATTTCTGTCCACTGATCAATGTCGGGCCCTGTGCTGGGCACTAAGGATACAGCTACTAGCACATAAGTTTAGTTGGGAAAACAGACATACAACTAAACACAATAATTGCTCTCAAAATATGTGCAGGAGACTTAGTGGTGACCACTACTAAGGTTATCCGTATAATAATAATGTCACCTCCACTAATTTGGGAGAGGAAGAGGCAGCATCACAGCCAGCACTCAGGAATGGCTTCTCCAAAGCCTGAGCTACGTGTGCAGCAGACAGCAGTGGGCAATCACTAACGCACCAACAGTCGTGCCAATTTCAAATCATCAGATTGCATGGAGATGTAATGGTTATTTTTACCATTGGCTTTCATTTCCTGCAAAAATCTTCCCAGGTTTAGATAAAATTGGGTTCAACCTTTGAGAGCGTGTGTGAATATGGATGACATCCATCTCTTGTGGTGGGCGGAGAAATGATCGAGAATGGCTGTTGCATGCAACTGAGGATGAATCACGTTCTTAGACCAGAAAGGGAGCTGAGTGGGAGGCCGAGCGGAAGGGAGCTGCAAGTATGAATCTGGGTTTTTTAGCCTGGAGGCAACAAAGCTGTCAGGAGACCTCTCCAGTGGGGAAGGAATCAAGGTTCTCAGATCTAATCAAGTCTGGAACTTGGAGAGGAAGCCAGCCCACAGGCTCAGAAAGTCTAGCTGGAGGGGAGAGTCTCCTTACTGTGGGAACTGCTTGCTCTGCTTAGAAATATAACTATTGGTAAACTATTCGTATGTTCAGTTTTTTCTCTTTCTCTCAGTTCTTCATAAAACCTTTCAGAAATGCCAGCTATATGTGTGCTTCCTCCAATGAATATGTATTGCTTGCTTAATTTTTTAAAGATATTTATTAAAAGTCATAGAAAGAAAAAACTTTAAAGTGAAAATGCTAGTTTGAGGTGTGTTTCAGAGCAGTGAATGACAACTTTGTTCACATTCCCAGGAGAGTTGTGAAAAATGAACAGTTTAACCCAGGTTGGGTGTTAGGGGCAGGGGTAGACAGGCAGCTGTTTTTCTTAAATATCTATTTATTCATTCATTCATTCATTTGGCATGGCCAGGCATCCCTTGATCAGACATTCCCTCACCAGGGATCAAATCTGGACCCCTTGCATTGGGAGCACAGTCTTAGCCACTGAGCCACCAGGGAAGTCCCAGGCAGCTGATTTTTAAGTCAGAAAACTCCAAGGTTGCTGCGGTAGATGAGATGGGGAAAGTTGGGGTCCTTGGCCATCTCCCTACGCCCACAACCACAGAATTCTCCCTTGAGAACATCCCTCTGCTAGGCCTGCCTGAGTTTCCGTGGTGGTTTGTTTTTGTGAGTAAAGTCCTTTCCGTTACTGATGGATAACAGTGGTCAGACCGACACTAAGGAGACTGTCCAGTTCTCAGCCTCAAAAACCCTGTGAAGTCAGAGGGGAGCCAGGAGAGCCTAGTGAGCAGGAGATGCCTGCCAAGAGTCGCCATCTCCTCTCCATCTCTGTAAAGTCCACATCCTCAAACAAGCTCACACTCCACCTCACCAGCGAAATCTCCCCGGCTCTTTAGGCCACCACGGACCTCTGCCTCCTGGAGTTATCTTTCTTTATTAAGATTGAGCATCATTGCATGTCTTTCCTTTCTGGAAAAACATCTGGTCACATACTCTGTTTATTCACTGGGGCCTCTGTGTATACTTTAAAAATCAATTTATGAAAGTTCTTGCTGCAGCTGGCTGCAAATATTTCCCTAGTGTGTTTGCCTTTTAACTTGGGTTACCTTTTATTTTTTTAACTTGTAAAAGTTTAAAATACTTCGATAATCATCAGTTAACCTTTCCCTTTATGACTGCTTCTATTGCTTCTAAGATGGAAAATTCATTCTTTCCAGAGATTTGATAAATAGGTTGGTGTTTCCAAAGTTTTTAAAGCTCTTTAGTCCATCTGGGACGTTCTGGGTGTACAACGTGAGGAAAAGATATAGATTATTTTTCTTTGATGCTAGCCATTTTTTTCCAGACCATGTACAAAATAAATTTCTTCCTTTACCAATAATTTTTGATTCCAACTTTATGGTATATTGAATTCATTTCTACCAGGGCCATCTTTTTTTCCAGCAACCTATTCAGTTCCAAATAATGATATTTTTGTCACTTGATGGTACATTCTGTACATTCTGTTAACTATGCTCAAAGTTGTTTAAAGGAAGAAATCACATATTTTCCTCCCAAATTATTCATTCAACAAATATTTATAAAATGTCAAATACGGCCCAGGCACTTTTTGGTGCTAGAAATAGAGCAGAGAATAAGGTAGGATCAAGTTTCTGCCTTTATTTACTTGTGATTGATTGAGCATTGATGATCAAGAGAAGAAAGTGTTGAGTGGCAAGCTGTGCTTCTCAGGGCGATGAAGGGAAGGGCCCTGGAGGCTTCCTTTGAGACCTGAGGGATAAGCGGGCACTAATACGAAGAGGAGGAGGCTGGAGAATCTGCAATGAAATGGGACCTAGGCCAGGTAACCCCTCCTAGAACCTTGATTCCAGCTTCCTAGAGGAAAAGAAACAGGTGAAGATAGGGAAACCAAAGATTCTAGCTGGGCTGTCATGAGAAGGAGAGGGGAGCTCCTGTTCCATGCCAGGTATCATGACAATACTTCCATACGATTCTTCTTTCATCCTCAGACTCCTCCTTGAGCTGATATGTTATTTATCCCACTACATACATGGAAGACTAAGGCCTGGAGTGTTTACATTACTCACTTGCTAACAGCCTGGATCACAACAAGGTCAAGATGAAGGGAGGCCTTGGAACATGAATATCCTTCTCTGGGTTTCCTTCTCCTTGGCTGAGGAAACCTTGTCATCCCTGCCCCTTTGTGTGTCTTGGAGTCCTGTCATGCAATCCTAGATCTAAGTTGTCCTCAAACTATGCTGGGTCCTCAGGCTGGCAGGGGCCTAGGTCAGCCCTTGGAATCTTTGAACCCATACACAACATTGTCTTTTCAAGTCCTAAGTTCACTGCCCAGATCTGGTAGAGCTCAACAAGCTAAAATACTCATCAGAACCAAAGGGTTGTTGCCAATATTCACTCCGAAGTTCAAAACAGTGAACGTAAATGCAGGCTCACAGCCTTCCTGGGTATCTTTTCAGACTTCTTTCCCAAAGTTTCCCATTCCTATTTGTTCCACACAAGTCATGCCCATGCCCACCCATCTGGCTGCCATCTTTCCTTCCTCTGTACCCTGTGCTCTAGTTGTTCATGTCAGTTGCCTCCACCCTGTCACTCCCCTGATGCATCACAATAAAGATGGCAACTATTCTTTATACCCGGGGCTTCCCAGGTGGTGCTAGTGGTAAAGAACCATCTGGCAATGCAGGAGATACAAGAGATGTAGGCTCAATCCTTGGGTCAGGAAGGTCTCCTGGAGGACAGCATGGCAACCCACTCCAGTGTTCCTGCCTGGGTAATCCCATGGACAGGGGAGCCTGGTGGGCTATGGTCCATAGGGTCGCAAATAGACACTACGGAAGTGACTCAGCACGCATGCACACACATTCCTTATTTCAGTGCTACCTGAGGAGAGGTCAACACCCCAGTGCCAGGCCACAGATTGTTACCAGTCCATGATGAGATTCAGAGTAAAGGCTTAGACAGGGAACTCTGCTCAATGTTATGTGGCAGCCTGGTTGGGAGAGGAATTTGGAGAAGAATGGATACATGTATACGTATGCCTGAGCCACTCTGCTGCACCTGAAACCATCACATTGTTAATTAGCTATGTTCCAATATAAAAGAGAAAGTTAAAAGACAGAGAGAGAGAGAGAGAAGAGCAAGTGCTTAGAAACATAGCAATTTGACAGAATAATTATAGGTTATTTGAACCTAATCATAAAAAGTCTACTAAATGCACTGTGATATCCTGGATTGGATCCTGAAACAGAAAGAGTACATTAGCCAGAAAACCGCTGAACTCCAAAGAGAGTCCATAGTTTAGTCACGGTGCAATGCGAATTTGTTAGTTTTTACAAATATGCTTCAGTTATCTAAGATGTTAGCACTGGAGAATCTGAGTGAGGATACAGCAAGTTGCTCTATTCTCTTTGCAACTTTTCTGTAGATCTACAATTATTCCAAAATAAAATGTCTTTATTTTAATATGGGCTTATGTTTTTTTTTCTTTTCCAGCTCTTTTATTCCTTTAACACATTAACAAAAGATTCCCCAAAGTTAAAATAAAGCTTTGAAAAATATACAGTTTCACATTATTTACATGACATATGAATACGGATTCCAATATCCCACAGGCATTATGTCAGAGATACAGTGGGAAGGCATAATGTAACTCATTTTGCATGGCTTTCTTCAATTTCACTTTTCTAGCCATATATCTGTACTTTACAAAAGTGTCAGTTTGCTGTGGATTCAAAAGGGAAATTTGAAAAATGAAAGTGGTCCTCTACCATAGAGAGCTGGTGAAGCACTGCTTCAGACATTCTGTATCCTCCTCAGCACTTGTCACCATGATAGTTACAGATGCTAATCATGAATTCTTGGTGATGACAGCCAGACTCACAGGTGCAGGTTTTGAAACCAGTTTCTGCACTCTCTGAGTAAAGTCACAGCCCAGGGCCCTGTCATCACTCAAATCCAGGCGCATTTCAGAGTTTGGTCATGTACCCCATATGTCACAGCTCAGCTGTCACATCGCAGATACTGCCACACCTCAGGGCCAAGCACAGGCTGTGATAGGACCTTGGGAAGTGCCAGTGTATAAAGACGGATGGCTCAGGCCCCAGGTTGTTCTATGCCTGAAGGGTGGCAGGGCCCTGGGATATGCCTTTATCTGTGAGATGGCAGAGCCCTGCTCTATGACTGTATCTGGGGTATGACAAGACCCTGGAGTGTGACACGGTTCTGGAAGGTGTCCAGGCCCTGTGAGGTATGGTATCAATGAGTTCTGGGCTCTGACAAGTTCTGACCATGACAAGGTGCAGACTCTATTTCTGTCTGGGTTTCACAGGACACCAAATGCCCTAGGAAAAACCTCTCTAGTGTTCAGGTTGGATCTTAGTGTGTCTTGGATCTGTGGACAGGACGGCTGAACCAATCTAGAGGGGAAACGTGTGCGGCCAGATTTGGAGTAGAGTTTGCTCTGAGCTCCAGAGCTGTTGGTCAAGCCTGTCCTTGCTCCTGTATGAAACAGACACAGAACTCCTAACTCACAGCACAGAATCTTGGCTTCCAGGGAATATGCCTTGGGCCATCACCCCAGGGAGGCTAGCCAGAGTTCACCTGACTCCCCGCCTCCT
>NW_011494684.1:349839-353856 GCF_000754665.1 Bison bison bison | reverse complement strand
GCACCAGTCCCCGACAAGGCTGAATTCAGGCCACACGTGAGGCCACAGTGCCATCTGCTGGCTGTTGTGAGCCATGCTGGACAGGCCAGGAACATGCTGGACAGATTAGGGGCATCTGGAAGCCTCCCCCATAACCTCAGTTCAGGATTAATAGAGGGGCCTCCCCCTTAAGCCCCAGTGACCAGGACCCCTCACTCAGACTTTAGTCATCAGAGGCTTCCCGCCAGGTCCTTTAGTGGCCATAACACCAGTACAAATCCTCAGGGATCAGGCCCCTCACTCAGCCCCCAATCCTGCCCCCCCACAGTGACCAGGGCCTCCTTCTCAGGCCCCATAATGACCAGAAACCTTCACTTGGGCCTCAATGGTCAGAACCCTTCACTCAAGCCCCATAGTTACTAGAGCCTCCCTCTCAGTCCACTTAATGACCAGGACCTACAGCTTATGACTCCCAGAGACCAGGGACCCTCAATCAAGCCCCAGTGACCAGGGCATCTCAGTGACCTTGAGTCCACTCATTCAGGGCTCTCTGCCCCTCAGTAACTAGAGACCCTTACTCAGAGCCCAGTGGGCATATACTACTATTACTACGCTTCAGTCAAGTCTGACTCTGAGTGACCCTATGGACTGTAGCCCACCAGGCTCCTCTGTCCATGGGATTCTCCAGACAAGAATACTGGAGTGGGTTGCCATGCCCTCCTCCAGGGGAATCTTCCGGTGGCGATATAGAGTGGTACTGGGGGGCTCTTGGCCCCCCAAGTGGCGAGCCTGTCCCGTCCAGTTCCCTCATCTACCTTCCCCCTCCCACTAGTCTCCAGAGAGGCTGAGACAGAGGCCTCTGGTCACCAGGGCTTTCCATCTTGTTCTGCCTGCGCTCCTGGTCCCTGCTTCAGACATGGCCACGGCCGTGTCCGGGTCTCACGAAGACAGTAAGCTTTGCTGAGGCATTTGATCTCATCCCAGAAACCCTGACCTGAGAAGACCTGATTCTGTCTACAGCAGGGCAGCCCACTTTCCCCCACCAGGGGCTCAGAGCTGCTCGCCCTCCAACACTAGGTCACTCTCTGTGTTCGCTCACCCCATCTCTCTCACAAACAGGGCCTCTGTCCCACCACAGTCCTGTCACACAGGGCTGAACACTCCTCAGACCCAGCCTCCCACCAGGCCTGACACCCACCCCAGGCCCTGGTGTCGCTGGGCCCTCCCAGACTCCTGGACAGAAATACCGTAGAAATGAGTAGTGCTTCCACAAGATTCTTAGCAAGCAAAGTTTTTTTACTAAACTAGATCACTGTGCACCAGAAAAACATGGTGGGGGAAAAAATATGCCAGCTCCCCAAGTTGAAGGGGCAAGTTGCCTTTACAATGAAAGAGAAGGTTTGGGGACTTCTCTGGTGGTCCAATGGTTAAGATATTACCTTTCAGTGCAGGGAGTGTGGGTTCAATCCCTGGTCAGGGAGCTAAGATTCCACATGTCTCAAGGCCAAAAACTCAAAACATAAAACAGAAGCAATATTGTAACAAATTCAATAAAGACTTTTAAAAAGGTCCACATTAAAAAAAAAAAAACTTAAAAAAATTTTTTTAAATTTTTTTCCAAAAAAGGGAAGATTTGTCTTGTGATCACCGATAATTCCAGAAATTGTCAATTTTTTAAAATCAGCAGCAGGGGACTCAATGGTGGCTTTGGGAAATAAGGAGTGCTTTTGTGAGGGGAAAGAATTGTATGAGCATTTTCTGCAAAGAGCACAGGAAAGATAAGGTTAAAATTTATAGTTGAGCTTCTTGTCTTGTGGCAACAAGGTATACTAGTGTAACAGAGATAAAGTTAATCTTTTACTCCTGCAAGCCTGGCTTTTGTCTCTGGGGCTCCAGCCCCCAGGGCCTTTGTTCTTTAGCTCATCAGGCCTGTTTTGCCCAAAGTTGTTTCCCAGTTCTTTCTCGAAATGGCTGTACCCCTGTCTTCCTGTCTCTCCCCATCTCCTTTTCAGACCCCAGCACAATGCAGGCCCTCCTCTCCTCAGTCCTCATACTACTCAAGTCCATGTATTTATTCAAACAAACATTAAAGGCGCTTCTACATGGGATCACATGAGGAGGGGTTAGGGAGCTGGTGTGCAGTGGACCGCAGCACAGAAGAGGCATTCGGGCTGAGATCTGAAGCACACGTAGGGGTTTGCCTAAAGGTCCAAGAGCATGAAGGTATTTGAGGAAGGAGCTGCAGGTACAAATGCAGAGAAAGGGCCGGGGGTGTTGTGAGTTCTCCACAGCCCTGTAGCTGAGCACAAAGTGAAAACAGGCAGAAGGGAGTAGAAAGACTGGGAGAGAACAGCCTGTGGGAAACCAGGGGTTGGGGGCAGGGGTGGAAGTGGGGCCACTTGTTAGGATAGCTTGAAGAAATCTGATCAAGAGACGGTAGTGGCTTTGGCTGACAGAGGAGCTGCAGAGGTACTTAGCTGCAGCAGGTTTTAGGACAGACTTTGGAGGAGAAATAGACACGACTTGGCGATGAATAAAAGTTAGAGATAAAGGGAGATAAGCCAAAGATGACTCAAGTTTCTTCTTCATTATAAATAATGAAGACTGGAGCACAGCCAAATACAGGAAATGAGATCAGAAGTTCCATCTTAGACATAGTTAAGTTAGAGATGTCTGAGCTCAGCAGTAGAAACTGGATATGTAAATCTGGAATCATCAACAGAGACAACCTGTGTGAGGCCGAAGATGTGGCAGAGATCACCTGGCCCTCAGGGGATGCTGGACTATCTTACACCGGGTCAGGCTGACCAAAAGAAGAACCCCAAATAGGCAGCAGATCTTCCTCATCACTTTGTAGACAGCTCGATTCCCTGTATCTTCATTGTTTTCTTGATCAGAAGTGAATCTCTGCTTTCTAATTTGGCCTTGGTTGTAGTTACTGTTGTTCAGTAGCTAAGTGGTTTCTGACTCTTTGTGACCCCGTGGACTGCAGCACACCAGGCTCCTCTGTCCTTCACTATCTTTGAGCTTGCTCAGACTCATGTCAATTGAGTCGATGTTGCCATCCAACCATCTCATCCTCTGCCGCCCCCTACTCCTTTTGCCCTCAATCTTTCCTAGCATCAGGGTCTTAGACAATGACCTTTAGATTTCTACAAACAAGGTCCCTGCCCCAACCCCACGACTCAGGGGATCCCTGCTTTGGAGGGCCTTGCCCAAAGTTTGCTCTCTCCTCTTGGAGAAGGAAATGGCAACCCACTCCAGTGTTCTTGCCTGGAGAATCCCAGGGACGGCGGAGCCTGATGGGCTGCCGTCTATGGGGTCACACAGAGTTGGACACGACTGAAGCGACTTAGCAGCAGCAGCAGCAGCTGGTGCCTGAGGCTGGCTGCAGCCAGCAGCACTGCCTCTTTGGGTCACCCCAAACCTGTATCAGGATCTGTGTGTGCTACAATCCCTATTTTCTCCCTTCAGAAGAAAGCACAGGATTTTTCTAAAATGAATCCTGGGGTATGAAAGATCTTTCTAGGTAGGTCACAAAAATCATACCATCAAAGAAAAGATTAAAGTTTTCACAATGTAAAACAGAAACTCTGTATTGCAAAAAACCACTGTAAGCAAAAGAAAAAAGACAAAAAAATCAAACTGGAAAAAAACTGAAACTCTTATTGTTGACAAAGGCTTTATTTCTCCAATATAGAAGAAGTTCTGAGAAATTAATAATAGTAATACTAACAGAATAGTAGTAACAATCAATCCAACAGGAAAATGGGCAACGGAAAGTGTTCAGATAAAAGAATATATACCTGGCCCTAAATACAAAAGGATGCTCAATTTTACTCATAAAAATACAAAGTACAAATTAAAACAACTCTGAAATATTTTTTATTCAATCAGATTAGCAAAAGTAAGGCTTTGTTATGGTGAAATTGTTAAAAGATGGACAGTCCCAGATATTTGTTTTTTGGGTTTTTTTTTCTAATTTTATTTTATTTTTAAACTTTATATAATTGTATTAGTTTTGCCAAATATCAAAAT
>NW_011494684.1:336296-349739 GCF_000754665.1 Bison bison bison | reverse complement strand
GTGTTCAGATAAAAGAATATATACCTGGCCCTAAATACAAAAGGATGCTCAATTTTACTCATAAAAATACAAAGTACAAATTAAAACAACTCTGAAATATTTTTTATTCAATCAGATTAGCAAAAGTAAGGCTTTGTTATGGTGAAATTGTTAAAAGATGGACAGTCCCAGATATTTGTTTTTATATTTGAAGATGATCTTTGGAAAGATAACAAAGAAATTGGTAATAATGTTTGCCTCTGGGAAAGAGAACAGAATAGAGGGAAGATTTATTTTTTTAAAATTCTGTATCCTTTTGTCCCTTTTGAATTTTTAACTGTGTGAATGTGTTACCTTTAAAAAATTAATAAAAATTATATTTAATTAATAAAAAATACAGGGACTTACCTGGTGGTTCAGTGCTCCCAATACAGGGGGCCCAGGTTCAATTCCTGGTCAGGGAAATATATCCCACATGTCGCCACTGAAGATCCCTCATGCCATGATGAAGATCAAAGATCCTGCATGCCACAGCTAAGATCCAGCACAGTCACACAGATAGATAAGTGAATATCTTTAAAAGTATAAATTGGAGTAAATAAATACAGTCACTGAGTCCAAATCTAGGTTTGCAAACTTGCTTGGAGCGTGCTGCCCCTCTGCTTATGTATGTTGATCACTCAGTTGTGTCCAACTCTTTGCAACCCCATGGACTGTAGCCCACCAGGCTCCTCTGTCCATGGGATTCTCAAAGCAAGAATACTGGAGTGGGTTGCCATTTCCTTCTCCAGGGGAACTTCCCAAACCAGGGATCAAACCCAGGTCTCCCACATTGCGGGCAGATTCTTTACCCTCTGAGCAACCAGGGAAGCAAACGTTGTGGCCCCTCTGCTTGGTCTATCCAAATCCCGTAAGACCCAGTTCAGGTACTGCTTTCCTCTGAAGTCTTTTTTTTTAAACCACTCCAAGTGGCGAGTGGGATCTTAGTTCTCCATCAGAGATCAAACCCTCATTCCCTGCACTGGAAGCAGGCAGTCTTAACCACTGCAGTACCAGGGAAGTTTCCCCCGAAGCCTTTCTTGATCACTTAGCCCACATTGACCTCCCCCTCCCCTGCACACAGTGACCTTATTTTACAGTCTGGATCAGGTAAGTACAAGTAGTTAAAGTAAACACAGAAAGCTTGAATTCTTACCTAAGCTCAAGCTCTCAAATTCAAAAATTCAGACCATTCTCTGAGGTTATGTGGGCCAGACACTGTGCAGGTGGGTGAGTGCAGAGGGAATATCCAGATAAGTTTAATCAGACCTGGCACGGAAGCGCTCCAAGAGCCCTGTTCTCGCCTTCCTTGGCCTGCCGCCAAGCTAGATTCCCCCAGCCTCCTTGTCCCTCTTACTGCCAAGGGAATCTGGGCAGTAAAGGTGGGTACTATTTCCAGACTTGGTGCATGAAAACCACTTCCAAGCCTGGATCCTCTGCGTGATGCTCTCCGCTGCCCCCACCCCTACCCTTCCACCCCTCCCCATCCCATCTGACGTCTGGATTTCAGCATCTACAGCAACTTCAGGAGTCATGAGTTGAATATGATTGAACCTCTATCTAACTGGGTCCACCTCACTTCTCTTTTATCACAGACCCACACCGGACAATGACAACCTGCCTTAAGTCACTGATATTTTAGGACTGTTTCTTAAAGCACATAATGTTACTTATCTTGACTAATATACAAGGATGGAAATAGAGCGATGTTAGTCCTATAAACTCCCAATTGTCCTGCAACATCACTGTGCTTCCTGAATCAAAAGCTTCTGTGCCGTTCCACAGCACTATTTTTTTAACTTTCCTCAAATAATTGACTTCCCATCCACATGCTCTTTATTTATGTCTTCATACTACAGTGATAGAAATCTGCCTGGCCAAGGAGAGAGAACGAAAGCCCCATTCTTAAGCTAAGGAATCAGACAGACATTGAGAAGAAATGTATGGATACCAAGGGGGAAGGGCTTCCCTGGTAGCTCAGTGCTAAAGAATCCACCTGCCAATGCAGGAGACACAGGTTCAGTCTCTGAGTCAGGAACATCCCCTGCGGAAGAAAATGGCAACCCACTCCAGTATTCTTGCCTGGAGAATCCCATGGACAGAGAAACCTGATGGGCTATACAGTTCATGGGGTCACAAAAGAGTCGGACATGACTGAGTAACTAAACAACAACCCAGGGGGAAAAGAGGGGATGGGATGAATTGGGAGACTGGGATTGACATATATACACTGCTGCTGCTGCTGCTAAGTCACTTCAGTCGTGTCCGACTCTGTGGGACCCCAGAGACGGCAGCCCACCAGGCTCCCCCGTCCCTGGGATTCTCCAGGCAAGAACACTGGAGTGGGTTGCCATTTCCTTCTCCAATGCATGAAAGTGAGAAGTGAAAGTGAAGTCGCTCAGTCGTGTCTGACTCTTAGCGACCCTATGGACTGCAGCCTACCAGGCTCCTCCGTCCATGGGATTTTCCAGGCAAGAGTACCAGAGTACCCACTGCGTTCTCCATATATACAATACTATGCATAAAATAGATAACTGATGAGAACCTGCTCTATAGCACAGGGAACTTTATTCAGCATTCTGTGGTGACCTAAATGGGAAGGCAATCCAAAGAAGAGGGGACATATGTATACATATAGCTGATTCACTTTGCTGTTCACTGTGTTAGCAGAAACTAACGCAACATTGTAAAGCAACTCTGTGTGTGTGTGTCCTAAGCAGCTTCAGCCGTGTCTGACTCTTTGCCACCTTATGGACCATAGCCCACCAGGCTCCTCTGTCCATAGGATTCTCCTGGTAAGAATACTGGAGTGGTTGCTGTGCCCTCCTCGAGGGAGTTTTCCAGATCCAGGGATGGAATCTGCATCTCTCTCTTCAGTCTCCTGCATTGGCAGGCAGGCTCTTTACTAGTGCCACCTGAGAAGCCCAAAGCAACTATACTTTAATAAAAAAAAATTTTTTTTTTAAAGATTGTAGAGCCCAGCTCTAGAATGTGATTTTGCAATCCCCTCCAGGTTTTGTATATTAAATTTCTGAATGAAGCAAACAAAAATTAGAACTCCACCATTTTGCATCCAAAGAAGTAGTGAGAGGGATAAACTGGATTTCAACAGAAAGAACGTCACAGGCCTGACAAGTTCTAGAAGGTCACCTGAGCTATCCACACTGCACAGCTGCCCAGGTCTGGGCAAGCAGCCAGCTCTGTACTGAAGTGGGGCCCACAGGTTTTTGGCACAATGACTCCCAAGTATCTTTGTGTGAATCAAATGTTAAGGTGTCTACTTTAACACAGGAAAGTTAAAGCAGGAAGCCTGCTTTTAGCTGGAGTTCTGCAACAGGTGAAAAGCAAAAGTCAGTCAATTATTGGCTACTGGGAACCTCTGTGTCACAAGGAGGAACAGATAAAAGATATTTTTTTAAAGAAAGAACTGATAAGGCAGAAAACAGGAAATAGTTTACTACCTTCTTGACTTGGAATCAAGAAAGATAAGAAAGATAAGGTAAATACCAAGAGGTAAAGTTCTGAGGCAGGCAGGCAAAATACCCTGTTATGGGATGTGTCCTTACGTTAGATAGTGGACTTCCTTACATTTCTAGGTGACAGAGGCTGAAATTAACTGCCTTGCTCAAAAGAAAGTGTCCCCTGCCACCCCTCAAGGCAAAAAGCAACTGTATTGAAGGTTGGTTTTGTCAGAATTTGGTGGTCTAAGGAGAAATAGTATAAAGCCAGGAAGTGTGAAAGTGAAAGTGTCCAACTCATTGCGATCCCATTGACTGTCATTCACCAGGCTTCTCTGTCCAAGGGATTCTCCAGGCAAGAATACTGGAGTCGGTAGCCATTCCCTTCTCCAGGGAGTCTTTCCAACCCAGGGATCGAACCCAGGTCTCCTGATTGCAGGCAGATTCTTTACTGTCTGAGCCACCAAGGAACCCCCCATAAAGCCAACAAGATGATCCTAGAGGAGGGTAAGACAGGGGACCAAGTGTCAAAATAAGATCTAAAGTTTTTAGTTCTATTTGAAGCTGGGAGCAGAACCATGATTTTTATATCAGCCCAGGTTACTTTTCTAGCATCTTTAAGCCTCCACTGATGCTAGGCTGGATTAGCAAGTAGCTTGTAAAACCAAGGTCCTTTGAGCCCTCAGGTAAAATCAGAATATGGGTGAGGAGCACATGACCCCTTGTGTTTGTAGATCTTTCTGTTCAGCCTGCTTCTTCAGCCTGCAAGAAAAAGAAGTCAAAGTCGTGAGGGCTTGGGAAGGAGTGAGAGGAGAAGCGACAGCAAAGGGCTGAGATGGATCAGACAAGGAGGGGAAAAAGGAGGAAAGTGAAAACTGAGATGACAGAGAAACAGAGAGAAGATAGTCCTTGAAGACAGAGGGCTCAAATGTGACCAATTATGGGACTTCCTTGGCAGTTCAGTGGTTAAGACTCCCTGTTCCCAATGCAAGGGGCATGGGTTCAATCCCTGGTCAAGGGACTAAGATCCCACACATCATGCAGCAAAAAAAAAAAAAAAAAAAAATGTCCAATTCTGCTGGCAGATCCAGAAAAGAAGGACTGAAAAGTATCCATTGGATCTGTTAATGTGGAGGTCATATGTACCTTAACTGTTTTGGTAGACTGGTGGGGTCAAAATGAGATTGGAGTGTCTTGAAAGACAAATAAGTGAGAACGTGGAGACAGCATGCATGGTGAGGTCTCTTGTGATGCTCCCTGTTTAAGAAATCAGAATGAGGATGGCCGAAGAACAGGTTAGGTCCAGAGAGGGACTGTGTTTGTTTTGTCTTGGTTTGCATCATTTTAATTTTTAAAGATGGGAGTGTCAGTTTTGGGCTTTCAGGTTGAGTAAAAGAAGTTGAAGATGTCAGAGAGAGAATGAAACAGAGTCCTCCTAAAACCTAGTTTCTCTGCCGAGTTTATGATTAACCTCTCTATCCAAAACGTTATTCCCTTTCTTGTCCAACACCTGTTTCTGCGAGATTGAGGAGAATCAAAGAAAAAGGAGGATTGACAGTGAGCTAGAAACTGTGGGGACCTCCCAGGCATAAAAGCCTTTCTGTGTTCCCCGTTTCTTATTTGTAGAAAGCAGACTTTAGCCTCCTAGACCTTCCAAAGGAGAGATTCAAGCAGTTAGGAGAGTGAGGGAATGCAGAAATAAAAAAAAAAAAAAGCAGCATGCATTGGGGTCTGGTCCTGGCTGCTCTTCAGAGGGTGTGCATAGCAACCTGGTGCACATCTGTGAGTTCATCTGGAGGAATAAGCGCCCCTGCACCCAAGGGAGGATGGTAACTTCAGGTTGCGCTCAAGCTTATGGACTCCAGATGGTTGGAACCAGAAGGCTGATGACTGAGATTCCTGGAACACCACCCAGTTACTTCACACCACTCAACCAGGGGAGGATTACACACCCTGCAGCTCTTCCCCCAAATTTTGCCTATAATAACTTCCTCCTGGGACTTCCATGTGGTCCAGTGGCTAAGACACCATGCTTTTAATACGGGGGGCCCAGGTTCAATCCCTGGTCAGAGGAATAGATCCCATATGCCACAACTAAAGATCTAAATAAATAGATAAAGAAATAAGTAAATAAAACTTCTTCCCTGACACCCATGAGGAGTTCAGGCTTTTTGAACATGAACCACGGTTCTCCTTGCTTAGCCCTTACAATAAACCTTTTTATGCTCTAAAATCCAACATTTCGATTTGTTTTGCCTCACTGTTTGTCTGGAACATAAAGCTGGGTTCAAAAACAGGAAGAGCATGAGAGTGTGGCTGAAACTGTTATTGTCCTCTGAACCACTCTCCCATAGTCTGTGGCGGTTAAATCTATAGATAGGATGAGATTTCAGTTCAGTTCAGTCACTCAGTCGTGTCCAACTCTTTGCAACCCCATGGACTGTAGCACACCAGGCTTCCTTTTCCATCACCAACTCCCAGAGCTTGCTCAAACTCATGTTCATCAAGTCAGTGATGCCATCCAACCATCTCATCCTCCATCATCCCCTTCTTCTCCTGCTTTAAATCTTTCCCAGCATCAGGGTCTCTCTGTGAAGAACAGTGAGTTTGTTCTTTACATCAGGTGGCCAAAGTATCAGAGTTACAGCTTCATCATATTCAGGGTTGATTTCCTTTAGGGTTGACTGGTTGGATCTCCTTGCAGTCCAAGGGACTCTCAAGAGTCTTCTCCAACACCACAGTTCAAAAGCATCAATTCTTTGATGCTCAGCTTTCTTTATAGTCCAGCTCTCACATCCATATATGACCACTGGAAAAACCATAGCCTTGACTAGACGGACCTTTGTTGGCAAAGTAATGTCTCTGCTTTTTAATATGCTGTCTAGGTTGGTCATAGCTTTTCTTCCAAGGAGCAAGCATCTTTTAATTTCATGGCTACAGTACTCTTGCCTGGAAAGTCCCATGGACAGAGGAGCGTGGTAGGCTGCAGTCCATGGGGTCGCTAAGAGTCGGACACGACTGAGGACTTCACTTTCACCTTTCACTTTCATGCATTGGAGAAGGAAATGGCAACCCACTCCAGTATTCTTGCCAGAGTCAGACACGACTGAAGTGACTTAGCAGCAGCAGCAGCAGGCTTCCAAGAAACCAGGTTGAAAAAAAAATTTTTTTTTGGAGCAAAAAGAAGAATATTGATAAAATTATTAGATAAGCTGCAAGAAAAAATATGTTTGATTAAAAATCATTTGGCTTATCACAAGACTAATGGGCAACTGAAATGGTTAAATTCTACCTTTCTAAAACGGACTGTCAATCAGATCAATCTGAGCAAACAACAAAGTTCATTCCCATTTAGTGTATCCAGGTGGTTTGACTTGGTTATCTATCTGTGCAGTAGTATAAGATGTCATATTTTCTCAGGTTTTAGATCGTTTGTCTTTTTTTTCAGCTTTATTGAGATATAATTGAAATATAGCTCTGTGTAAGTTTAAGATGTACAGCATAATGACTTGACTTACATATACTGTGAAATGATTACCAAAATAAGTTTATTTCACATCCACCATCTCATAGATACCAAAAAAGAGAAATTAAAAAAAAACATTGTTTTTTCCCGTTGCAGTGAGAACTCTTAGGATCTACTCTCTTAACAACTTCCAAATATCCCAGACAGCAGTGTTAGCTACTCATCGTGCTGTACGTTATCTTTATTTTACATTATCTTTATTATCTCAGTGCTTTATCTTATGATTGGAAGTTTGTACCTTTTGACCTGAATTTCCAGTCCTGCTTATCAAGAAGGTTGGTTGTTTCTCCTTAAATTTTTTGTCATTCTGCTCATCTCTCCACTGTCAACATTCTCCTCCACACCCAAGTCCCAGTCCCCTTCCTTTCCGGGAAACAAATGAACAGTGAGTGCCATTCCAGGAAGTGGGGACAAAGTGGTGAAACTGAAGCTCCCCTGACGACCACACTTTGCTCTAGTGGGCAAACATCCGGTAATTGTCTCAGGTTGGGTGTCTGATGGGTGTGTTATGGGAGGAGCGCGGGGAGGGGTGCCCAGTGAGTGCTGGAGTGGCTGAGCCGAAACTTGAAGAACAGCTGTTAGACAGATGAGGAAGGAGGCGATACAGACCGAGACCGGTGGACCTCAGTTCCTAGCTGACAGAGATCACAGGGACTTTGAAGTCCCTTCCCTTTCTCTCCTCCTCCTCCCCCTACATGAGTTTGAAGTACACCACCTTCAGCCTCAGAGAAAGCTCTATCTCTTTTCTTGTCCCAGCCTGACACTTTGACGTGTGCTCCATCTGCCTGTCTCCCAAGCCAGAAACCCTGGAGTCTTCGACTATTCACTGTCTTTCCTTGTTTTCTTGTGACTCTGAGGTGGCTACTTGGACGGTGTCAAGAGTCCTCTTCCCACAGCCTGCAGTTATTTCTTTTGAGGCCACTTTCCAAATATCTCTTCTCTCTATACGCTCTGAGGAACACTCTGCTTCAGTCCCACTTTTCAAAATCCATCTTCTCTAACTTGATCTATCACCATTATTTACTTTTCAATTATTTATTTATTTACATAGTATTTTGGGTGCGGACTTTCTCACAAAGCAAGCTGAGAGCTTCTACTGTTGTGGCACGTGGGCTCAGTAGTTGCGGCCCACTTGGGCTTAGATTCTCCGAGGCATACGGGATTGTCCACGGGCATGTGGGATCGTCCCGGACCAGGGGTCACAACCATGTCTTCTGCATTGGCAGGCAGACTCTCAACCACTGGACCACCACAGAAGTCCTCCTATCACCATTCTTTACCAGCTGATTTCCCTGGCCCTACCTCACTGCATCTCCATACTCCCATTAAAATATCCTTTAATGACTCAGTTGTTTAGATGGTAACTAAATTCTTCAAGATCTCCTCCCTGCCCACCCATCTCTTCTCAAACTTTATTTACTCTTCATCTAAACTTTTGAAAAATTTCTCCTTGTTATATAATATTTCATATCTTTGGTCATTTTGTTATACTCTCACTTCTAATTTATTTAAGCAACCGTGGTGAGTACTGGGGATATGTATTAGTTTTAGTGGCTCAGTCATGTCCAGATCTTTATGACCCCATAGCCTGTATAGCCTGCCAGGCTCCTTTGCCCATGGAATTCTCCAGGCAAGAATACTGGAGTGGGTTGCCATTCCCTTCTCCAGGGGATCTTCCTGACCCAGGGGTCAAACCCAGGTCTCCCACATTGCAGACAGATTTTTAACCATCTGAGACACCAGGGAAGCCCACAAAATCAGACACAGTCCCTGCCTTCATGAAGTTTACAGTCTACAGGAGAAGACAGACATGAATCAAAAAAGCACATAAATAAACAAATTTTTAGCTGTAATGGGACCTATGGTAGAGGAAAAAGAAAAGAAGGAGAGAAAGGAGAGGAAAGAGAAGGAAAAAGAAGGAAAAGAGAAAAAATAGACTAAGAAAAATGTCTGCAAGGAAATCACAATTCAGCTAAAGAATGAGTTGAAGTTAATTAAGTGAAAGGAGAGAGAAGATCCTTTTAGGCAGAAAGAACAGCCCAGCTGTTCTCAGCTCAACTGAGAAAGCTGAGAGCATGTTGTGTAAGCTCTGAAAGGTTAGTGCATCTCAAGAACTGAGAAGAAAGGGGAAACCACTTGCCAATCGTGTCCTCCAAGCAAATACTCTTATTTCAAGACTGACCTCTTCTGGAAAAAAACAGTTCTCATCCCCACCAACCCTTACTATCTAGTCAACAGGAATCCACCACTTCTTCCTTTGACCTCTACTGGACCATGACGTTTCATTGAAATATTTTCCTTGTAAGGCTGGTGCTTTCGTGTCTGTTTCTTCCCACAGACCCATGAGCTGTCTGAGGGAGATGCTGATGTTCTAGTCATCTCTGTGTTTCATGGTTCCTGGCAGTGTTTATTACCTTAATGACTGGCTGGCTGAATGAAGGAACAGAATTAATAGTAAATACACCCGTTCCTTTGAGGATTAGCACTAAACTCTCTAACGTGATCCTCCTAGTCCCGCTGGTGCCAGCCATCCTCAGCTATTGGCACTCTCCAACTCCACCTCCCTCTCAGGGCTCCCAGCACCTCTCTCAGTTTCCAAAGTTGCCCAGCCCTCTCCCGCCAGAGGGCTATGCAAAAGATTCCCTGTGTGGGGGCATCGGCCCTCCTACATCTAGGCAAACAAATCTCTTCCTCCATGAGAGCCCTCAATTGCAGGTCGCTCTTCTCTATGCTCCCACGACTCCTCTCAGCAGCTGAAGTGCTCCTGTGATTGATTACAATTGCTCAGTTACTAACACTACTAACACAGTCGGCCCTCCCTATCTGCAAGTTGGACATTCATGGATTCAGTCAACTGAGAGGTTGGTTGAATCCACAGATGACAAATCCGAGGAGAGAAGGGCCAACTGTACTCTTTGTGGGATGCCATTTTAAATAGGGATTTTAAGCATCTGTGGATTTTGGTTTCTACCGAACCAATCCCCCACGGATACCAACGGATGATAGTATAACAATATATAACATTTTCTAATTATATTTTTCTTAGATGCAGAATTTATCCCTCTCCTTTCAGAGGAGAATTGTTTGTATTGAATGAATCCTTTGATGAGAAGTTCATGGGTGGGAGATTGAAGCCCCAGGAAGCTGCATGAATAACAATAGATGACTATACAGTAAGGCTTTTCTAGGGAGGCTGAATTCAATGAGGGTTTTGTTTTGACAAATCAGTGTGTGTGTGTGTGTATGTGTGTGTGTGTGTTTCGAGTGAATGAATGTACGACTGCCTGACAATAAAAGGAGCTGTTACTGTCTGTTAAATAAATGCTACCTATATCTCAGTGGGGGCGGGCATTTGTTTCCCACATTCTTTCTTTACCTCACTGCAACCAGAGTTCCTTTCCCCTGACTGTGGACACAGTGAATGGGGTGTGGGAAGCCGGGGAGGACAGGAGTCAGACCTCATTAAATTACATCAAGGATCGCCAGTATAAATGGCAGATGCAGACATTACATATTATTCTAACTACTCTTTATCTCTAGTTGGTTTAGTACTGACAAACCTAGACAACATGACACCTTATTAAAAAGCAGAGACATCACTTTGCCAACAAAGGTCCATCTAGTCAAAGCTATGGTTTTTCCAGTGGTCATGTATGGATGTGAGAGTCGGACCATAAAGAAGGCTGAGCGCCTAAGAATTGATGCTTTCAAACTGTGGTGTTGGAGAAGACTCTCGAGAGTCCCTTGGACTGCTAGGAGATCAAACCAGTCTATCCTAAAGGAAATCACTGCACATTCACTGGAAGGACTGATGCTGAAGCCGAAACTCCAATACTTTGGCCTTCTGATGTGAAGAACTGACTCACAGAAAAAGACCCTGATGCTGGGAAAGATTGAAGGCAGGAGGAGACAGGGGAGACAGAGGATGAGATGGTTGGATGGCATCACTGATTCGATGGACATGAGTTTGAGTAAGCTCCGGGAGTTGGTGATGGACAGGGAAGCCTGGTGTGCTGCAGTCCATGGGGTCGCAAAAAGTCAGACATGACTGAGCAACTGAACAACAATGCTTTATCTCACTGGATCTTTACCAAAATTCTGTACTATTATTTCCATGTTGCACAGGAAGGAAGAAATGGAAGTTTAGAAGGTGACATGCGTTGCAGGGTCACACAGTTAGCGAGTGGCAAAGCCAGGATTCTAACACAGGAAACTGATTCTAAAACCCATCCCTTAGCCACTGCTCTGCCCTGTAGGGGTCTGTGCACACCTGGTTGGAACTGCCTGTCAGAAGATGCCATTTGTTCAGGATATCGTGTACTTTCTACAAATTCCACAAGAGGGAGACCTTTCCCCATCAATTCTTGGTTGCTGACAAGTAACAGATTTAATTTCCAGTTTCACAGTTAGCCCAAGAGTTGACTAGTTATCTGTACAGAATTTGAATAGATTTCCTAACACAATGACACATAGTACCCCAAATGGAATCAGACTTCCCAAATTAACTAGGAAGTTCACAGTCCCATCCCTCTGCTCATCACTGTTCAAAACTGGAACCCCAACTACCCTAGTGGTCCAGTAAATCTACCCGTCAAGGCAGGGGACATGGGTTTGATCCCTGGTCAGGGAAGATCTCACATGCCAGGGGCCAATGGGGGGGCGGGGGAGGTTGGGGGCGGCACAGACTAGGCCTATGCACCATAACTACTGAGCAGGTGCCCCAGAGCCCGTGCTCCACAATGAAAAGCCCGTGCACCTCCTCTAGAGAGTAGTCCCTGCTCATTGCAACTAGAGGAAGCGTGCACGCAGCAACAAAGGCACAACACTGCCAAAAATGAATAAATAAATAGCATTTTTTAAAAAACAACTTAAAATTCTCAACTCAAATCCTGATCACAGGAACAAGGGGAGGCAGGATGGAAGGGGCCATTTCCTGGCTGTCCAGTGGTTAGGGCTCTGTGCTTTCATTGCAGAGAGTACAGATTAAATCCCTGGTTGGGGAGCTAAGATCCTATAAGCTATGCAGCGTGATCATAAATAAATAAAGGGAGATAGGATAGCTGTTACCAAAGGAGACACAGGGGGATGTGTTTGGCACTGTTTCATTTGGGAACCTCTTGATACTCCCCTGCTCTGCTCTATTTTGATGGTCATGACAAGTGCAGCAGCTCTGACTTAGGAGAGCATGGATACTGAGGCTCAGATTCCTGAAGGGAAAAGTCTGGGTCACACCATCAGGTAAGCCACTGAAATCAACAGAGGTGCTAGCTAGGCGTGAAGGAAATCGAGAAGATATAGAAGAGGAAAATGATGGGTAACAGTTGCTGTTCTGGGATCAGCTGCTGGGATTTTCCCAAATGAAGCAAGCCCCTCACCCTATTTCAGAACAACTCTGAAGGGTCATCTCAGCTTCAAAACTCCCATAAAATCCACTGAAGCCTCTATGGAGATAGCATCACAGTTCAACTTGTCCCTCCGCTCTATGCTGCTACCTTCCCTTTCTTTCCACAGAGCATCTCCTAATAAGCCTCTTGCATTATTTTTGTTTGTTTGTTTCATTTTTGTTTTTGTTTTTGCAGTGGGATCTTCTTTCCCCCACCGGGGACTCAACCCAGGCCTACAACAGTGAAAGGGCAGAGTCTTAACCCCTGGATGACCAGGGAATCCCCAAATCTCTTGCATGTTAATCTCTTTCTCTGAATTTGATTTCTGGAGAACAATGTCATCCATATCAGGGGAAGAGAGGTTTTTGACCACCTATCCATAAGAATAAGGACGATAAATATGTAGCAAGTGCTGGTTCTATCAAAAGCAACAATATATGTGAAATCACTGTGAAAAAGGGGATTAGGCAAATGAAAAAGGAGGGAGTGATCAAAAATAATGTTATTAAGGAGATGAGACACAAGTGAAAGATAAGATTGTCAACTGAAAGAAAAACACACAATGTAAATTTGTGAGTTAAGTTTAATTGGGGATCTTTCTGAGGACTAAAGAGCTTCCTGATGAAAGTGAAAGAGTGAAAAAGTTGGCTTAAAACTCAACATTCAGAAAACTAAGATCATGGCATCCGGTCCAATTACTTCATGGCAAATAGATGGGGAAACAATGGAAACAGGGAGACTTTGTTTTTTTGAGCTCCAAAATCACTGCAGATGGTGACTGCAGCCATAAAATTAAAAGACACTTGCTCCTTGGAAGAAAGGCTATGACCAGCCTGGACGGCGTATTAAAAAGCGGAGACATTACTTTGCCAACAAAGGTCCATCTAGTCAAAGCTATAGTTTTTCCAGTAGTCATGTAAGGGATGTGAGAGTTGGACTATAAAGAGAACTAAGCACCGAAGAATTGATGGTTTTGAACTGTGGTATGGGAGAAGACTCTTGAGAGTCCCTTGGACTGCAAGGAGATCCAACCAGTCTATCCTAAAGGAAATCACTG
>NW_011494684.1:328622-336196 GCF_000754665.1 Bison bison bison | reverse complement strand
CATGAGTTTGAGTAAGCTCCGGGAGTTGGTGATGGACAGGGAAGCCTGGTGTGCTGCAGTCCATGGGGTCGCAAAGAGTCAGACACAACTGAGTGACTGAACTGACTAAACTGAGAGCTATAGCCCAGGAGTCAGTGTCTCAAGTAGTTCTGAGGAACTGCTCCAAAGCGGTTAGGGAGGAAAAAGAATATATATGAGGTTTTTGCTGGGAAACAAACATTTGGTTGAACATCAAAAAGTTGCTGCTAATCACAAAGAATAGGTATTTCAAGTTATTTTAGTTCTTTTCCATGTATGGGAAGATGCAAGAATCTGGACTCATTGAAATTATTCTTTAGATATGCATCTTAACTATGTAGGCAACTGCGGTACATCAACCTTGTAGATCTGGAATGATATATTACATTTTTTGCTTACAAGACCTTAGAAAATAAGGTCTTGGAGAACAGATAGAATGTGGGCCCTAGGGGTCATCAGTGTCCTCTGTAAGTAAGGACAGAGTCTCAGAGCAGAAACAGGTAAGGACAAATGGGGCTACTTGAACTCCCTTTCTTGATAATCATCTAAAGATATCCACCCTGTTGGGATGAGTCCCTTGATTCTCCCATCCACATCTCCCCATTCTCTTGTTAATTAATATAATGTTTTTATTAGCATCTGTAAGATGGATGAGAAGGGAAGACAACAGATCAAATAAGATTTCTTGGACTGGTGATTGAATACGTAGCAGTAAAGTTACATGGGGCATCGATGCAACAGTGGTGTCCATGCAAAAGGAGCCTACTTAACCATAGCATTTACTGTGTCCTGGGTACTGGGCATAGTCAGGGTGAGGCAGGACATGGATGGGCTGCTGCCTGAATAACTTATCTTCTGTGGATAGAAACTCCATGAAAACAAGACGATGGAGGCGTCTGGGCCCAGGTAAGAGATAAGAGACCACATATTCCTCATTCCCGAAGTCAAGGAGACCTCCCGGACTACATATGCACAGAAAGACTCCTTGGAGGTCAAAAAGGGAGGGGACATCACTTCATAGTAAGTAAAGTCAATTACCCATAAGTCTCTTTACTAGAATCCATCCTGGCTAAGAGATGAACATGCACATATGGGAGACTCCTGAGGTAAACCAAATACGGCTCAGAACCAGTCAAATCAAAATGATTGGTCAAAGGAAACCCAGAAGAAATGCCCCATAAAAGTAATTCAAACTGCCACGAGGCTGCAACTCAGAGACCCTCTCTTTCTCTCCGAGTCTCTCCGAGTCCTCATGTACTGTACTTTTCCCCCCTAATAAATACTTTACTGGTTTCACTACTTTCCATTTTTTGTGGGAATTCTTTTCTGCAAAGCTGAAGAGCCAGGGCCTTGTCACTGATCACTGGTCTAGTGGTTAGGATTCAGTGCTCTTACCACTGCGACCCGACCTCAGTCTCTGGCTGGGTACCAAAGCTCCACTTTAAGCTGCTGCAGGCCGAGGTCACTCAAGATCAAGGGAGTGAATATCCTCATCATAAAATCCATTCCACATGGCCTGCACATGAAGCAGATCAGCTTCTTTATCTGAAGTGTTCCATTTGTCATTTAATGGGGGTTGATGAAGGCAATGGCACCCTACTCCAGTACTCTTGCCTAGAAAATCCCAGGGATGGAGGAGCCTGGTGGGCTGCAGTCCGTGGGGTCACTAAGAGTCGGACACAACTGAGCGACTTCACTTTCACTTTTCACTTTCATGCATTGAAGAAGGAAATGGCAGCCCACTCCCGTGTTCTTGCCTGGAGAATCCCAGGGACGGGGGAGCCTGGTGGGCTGCCGTCTGTGGGGTCGCACAGAGTCGGGCACGACTGAAGCGACTTAGCAGCAGCAGCAGCAGATGAATAGTTAACCTTACCAGGGTAAACAGACCTTACAGTGGCTTTTATCCAATCCAGCAGGCTGGCCATTTTCTCAGGAAAAACTTACTGTGTGTCTGGATCATGTATAACCACTGGTGATTGTTGCACAGTAAGCTATAGGCCCTGTATCAACCTAAACATGCTCTTCCATTCTGTAGCATTTAAAAAAACTACTATCCCCAAATTAGTCATTCTCACAATGCATTTCAGTGAAGGCTGTTTAAGAAGTTGATGATACTAATCTATAAAGTAAAACAATTCCTTCACATTATATCCCCTGGTTTTAGTAGTTTCTTGGTTTTGTCTTCTCCCAACACAGACTATCTTCTTGGTGACCAGAGTCTTACTTTCTGTTGTCCCCACATAATATTTTCCCTTTGTTGGTGGCTTTGGGGCTAGTAGCCGAAGCTCAAGCCAATCAAGGTCCAATCCAGCACTCTTTCTTATTTCATTTTAGCTACTACAGATATCAATAACCAAAAGATTGCGTAGTTTGCTTTTTTCTTACTAGTTTCCATTTCCTCAAGATTCTAGTGAACAATGCCCCAGGAGTTGGATCTATAGCTAAATTCCATTGGTAAAATTTACCTTTGGTAATTGATTACAGCACAGCTGCTGTTTCATAGCATGGGTGACTATGTGGCCACCCAGAAATCTAAGGTTCCTCGTCCCCTGCTCTTCCATTCTATCTCTTCCTGGATCACAAGATTCCATGAGCTAGGGCCAAGCTAGCAAATTGTATTTCTGACACCAATTCTGAAAGAGTTTTCTCTGACATGAAGCAATTCTCCAACACCAGCTAATTTTACAACAATTTGACTAAATTATACTATCTACCTGGAGTTAGGATCAGATCCAACAAATTAAACGGGTCAGTCCCACAAGATTGTCCCCACTCCAGATGTTAGGGGAACGCTGACTGAAAACACCTGCCCTGGCCAGGCAAGGTAGTACCCTCTTGCATGGGTTATCTTAACAGGAGGTCCTGGTAAGGAGCGCAGAACTAACAAGCTATCACCAATTAGAAGAATTCAAGAAAGGTCAAAGGCAGAAAAGAGACTCCAGTCCAAATGTCCTACCAGTTTCCCAGAATTCTTCTCAATGGAACCCATCTTGGCTGAGGGATGCGCATGCCACCAGGAAAGACCCTGAGTGAGAATGATTGGCCAGAGACAACCTGGAAAGTAACCCAATTACCATAAAATGAGATGGCAGGCCGCGTGGCAGAGCGGTTCTCCTGGGTTCCCTTATCCTGCTGCTCTCCATGTAGGCACCCCTTCCCACCCCTTCTTGCTTTGTCAGTTCATGTGTTTCCTCCAACGATTCTTTTCAGAATGTTAGACAAGAGCCCACTCTCAGGCCCTGTAAGAAGTTTCCCTTCCTGCAACATAGCCAGTCACAATGTTACCAGAAAACTCAGTTCAGCTTTTTGTGGGTGTCAAGCCAAAAGATGCAAAGGAGACAGAGATTAGGAGAAATAAAAAAATTATTACTTGTAACAAGTAAGATGAACATCAGGAATCATTCCCAAAGTAGTATCTCCCTAAACAGCAAAATTGGGGAGGTTTTAAGCTAAGGATGCATGCATATACAAGAAGGGGCTTGAGCAGGAGAATTCTGCAGAGAATAGAAGCAGAACTTGACAGAGCTCCAACTTTAGTTGACTGAAGTCTCAAGGGTCAGAAAAAGTCAGCAGCAGCATCCTTTAGGTTCCAGTTGATCTAGGAATTGGGTACTCACTCAGAAAGGGTTTAAATTCTGAAAAACAGCTCAAGAAAGTGCTTCAGGCTAACATTTACCATTGAAACAGAACTGGGAGTCTTTACAACTGATTTATTACCCTTACTTTGGTTACTTCTCTTGCTTGAAAAGTCTTGTTCTTTTTTTTTTCTCTTAAGATCTTTATTGGAGGTTTCCTAGGTGGCTCAGCAGGTAAAGAATCTGCCTGTCAATGCAGGACGTGTGCAGTCAATCCCTGGGTCAAGAAGATCCCCTGGAGAAGGAAATGGCAATCCACTCCCGTATTCTTGCCTGGAGAATCCCCATGGACAGAGGAGCCTCGTGGGCTGCAGTCCATGGGGTCACAAACAGCCGGACACAACTGAGCGCACAGCACAAGACCTGTTCAAGGGCAGACGCTGTGTCAGACTAGAGCACAGAATGGCTTAGGCCGAAAATGGCTTCTCTTGTGTCTGAAAGCTGTATTTGATTCTTTCCTTCTGGGGACCCCCTTCCCTACCTGCTTACAAAATGTCTCAGATTGCCACTTATACTTATGACCAACCAGCTGTGAATTCTAGGGTTCTATGACCCTCTAGTCAGGTTTGATAATTTGCTAGAACAGTTTCCAGGACTCAGGAAAACACCTTCTTACGTGTTCTGATTAATACTGAGGGTAAAATTGAGGAATGGCCAAATGAAAGAGACGCATAGGGCAAAGCATGTGAGGGGGACTGCCACATAACTTCGATGCCCTCTGCAGGCATACCACCTTCTCAACACCTCGACTGTTCACCAACCCAGAAGCGCTCTGAGAGTTTTTATACAGCTCAATCCCCAGCCCTCTTCCCCAACCTGGAGACTGTGAGACCAAAACATCTCACTCTGATCACTAGATCTTCCCAGAGACCAGCCCCATCCTGAGGCTATTTAGGTGCCCCACCCTAATTCATCTATTAACATAAATTTGGGTGTGATTGAAAGGGGCTTGTAAAAATAACAAAAGATGTTCCTATCAGAAAATTCAAGATTTCAGGAGCTCTGTGCCAGAAACTGGAGACAAAACCAAATATATTTCCTGTTATACTATAATTAATCTATCTGATATGATGCTCATAGAAATTGGGGCAAGGGTCACTTGGAAAAAAACTCTCAAGACTTCAGGGGTGGTACGGTATCGGAATCCACCTGCTAATGCAGGGGACACGTGTTCAATCCCTGGTCCAGAAGGATTCCATATGCAGCAGAGCAACTGGGCTGGAGTGCCACAACTACCGAGCCTCCTCTCTAGAGTCCCTGAGCCAAAACTACTGAATCTGTGCTGCAACTACGGAAGCCGGCGGGCCTAGAGCCTGAGCACCACGTCAAAGAGCAGCCCCAACTCGCCACAACTAAAGAAGCCCAGCAAAACCGAAAATAAAAATAAATGAATTTTTTTGTTTTTTAAAGAAAAATTTCTCAAAGGGAAGAACTGACAGGAACTTGATAGTTCTGTGGATCTGGAGAAGCACTGAGATACAGTTCAGTTTTAATCACTATTCTGTCACTTAACTGTCCCGTGCCTCAGTTTACCCATCTGTAAAACGGAGAAAATAACAGTATTATACTAACTTTTTAGAGTTGTTGTTAGAACTGAGGATTAGTCATTATAAAATGCCTGTTTCAGTGCCTGGGACATCCTACAGCACTCGGCAAATGATAGCTTTCACCGTCAAGGATTCAAGAAGGTGGAAGACCCAAGTTCTAATTCATGTTCCTGGCTGTATGGTCTTTAATCTGTTCTTAGCCACAGGTTGTCGTGTCTTTCTGAGCTACTTCATTTAGTATAATAATCTCTAGATGCATCCATGTTACTGAAAATGAGTCCGACACAACTGAGCGACTGAACTCAACTCAACTAGCCACTTTACCATCTGAGCCTCCGTTTCCTCAAACATATGATGAAGGCATGGGTAAGCCTAGGGTCCCTTCCACTTGGAGAAGTCTGAGTACGGCGACTAAAGGCAGGGCGACGACTCACGGGTGCAGGGACCAGTGGCAGAACATAGGAAATTGAGGACTGGCACCTTCTGGGCGGAGAGTAACAGACCCAGTGTAAGCATCCCTGCCTCGTTGTGCTCCCCGCCACCACCACCAGCTCTTGCCCACTCCGCTTCGAGTTTAAAGCCCGGTGGGCCTGGCAGTTAGCTATTCCAGGAATTTGAGTGAGAGGAGTTGCCTAAGGGGCCTCGGAGGAGCCTCTCACCAGCCACACTAGACAGGCTCCAGCAAGGGCTGGGCGGCGACAGCAGCCTCCCGCCGCAGTCCAGGCCGGGGTGGGATAGCGGGCGGGAACCTGGGCAGGTCCCAGGCGCGCCCCGCCCACTCAGCGTCCACTCCGCCTCCCTAGCTGCGCGCTGGCTTCCAGCCACCGCGATCAGCTGCTGCGGAACCCAGAAGGAGGAAGGGGCGGAGCTGCTTTGTGGCTTTTCTCAGAGCAATCAGCCGACTGCGCGGGGGGTAATCGGTGTCCCTGGCACCGCCTGGGATCCCGAGAGCCTACTGGGGCCTACACCAGCCGGGTCCGGGCAGGCGAACCAGCCTGGTCTAGGAAGCTGGGCGATGCCCCGCCATGGAGTTTCTCCCGGCCAGGGCCGCCCCAGGTCGGGCCGGGAGCAGGCATCGGACAGGTCCTTAGGGGCCCCCTGTCTGAGGCTCCTGTGGTTGGGCTTGGCGCTGGCGCTGGCACTGCCCAACTCCCCGGTCCTCTGGTCCCCTGCGGAGGCCCACCCTCTTCCTACCCAAGGCCATCCCGCCAAGTTCA
The DNA here is from genome assembly GCF_000754665.1 of Bison bison bison. Lineage (NCBI taxonomy): Eukaryota > Metazoa > Chordata > Mammalia > Artiodactyla > Bovidae > Bison > Bison bison. The sequence continues at coordinate 329,779 of NW_011494684.1, read as the reverse complement.
TTCGCATAGCGCCCCAGCTCCAGGAGGCCTTTGGCTGGTGGAACCTCACCTGCCCAACCTGCAAAGGACTGTTCACCGCCATCGACTTCGGGCTGAGGGTGAGCGCTACAGGGGCTGCTGGGAGACAGGCCAGAAAGGTGCAGCTGGGGGTAGGGGCTGGGGCTAAGGCCGGTGCTCCCGGGTTTCCAAGAGCACCCCTGATGGAGAGGCTGTCTTCCACAAGGCTTTGCTGAATTTGCCGTTCTTTGGCTGCACACCACCACCACCACCTCCACTGTGACCTTGTGAAGTAAGGAAACAGTGCAAGTTTAATGCTGGGCACTGTGCTAGCGTTTTTATACAGGTTAAATGTAGCCTGCTAGGTGGTTTCATTACTGTTATCTCTGCTTTACAAATGAATAGAGGCCCCGGAGCTGAAGTCACTTGTTAGACAGCCAGCAGCTGGTGCGGGCGGGACTCCCAGCTTGGTGTGCCTGACTGAATCCCCTCCACTTTACACCTAGCACCACTATGCCTAGAGCTAGCTACTACCCAAAAGGGAAGCTGAATTAAAGAATATCCAGAGATGTGGGACTAGTTCGGTCTGGGCTGCCTTGACTGTCCTTCATGGGGTTATGATGAGTGCTGGTTGGTTGGGGGGGGTGGGGGGGCGGGGGCGGGGGCAGAAGGTTTCCTCAGGGAATCAAGGTCCTATCCTCTCGTGTGTCCCCAAATGCTGGTCAGTCTGTCATTCTGCCCAGTCCAAATTTCAGGCCACTCAGCAGACAATGTCTGAGAAAGTCAGCCGGGCCAGCAAAGGCCTGAACTGCCACTGAGCTTAAAAGGAAGTACTGGCCTGGTGCTGTTTGAGTCACAGGGCAATGTCTGTGGGAGACAGGTGTGAACTGATATCTCTTCGCCGTGGTGGAGTCTATTCCAGCCCCACTGTGGGTATGGAAGCCCAAAGGGTCTTTCATATCCAGGACGGCCTGGCCCCTGAGCTCTGTCTCTGACCCCTCACCGCTGGTTTTCCTATGGCAGAATCAGGCCAGTGTGGCCTGGGTGGGCTCCGTGGCCATCAAGCTGTGCGTGCTGCTGAAGATCGCGCCGCCTGCCGTGTGCCAGTCAGCTGTCCAGCTCTTCGAGGACGACATGGTAGAGGTGTGGACACGCTCAGT
>NW_011494684.1:325149-328467 GCF_000754665.1 Bison bison bison | reverse complement strand
CCAGCCTCCCCTGTCAGCCGCGTCCTCTTTCTCACTGATCTGCACTGGGATCACGACTACCTGGAAGGCACAGACCCCAACTGTGAGAACCCACTGTGTTGCCGCCGGGATTCTGGCCCACCGCCTGCCTCCCAGCCTGGTGCTGGGTACTGGGGCGAGTATAGCAAGTGTGACCTGCCCCTGCGAACCCTGGAGAGCCTGTTGAGTGGGCTGGGCCCCGCCGGCCCTTTTGATATGGTGTACTGGACAGGAGACATCCCTGCTCACAACATCTGGCAGCAGTCTCGTCAGGACCAGCTGCGGGCGCTGACCACCATCACAGCCCTTGTGAAGAAGTTCTTGGGGCCCGTGCCGGTGTACCCTGCCGTGGGCAACCACGAGAGCACACCCGTCAACGGCTTCCCTCCCCCCTTCATAAAGGGCAACCAGTCTTCCCACTGGCTCTATGAGGCGATGGCCGAGGCGTGGGAGCCCTGGCTGCCGGCTGAAGCCCTTCGCACCCTCAGGTATTTGAGACCCACGGAAACCCAGGGAGGGAGGAGAAAGGTGGATGAAAGCGAAGGGAGTGGGGAACCGGCATTACGTGTGAGTGCTCTGCCTGAGCCCTCAGCTCGCTTCACTCCCCTCCCAGTCTGACCCCACTTTCCATTTCCACCCTTATCTCCAGGCACCCTCCTTCACAGGGCTAGCGGCACTGTTTGCTCATGTTGGCCCTCTCTAAGATGCCTTCCCCCTGTAACATCCCAATTTTTCCAGCTCACCTATGTAGGCCTGGGCCCTCTTCTCTCTGGACGACCTTTGCTTCCTGTTCTAGCCTACTTTCTCTCTCCTCTGAGCTTCTACAGCCTCCAGTCCTCTGAGCCACTCTCCAGTCCCATGGGCCCTCTAGTCAGTGCTGTCTGACCTTCAGCCAGAATGTGAGCATGAGGGTAGGGATCATCCTGGGTGCCTCTTTCCTTCACACAGGTTCCTTGCACAGGACTAGGCACAGAGGGCCAAGATTCTGAATGCGTGCTGACCCGTGTTCACTTTGTTTCAGAATTGGGGGGTTCTATGCCCTTTCCCCACGCCCTGGCCTCCGCCTCATCTCTCTCAACATGAATTTCTGTTCCCGTGAGAACTTCTGGCTTTTGATCAACTCCACAGATCCTGCTGGACAGCTCCAGTGGCTGGTGGGGGAGCTTCAGGCCGCTGAGGACCAGGGAGACAAAGTGAGAGGGTGGTGGGAGCCCAGCCGGTGGGCAGGGGCCAGGGGTTGGGGGGAGAGCAGGCCCTTCCCCAGCAGACTCCTGTCTGGTGCTGGAGCACTGTAGGCAGAGCAGCTCTATTTTTCTGGCACTCACAAGTGTTCCCTGGGGATTCAGCTCAACTGTCACTCTTAGAAAGTCCTTTCACTTGCTCCCCATCTCTGGCCATGAATGCCAACCCTTGTTGGAGACATGAACACTTGCCATCCTAGCTAGTGCTGCCTGGACCCCTCTTCTCCTGAAAACCTTCCTTAACCCTCCCCACAGGTGCACATAATTGGCCACATTCCCCCAGGGCACTGCCTGAAGAGCTGGAGCTGGAATTATTACAGAATTGTGGAAAGGTAGGAGGAAGATGTGTTATAGGCAGGGGTGGTTTTCAAGAGTCTAAAGGTCAGAAATTCCCTCAGGCATCTCACTATCCCCCACTGCCCCATGGGGTTGGGAGACTACGTCCTTGAACTGGATGGACAAAGAAAGCACCCTCTCCTCGTCAGATCTTCTTCTCCCCCTCACTAGAATCTTCTGAATGTGATTTGTGTCTTCTGGCCAGGTATGAGAACACCTTGGCTGGTCAGTTCTTTGGTCACACCCACGTGGATGAGTTTGAGGTCTTCTATGACGAAGAGACCCTCAGCCGGCCGCTGTCTGTAGCCTTCCTGGCGCCCAGTGCCACCACCTACATCGGCCTTAATCCTGGTGAGTGAGGCGGAAGCCAAGTTTTTGGGATGAAGGAGGTGGTTGAGAGAGAGGAAGGCGAGCTGGAACCAGGGCCACCCAGGGGATAAGCTGCGCCTCCTTGCTGGAGTGGCCTTGCCCTCTCCGTGTCCAGTCAGTCCTCCCTCCTTGCAGGGTACCGTGTCTACCAAATAGACGGTAACTACTCTGGAAGCTCTCACGTGGTCCTGGACCATGAGACCTACATCATGAATCTGACGGAGGCGAACGAGCCTGGAGCCACGCCGCACTGGTACCTCCTCTATAGGGCTCGGGAAACCTATGGGCTGCCCAACGCGCTGCCCACTGCCTGGCACGACCTGGTGTACCGCATGCGGAAGGACACACAGCTTTTCCAGACCTTCTGGTTTCTCTACCATAAGGGCCACCCGCCCTCGGAGCCCTGCGGCACACCCTGCCGCCTCGCTACCCTGTGTGCCCAGCTCTCCGCCCGCTCAGACAGCCCTGCTCTGTGTCGCCACCTGGTGCCGGATGCAAGCCTCCCTGATGTCCAGAGCCTGTGGTCAATGCCACTGTTGTGCTAACACCCCTGGGGCCCAGAAGTGGGAAAGCGCTTGTTGTAGGAAAGGAGTGAAAACCCCAGAGGGCCACTGTGAGGAGAAGAATGTCTGGTGGAAGGGCCCATCTCTGGGCCCATGCACACCTCGAAAACAAGACCTCCTTTCTTGGAGCTGGTTTAGCAAAATATGGGAGAGGGGTTGGCTGCTCTGAGGCTGCTGTGCTTTTGTGGCCATGGAGCAGAGGTCTAAGTTGGCACTGACTTGGGCAGACCAGACAGAAGTTGTCGCCCCAGGCCTGTACTGGTCAGCCAGGAACCCTGTGCTGCTGCTGCTGCCTGGTTACCAGGCTGTTCAAATAAATACAAGGGACTTGGACTCAAGACCCTGCTGCGACTGTCCCAATTTGCTTTTTTGAGGCAGGGAGGGCAAGGGGGCCCCAGGAACAAGATCCTAACGGAAGGAGGAGGGTTCTTGGAGTGATGGTGTGTTGCAGGCACAGGAAAGCACATAGCTCAGCAGGGCAGACTTTATTAGTGATATCAGTACAGCAGAGGTGCCCACAGAGCAGAGGGGAGAGGACCCATGCCTGGACCAGTCCCCGCCCCCTTCTGCCCCAGCAGGATCCTATGAAGATGGGGCCTGGCCTCGACCAGTTCCTCCTGCTCCACCTGAAACGTGGGGATGGAGAGCTGGGGCTGGCCTTGCTTCCTCTTTCTGCTCCTCTTCTCTCAATCCAATATTGTCACTTGCAGAATTAGATCTCCCTTCCAGCCCCCAGGTGAGGAACCCCAGCTACTGGGGAGGGCAACTCTGGGGGGGGGTGGACCTGAAGT
>NW_011494684.1:324237-325049 GCF_000754665.1 Bison bison bison | reverse complement strand
TGAGGGGGTGTGGGCCCCCAGCCGTTTAGGCTTGAGGGAGCCCCACAGCGACTGAACGCCCCGGCGGACGGTCCACCCCACACGCCGGGCAACAGACTCGGCTGGGGGCGCTGGGAGGCAGGAGGTGGAGGCCTGGGAGCGGGCATCCAGACACTTCTGGTAGCGGAGCTGCAGAGGCAGGAGGCACAGTCACGCCGCAGCCTGCCCCAAGTGGGCGGGTGCCACCGCTCCACCACCCTCCCCACTTACCATGCACGCCGCCTGCACGGCCTCCGAGAGGCTGGCAGCATTGGGCTCGCACCAGAACATGTGGCAGCAGAAGGAGGCTGGGCCGGCAGCCATGATGAATGCAAACGTGTGGACATCTCTGCCCACGGCCAGGAAGGACAGGAAGCGCACCCGGCACTCCCCCAGCACTGCCTCTGTCTGCGGGGAGGGGCACCAGTTGGAAAGGGATGGCCAGTCCCTCTTCCTGGAGGCCCTTCCCCTCATTCCCAATCTTCCCCTCCACGGCAGGGCCCTGCCATACCTTCTCCACCCAGGCCTTTACCTGCTGGTGCAAGATGGTGAGAGTGGCAGGGGCCACGCTGACGTGACTTGGGGTCCACTGCTCACGGCTACTGGAGGACAGGACGGATTCCAGGGCCCCATTTATCACGTCTACCCCTGAAAGATAAGGACATGAACGTGGCAGTGCTGGCGGTGGGCAGAGGACACCCCAGCTCTACACTAGACTGTCCGGCTCTGCCCAGTCAAGCTGGGGTCTCTGTCCCATCCCTACTTCACCTGCCCACAGCCCTGGACTAGCATAG
>NW_011494684.1:318611-324080 GCF_000754665.1 Bison bison bison | reverse complement strand
ATAGATACCCTTCTTTGCTGCACTCCTCCTTGGTTTCAATGACCTGGCACTTTTCTAGTCTCTTCCATCTTGAATCCTAAGCTTGCTTTGCTTCACTGACTATGTGTCTTCCTCCAGCCTTCTGAGCAGACTGACCCCCAAAGCTCTATCCTCCTCATACCTTGCTCTCCACATTCACACACTGCAGTGCTTCATACAACTCCTAAATCAGCCCTTATAGGCCAGTTCTCGCCAGTCCTTAAGACCCCAAGATGCAAGCTTTGCTTTTGGCTTTTTTTTTTTTTTTTTAAGATTTGCATTTGAGCAGTGTTGTCTCATGTGTCACACCATGTTATGACATTATAGTGCACTGTCATACACAATCTCACAATAGATCCCTTTATCACCATTTTACAGGTAAGGAAACTGAAGCTTATATTGAGAAATCAGGTAATTGACCTTAGGTCACAACTGAGAAATGAGGATCTGAAGACAGGCAGTCTGATTCCAGAGCCTGGGTTCTTAGCCAGGCCTTTCCCCTGCCCCTTGTCTATAGTCCTAGTCTCAGAACCAGAGGGGTTGTCAAAATCTTACTGCACTCAGTAATTTCTATGATTTATGCAAAAGCCAGGGAATCCAAGGTTCCTGGCTTTTAGATGGATCAACTTGCCCTTGTAACAATGTTTCCATTAGCTCCTAATGTTAACTGCCCTTAAACACTTTCACCCATAATATTTCCACCCATGCATCCATGCATCCCACTGCCACTGGTACTCAGCAGAGAACCAGGGCAGCAGCACAGGGCATGGGGCATAGGTTCTGCTCCCTGCACTCCTCATGAGCTGGCTGTGTCATCTGTGTGTGGTTGTAGTGGAGACATTAGAGTGACCGATGTCCATGAAAAGCACACACTGGTCTGCCCCCAGGCCCGCTTGCCCCTGTCAGTGCCTCTGGGCTCCCACTGGGAACTGAACACGTGGGCCCTCTGAGGGCAGAGAACACGTCTTCCCCCAAAGTCCTCCCTCACCTTGGCCTTGCTCATCATACCTCTGACTGGATCAAAGCCAAACTTCTCTCCTAAGCATGAAGTTCTCCAAAAATTGGCCTCATCTGACCTGTCAAGCTCCATATTTTACTGCTCCCTGAACTTCAAATGATTTATGTAGCATTAACATCTAATCTTGGCAAATGCCCAGCTAGGCAGACGGGAAATACAAAGTAAAAGAAGAGGATGCCCTCCAGGGGCAGACTAACTGAGGGAAAGCCTCCCTCCAGAGGGCTCCTCCTCTCTTGACTGTCTGCGAAACTCCCAGTTCTCAGGCATCAGCGTTCACCTAGGCCCTCCTGTCTGGGAAGCCTTTCCTGCCACAGGCAGACAGGGTGCTGCTGAGACAACTCTCGGCACATCTTGTAACTGCTAGGAACTTCTTCACACTAGGCTATGGCCATCTCAAGGACAGAAATCAAGTTTCACTGTCTGTGTGCCCAGTCCTAGCACAGGGCTACTGACTGAAGGAATTCCAGATGTCTGAGAAAGGCAAATGGGCAAATGTACCCAAACTGGTATAATAACCCAGCAACCCGGAAGCTACAGAAGGGTGATGACACAGAAAGGAGTGGGTGGGTGAGGGCAGCCCGCAGAGGGCTCAGATGTGAAATGACACTGATGCCAGTCATGTGGAGACCAGACATCAGACTGCCTAATAAGCAGATGGAGCTGTGGGGGTGGCACCTGGCTCCAGAGTGGGGAGGATCAGCATGGAGGCGGGGACAACAGTGGAACTAGGTGACCTGGAAAGAGTCTGTCATATTTGGTAACAGCTCAGGACTGAAACCTACACCCTGATGCCAGCCCCAAACTCCCAACCCCCCTTAGCCTCGTTCAGTCACTAAGTCCCTCACAATCTCCCGGAGTTTGCTCAAACTGATGTCCGCTGAGTTGGTGATGCCATCCGACCATCTCATCCTCTGTTGCCTCCTTCTCCTGCTGCCCTCAATCTTTCCCAGCATCAGGGTCTTTTCTAATGAGTAGGCTCATCGCTTCAGGTCTCAACTGTAGCCTTCCAACATACTATATAATTTACTTATTGCCTGTCTATTCTGAATAGAATGTCAGCTACTTAAAGGCAGGAATCTTGGTTTAAAGGCAGCTGTGTTCATTAACATATACCAAGAACCTAGACCAGTGCCTGGCACAAATCAGGCACTGGGTAGTCATTTGTTGATCGATAGATGATTAATGAGTGAATATTGCAGCTTCAGGAGGGGCCAATGTTAAACTTGAGCAGGTTAAAAACGGAGCATAAATAAAACATGATAAAGTGAGTTTAGGGACTACCGTGTGAAACTCTTGGCTTCAACAGAGCAGACCTTCTAAGCTGATGGACCGCAGAGGATCCATCAAGGGCTGTAGATAGTTCCTTTATTGTACTGAGAAGCTAAGTGAATGGCAGGTAGATAGGGGAGTGATGAAATAACTGGAAGAGTCATGAACTTGAGGGTGAAAGGGAGGAGGAAACAGCACAAAGGGGAGGGTGGAGTCATGAGTTCTTCCTGCTCTCCCACAAGGATCTTCTCACCTCCAGCTCCACAGCTGTGGCAGTGCCTCTGAATTAAGTCTACTCTCTGCAAATCCAGGCCTTCCTTCAACCCCAGCTCAATCCCCACCCTAAGAAGGGTTCCCTCACTGAATGTAATGGTGCTGATCATTAGTCAGCATGGTATAAGGGGAAGAACAGAGAACTGAAGATGACCAGGGTTAGAGTCCTCAGTCCACCATCTCTTGGGCTCTCACCTGAGCGTTCTTTCGTTTGTGTATTTGTTTATCCATTCCCAAATACTGTTGAGTTCTTCCCAGGTGTCTTTTGGTATGACACCTGACCATTTCTTGAAGTCTCTTTTCCTCTGACTTCACACCTGCTCCTCCACTGTCCATGAAATGTTGGAGGGGCTCACAGCCAGGCCTAGCCTGATATCCCTTCTCACAGTGGCTACCCACGTTCCAGGGTCAATCTTCTTCAGACTCATGGCTTTGATTACCTCTCTAACCCAACGATGCCCACATTTGTATCTCTAGCCCAGTCCTCTCCTCTGTGAATCCAGCTGCCAATTTGAGTTTGCTACTCACCTTCCCAAAGACACACCAAACTGAGCATGCCTAAAATTGAACTCAAATCTCCAAACCAAAACTGGCCTCTTCCAGTACCTTTAGAGAATGGCACCACTATCCAGTTAGTGCCAAAAGCCAGGAAGCCAGGGGTCAACCTTAAGGCCTCTGTCCCTCACCCCACATCCCACCAAGGCATGTTGACTTTAATCATCCAATAACCTCTTGAATCCACACACTCCTCTTCAGCCCCAGTACAGTGCAAGATACTCTTATTACCAACCACAGCTACTGCAAGGTCCTCCGGAGGTCTCCACGGCCACCTCCACCTGCTGAACACCCTTCTCCATGGTATCGCCAAGGTGCGTGCATGTGTGCTTAGTCGTATCCAACTCTGTGACCCCAAGGACTTTAGCCACCAGGCTCCTCAATCCATGGAATTTTCCAGGCAAGAATACCGGAGTGGGTTGCCATTTCCTTCTCCAGGGGATCTTCCCGACCCAGGGATCAAACCCACATCTCTTGCATCTCCCACCTTGGCTGGAGAGTTCTTTACCAGCTGAGCTACCAGGGAAGTCCTCACAAAATTAAAATGATTATGACAAGTGTGCTCCAGAAAACTCTCTGATAGCTTCTTAACACTTTAGGATGAAGAACAAATCATAAACATGGCCTATGAGGTTCCGCAGGTTATGACCACTGCCGAGCTCCTAGCCTCACCTGGCACTGCTTTTCTCAATCCCTTTGAAATACTAAAGTGTCTTTCATGATGGGTCCTCACACCCAATCTTCACTCTGTCTGGAGTGATCTTTCCCCACTTTATTCCTGTCTCCATCCCATTTGGGCACATTAGATCCTATTTATTTTTTGATCTCAATTCAAATGTCACTTTCTCAAATCTTTTCTGACTTCCTAGACTAAATGAAGCTCCTCTGTTACATAGTTCCATGTATCTTGCTACTTTCTTTCAGTAAAATGACTCAAATTGTAATTGCACATTTATTTGTGTGATTGTTTGATTTAATCCTCTTTTTTTCTACCGTAATTTCCTATAACCTCCATGAAAGCAGGGCTGTGGCCATTGTTCTCTCAGGACCTGGTACATGGTAGGCCTCATAGTTATTTGCTAAGTGAATGAACAATAACAGGTACTGTGAAAGTATTAGAAATATCAGAGGGAACCTAATAGTCTCTACTCTCAGTTTCCTTAACTATAAAATGGGTATCATCATAATCCAAAATTCACAGGATCCTCAAGAATTAAATGACATGTAAGGAAGTACTTTACCAACACAAAGCATATTGACAAATATGCTCACTGCTTCCTTTCTAGATGATCACAGTCCATAGTTGGTGCTGTAATACCAAACACAGCTCCTGGCTGCTCCAGCGTTTTAGTCATCAAAGACCTACCTCCCAACCTAACCAAAGCTTTTCAAGAATGGGTCTCCCTATATGCCTGGTTCACACTCAGGGAAGCTAGGACCCAGAGTGAAGCTGGGACAGAGGTACAGAAGGTGGGATGCACTCTGAAGAGCAGGGTGACATCAACCAAGAGGAAGGTCTGGTAAAAGAGGTACTGGGAGGTAGAGGGTGGGGGAAGGGCTTTGAGATCAAGGTGGTGGTGCCTGGGTGGAAAAGGACACACATACCAACAGGTTTAGCAACAGGCACATTCCCCAGGTAATAGACTTGGAACTTTTGCACCAATTCATTCTTAGGTGCTGGGAATTCCACTGCAGGAGGAAAGAAAAGGATCAATCACAGGGACAGATCTTGCTTCTCCCAGTCCCCACCACCAGGGCATAAGCTGAACACTGACTCAGCCAAGGCCCTACCTCCACCCCTCCCCTGCCTCTCCTTAACCAAAGTCCCTCCACTAATTTGACCCCAGGAATTGAATCTCCATTTTTATTTTTTTTGGCCACTCCGCATGGCTTGCAGAATCTTAGTTCCCCAACCAGGGATTGAACCTGTGCCCCCTGCATTGGAAGTATGAAGTCTTAACCACTGGACTACCAGGTTAAGTGCTGAGTCTCCATTTTACTATCACTCTGCCTAGGAACTCGTGCCTCTTCTTGGGTCCCCCCAACTTTGCCAACAAAACAGACGGACCTGGCAGGGTTGTGACACTGACCTTGGAAAGGGACGTCCACAAGTTTAGAGTGGTCCAGGGAGAGTCCGTTTACCAAGCAGCGGGCATTGCGCCTTTCGGCCATGATCTGAGAAAGGAGGGGAAGAAGGAAGAGGCAGGGCGAGTCCGTCAGGGCTTCATCGCCCTGGAGCGCCCCCCACTCAAAGACCCCACCCACGTCCTTGTAGAGCAAAGGTGGCAGCTACTCCAGGGTGCGAAGGGGGCCGTGCCTTAGAGCAGATCTCATGC
>NW_011494684.1:303153-318511 GCF_000754665.1 Bison bison bison | reverse complement strand
ATGCAGGCTGGTGGCGATGTTCTTGGCGGGTGCCTCACAGCGAAACACGTGGCACTTGAGCATCTGGGTCAGCTTATCGCGAGCTACGTAGGCAAAGTCCCTGTTGGGGGAGGGGCGCCTCAGTGTCTCCCAGTGCCTTCCAGTGCGGACCCTCACTCCCGCCCACCCACGCCCTCCCCATCCGTCTGCCCTCGGGTCGCTGTCCTGTGGGCACTGCCTTCTGGCCAGAGGGTAGACAGGCAAGCATGCCGAGGTCTGGGAGGATGGGCGAGCACAGCGCGCAGGGAGGGGCGGGGCAGAATAGAGGACTTGGGCACTTTGCTGCATCTGGTCCAGGGGTGGGGAGAGGAATGGTCAGGGTAAATTAGGCATAGTACCTCTCTCTGGGTCCGGCAGCACAAGAGAGGCAAACAACAGAGTTAGGGAGAAGGGCCTCGCTCTGACTGCTGGCTGAGCCCCCACCCCGGAGCCCCGGCCTTGCTCCCACCTTCCGCTGTCCCGCCCGACGCCCCACACGCGGATGCTGACGATGGGCTGGGTGTGCAGCAGGGCCTGACTGTGTGGCTCCACCAGCTTCAGCGTCTCATCCTCCAGCTGCAACAGCAGGTCCTTTCCCTGCAGGCCCAGGAAGCAGATGCTCAGCGGTGCCCCAGCCGGGAAGGTGGCTGATCTTTGCCACTTCCAGCTCGAGGGAGGTGAGCCACTCCTCTAGGGCCCTTTCTTTGGTGTGGGACCAGCCACCCTGCAGGCTTCAACTCTAACAAAGCTCACACCTTTCATCTCTGACGTGACTCCTTTTATCAACGCCATCGCTGTTAGGCAACCATCTCCCGATCAGGAGTCACACTTTCATCTCGCAGACTTGCCTGGTGGGTCTGCACCCGCCTCCCCAGCCCTGGCAGAGGGGCAGCTTGGTTCTCCCAGCTCTCCCAGTTTCTGCACTTCACCGCCACCCTGCCACCCTGCCAGCTCACCTCGCCCCAGCCCCCAGACATGGGGTCGTGCAGATTGTTTTTGTGGTAGGAGAGCTGACGGATGCAATTGTTGACTGCCACGCTGCTGCGGCCAGGGGCCAGCTCCTCCTCGGTCATCTCCACCCAGCCTAGGGAGCGAACGGCGAAACACTGCCAGACACAAAAGAGGGGGTAGGAGATAGAGGGTCTGGTCTAAACCCAGAAGAGCCCCCAGCCAGGACACAGGGCACTCTGCTGAGACCAGAGGAGTTCCCGACTCAGAGCACGGCAGGTGGGAGGACATAAGAGGCTCCACAAACAGGACAGAGTTGCAGGAGGGCTGATGGTCTCAGAGGAGACCCCTGGGCAGGAAGCACCTGAGCCCAGCCAGGAAGGACCCCCTGCCAAGACACAGGGCTGCCTGAGTTATAAACTGAAGTGCCTCCCGCTCAGACACAAGGGTCTGTGCTGAGAGTGCAAGAGCTGAGGACCTGCGGAGCTGTACTGAGACCAGAGAGACCCCAGAACCTGACCCGAGGGTGCGCCTGTTCACGGGGGCCCAACTTGGGCACAGGCATTGCCTTGAACACACCTTGATCCCTGGGTTGGCATTCCGTGGGGGCAGCTTCTCCTCCTCTTGGGGCAATGGCTCCGGGCTGGAGGCAGATGTAACACTTGGTACAGGCCCCCGAAGAGGGAGCCGTCCCAAGGCCCCTTCCAGACAGACCCATCCTACTGCCAGCCCACTCACCTGAGGCTCTGAGCTGGGAAAGGCAACATCCCCTCCTCGGGGTCCTTCAGCCCCAAATCCATTGGGGCCTCCTCACTGGGCTCGTCCTGAGCAAGGGGAGAGAGAAATCAGGACCCAAATGATGCCCCGTCTCCAGCTCCCTCATAGTGAAGGAGGTCCCCTCACTCACCTTCCAAAATTCTCCATCCTCAAAGCGTTCTCCGTGAGTGAAGCCGGTCCAGGTGAGCTAGAAGCATGAATGGGAGCAAGGAGTGGCTGGCTTATCTTGCTCCAGCAGCACCCCCCTCCACCCCAGGTCAGAACTCTCAGGCCTGTGAGCTTCACCTGGGACTCCTCTCGGGGGCTGCTCCCCTGTGATGGTGAGGCCCGGCCCGGGGGCTCCCACTGAGTGGTCCCCGTGGGGATGTGCCAGTAGTAGGTCCCTGAGGTGTCCTGGACCCTCATCCATCCAGCCGGCAGGTCGGAATCCGTCTCGAAGGCGTTGGGGTTCCAAAAGGAATCTGCCGGGTTGGGGGGGGTGGTCTTGGTAAGGGTCTGCCTACCTAACAAGAGAATCGTGGGTGCTATGCCCAGTCCCCTCCTGAGACCCAGTGGTGGAGAAGGGGTGGGGGAAGGGCTCCAACTTAAGATTCCTGCTTCCGCCTAGAGCCTGAAGTCTGGAGTCACAGCATGGGAGTCACCAGCAGGGAACGTGACTCAGGTCTCCTCCTGGGCCCTGATCCTGGCTAATGTGGCCACACAGAGGGAAGGAGGGAGGCAGAGAGAAGGCAAGGAGGTTGAGTGACCCCAAATGACCTGTCATACATATCCGTATCTCCAGTGGACACACTTACCCTGTACACACACATGCACACAGACACACAACATATACAAGCCCTACTACACACCTGTGTAGCCCCCACAAACACAAGGGTGTGCACACACAGGAGACACCTACACAGATGGCAGGTATTGCATTCAGGTGCACACACATGTGCAGGGACAAACACACGCACATCAACTCCACCCATTCACTAATGCAGCCACCATCCACAAAGGTGTGTGCACACACAGATGTATATTGTAGCCCCTGCCACACACATGTGCAGACTACATCCATAATGCCCCCCAACACATGTGTGGGTACCACACCCACAGTGAATGCACAGACACGCAACATATGTCAACCTCTGCCACATGTGTGCAAATACCACAGACACACCTTGACCCTTACCACACACACGTGCAGACATTTCATGCACACGCGCACACCACACACCTGTGACATACCCTCCCCTCTCTGAGCAGAGCCACACCATTCCAGCCCCGCAGCCCAGCTCACACCTCCACCACGCCCATGCTCCCTGCCACCCCACCCCACATGGTGCCCAGGCGCATGCCGCCCCTCACCTGGGCTACTATCCTGCAGGAGGATGGCCAGGAAAAAGTCCTGGGAGAACATGGCGCTCCTTCCCAGCCCCTCCTGCTCCACCCTGCCTCCTCACAGCCCCTCCAGCCCGGCCAGCTGGGCTCACAGCCTGGTGCTGGGCTGCAGAGAGAAGCTCATCCCGCCCACTTATCACCAGGGCAGAGCGCCTGCCAGGCAGGATCCTCCCCCACCTGGGGCTCACCAGGGAGGGGCCGGGACCACAAGGGAAGGGAACCCCCTTGGAGTGGGGATGGAGGGTGCAGCTCGTGAGACCCCAGCCTTCCCTGTTCACATCTCTTCTTTCTGATCCTAGATCCCCTCCCCCAATCCTGAATCTCCATCCCACCACCCGCAGCGATCACCTCAGTGCCACAGTCAAGCCCAGCCTTAGGGACGACAGGAGGCTCAGCCTCGTGGGAACACCCCAGCCACCTGGGGCCCTGCAAAGCCTAGAGCTCTCCCTGCAAACAGGGTGTGGCTTCCAGGCTCCCAGGGATCCCGCCCCTGCCCAGAATCTGCCAAGCAGTTCAAGCGAAGAGTGGGCTTCAGGGGCTGGGCCCCAGCAAGCTTGAGGCTGGGCTTGGGGCTTCCCAGCACCAAACCCCCTCACCTGCCAGGGCCCAGCTAGGCTGCAGCGTCTCCTCGGCAACCGCAGCACCAGGACCGGCTGGGAGCGCCCAGACTGCTGACGTGCTTCCCGTTACCAGGGAAACCAGGAATCCTGACTGGTCCAAGAGGCAGCACTGACGGACAGGCAGTCAGTCCCCAGACCCAGGCTGCTGGGCAACCAGGCGAGGAGGGCTGGAAGTGGGCGTGGCTACACCAAGGTGACTGTGTGCCTGATGCGAGAGTCACTTTGGCAAGGTGCCTCACCACCCTCGGCTTCCAATGAAGTGGCCTCAGAGAGGAGGGGCTCTTCTTGCCCATCCAGCCTCCAGGTACCCGTTACTGCCTCCCTCCCCCCAGCCTCCTCTCCCCTCAGGCCCCAGGGAATTAGAATGCCCGTGTTTCCCTGGGAACCGTCCACCGTCTTCAGGGCTTTCCCGCCAAACCTTCCAGGAACACCGCACCTAGGACAGCTGTGTCCCCCAGAGCCACACCCTTCTTCCTGAAGGGTCATATGCCCCTGAATCTGAGGACCAGGTCACCTCTCCTGACTGAGTCACACACACCAATCCATCTGCCATCCCTGTCAGTCGGCACCTTCCTGCCTCAAAGAGCTTCATCCTTCCGATCTGTCCTGGAGGGGCCGCTCTCCCCCCGGACCATCTGGGAGGCCCTTCTGGAGCTTGGCACATCTCCTCCGAGCACAGCCCCACCCCGGCCCTTGCTTCCACAAGCATACATTTATTTAGAAATGCACACTTTCACTCCTGCGCCAATTCATTCAGGCGCTCCCCCCACGCACTCAAAGGTTCATGTATCATTCACTCATCCACACAGGCCTCCTTGGCTAAGCCGGATGTAGTCACCTGCTCTCTCTCTTTCCCCAGCCCTACTCACTCCCCAAGTCCAGCTAGGTCACTGCAACAGCCTCCCAAGTTGGTCTCCCTCTTCCTATTTAGCCCTTTCTAATCTGAGCTGCATGCTACAGCCCAAATGACTGTTCCAAAATGCTAACAACCTTCTCTCCAGTTGCATACTCTAATTGTTTTATCTTTGCCCCCAGGACAGAACCCAATACCTCCACCGGGTTTGTAGGACCTTAGGAGCCCCTACTCACCCGCCTCTCAGCCTTACCTCTGACCACTCCCCTCACCCCTGGTCTCTCTCCCTGCCTGGGACATGCCCCATATCCTCTCTGATCCCAGCCTCCATTCCCTCAAACATCACCTGGCACCACCTACTGGATGGATATCAGTGTAAAGGTCCCTTCTCAAAACTGACCCATCCCTGGTTCTATTACCATGCTCTTCCTGCACCTCCCCAACCCCAGGGCTCAAACTACCTGTTTGCTTCTGTCAAAATACTAGACTGAGTGCTATAAGGGCAGGAATATCTGTCACTTGTAGTATGTATTCTCAGCATTTAGGACAGGACCTGGCACTGAGTATGAACCCAACACAGGTAGGAAAGTTCATTCATTTATCATTCGCTCATCATTCATCCATCCATCCATTCATTCACTCATATACTTCCACATTCAATTAACAACCTTGTGGAGATCCTAGGGTGGGAAGGAGAAAATAATGTTTGCTCAATTCTACCACGTTCCTACAGGAGACCAGACCTCCTCTGTGGTCTTCCTGGTCATAGCAATAGTCATAAGAGAGTAGGCAATGATGCAGCCTATTCTGAGATTCTCGATTTCCACTGCCTCCAGCAGACCTTGATCCTTGCCCATCCTCTCACCACACCAGCTCCCTTGCTGAGGTCACTGTCCGCAACCGGCACACTCTTCCCAGCTCTTGAGCACTTCCGTCCTCCCACTCTCAGAAGGCTCATAGGAGTGACCACCATAGTGACCATCCAGGGACCCCAGAGCATCCAGGCTCTCCATTGTTTGGCCCCTGATTGACACCCCCTGAGGCAGAGGGTGCAAATAAGCCGCCTGCAGACCGGTGTAAGCCTCAGATAGATTTTGTTTGGCCTGTGTGGTACTTTTTTAAAAAACAGATTTGGTTGCTAACATTTAGAAATTGGGATGTTTCACGTCGACATCTAGTTTTAGTTTCCCTTGAAGAACTGACTCCACTAAGACATTTCCCCACACCTAACCCTATGAGTAACCAGCTGGAGTGGAGTAGCAGCAGTTCCCTATAAAGGGGATCTGGGCAGTGATCACTGACGGTTGCTAACATCCCTCTAAAGACAGGCAATTAGATTTTGTCTTTGGTAGAAGTACTCAATACCACCTGTGAAGTCTCCTTTTAAACAAAATGCGAACAAAAACAAAAACTCTGAATTTGATGAAGGCTCTAGAACTCACTGCCAATTTACGGGAAATTCGGGGGAAGTAGAACTTATTCAAATCCAGAACATGGAAAACCCAGGGCAGACAACACAGTGGCTTCAATTAAAACAACAACAAAATTTTGAGCAAAATAGAGATGGAGGGATAAGGTACAGATCAAAAGAACCCTTGAGACATACCAACCATCAAAAGGTCAGTTCCTATTTGGATACTGATGAGATGAATCAAATTTTAGAAGGGCAAGGAGCACATTCATTAGACAACTGGGAAATGTCAACACTGACTAGATATTCAGTGATATTGAGGAAGTACTGTTAAATTTCTGTGGACATGATTTTAGTAGTTCGGATTTTTTTTTGGTGGGGGTGGGGGGCAGGCAGGAGCATGCATGTAGGATCTTAGTTCCCAACTAGGGATGGAAACTGTGCCCCCTGCAATGGAAACACAGAGTCTTAACCACTGCACCACCAGAGAAGTCCCTGGACTTTTAAAAAGTGTTTTATATTTTAGACATGCACGAGTTGGGAGACTTCTCTAGTGGTCCAGTGGTTAAGAATCCACCAGCCAGTGCAGGGGACACGGATTCTATCCCTGGTCTGAGAAGATTCCACATACCACAGGGCAACGAGGCCCATGTGCCACAACTACTAAAGCCTGAGCATTCTACAGCCCGTGCTCCATAACAAAAGAGCCACAGCAATGAAAAGATGGAGCACCATAACAAGAGAGTAGCCCCCACTTGTCTCAACTAGAGAAAGCTCACCGCAACAGCTAAGACCAAGCGCAGCCAAAAATCAATCAATCAAGATTAAAAAAAAAGAAATGCATGAGTGAACATTTACAGATGTATTTGCTTCAAAATAGCCTAGGCTGGGGCCCAGGAGTACTAGGTGGGGGTATGGATGCAACAAGGTCAGCCGGGTGTTGATAATTGTTGAAACTGGGTCATGGGTAAGTCAGGTTCATTATTCTGTTATTTTCGTATATGTCTGAAAATGTCCATAGTAAGTTTTTTGAAAGGAGATGGCATGCTGCCCTTCACTCATCTGAACTGCCTGTTCTCTGCCAAGGTTCCCCAGGCTGGTTCTGGGTAAGGTGCCTGCTGCCTAGAGTGGGAAGAGTCTTTGCTCACACTACCATCCAGCACAGGCTTGCGGCTGCAGCCCATTATCTCTGCCGTTTGCTCCTCAGCTCTATCTGCATCTCCATGTGATACTAGCAAATGCAGAGACTCAACTTCTTTAAATGGGACCCATTGAAGGATCAATCCTTGGAGTCCTAATATCTATCCCCTCATCCCAACAAAGCAGTCTCTTATTCTTCCTTTGTTTCCTTTTAGTCAATATCCTCTTCCTAACAAAACATTACTTTTGCAACATCCAGCGTGGTGCTCTGTACATAACACTCCAATCCTTCCCAATGGACCTCTGTGAGGAGCTGCTGCCTGTTCAAAACTGCCTAGAGGGCACCTGGGTTTGTCCGGCCATATGCATCAGTGACAGTGTAAGGGCCCAGAGCTCGGGTTTGCACTTGGACCTGGTTTCGATCCCAGTTCTACTGTGATCTCAGACTGTGGGTGACCTTGAAAGTGGAAGTCACTCAGTCGTGTCCGTCGCTTTGTGACTCATGGACTGTAGCCTGCCAGGCTCCTCTGTCTATGGAATTCTCTAGGCCAGAATACTGGAGTGGGTAGCCATTCCCTTCTCCAGGGAATCTTCCCAACCCAGGGATGGAACCCAGGTCTCCCGCATTGCAGGAGGATTCTTTACCGTCTGAACCACCAGGGAAGCCCATGGGTGACCTTGGGAGAGGACTAAATCTCTCCAGGCCCATTTTTTGTCCCCTGTACTATGGGCATACTAATGATGTCTACCTCCCATTGGTGTGCAGATTTAATACCATAATACTGAGCAGAAAGCCAGTACTTGGTAAGTGCCTCATAAACAGACCAGTCCATCATCCATCGGGGGTGTGTGATGGAAAGGTCTATCCACTTGTTCAAGCACTCTCAGTATGTAGGGACATTTCTTTCCAGAAAAACAGGGCATGGCCTGCTGAGGACTGAGGACATGGGCTTGGTGACCCCCGCCCAGGCGGACACCGGCCTCTGTACGGAGGGACCCACCTTCTGCCCTCTCTCCCTCCCACGTTCCCCACATCAAGCTGCACAAGGTACCTGTGTCCTCCGGGGAGCCATAAGAGGGGCTGCCCTGGGATAAGGTGGCCCAGCTTGAGTCCTCGTCGCTGGCTGCGCTGTTCCGCATGCCAAACAGGAGGCTGGCGCTCTTGCTGTGCTCTCGGGGGCCGTCTGCCAGGGCCTGGGGCCCAGGGGGCACCTCCGTGCTCTCCAGGGGCTCCGGCAGCCCTGGGGGAGAAGATAAGTCCTCCTCCTCTTCCTCCTCCTCTTCCTCATCATCCTCCTCGGCCTCCCCCGCTGCCTTCTCCTCTCCCTCATCCGGGCCCTGCTCTTGGGTGCTGATGATCAGGCCAGGTCCTCGCGGCCCTCTGTTGGCCGCATTGTGGGCGGAGAGCTCCAGCTCAGAGTACAGGTGCATCAGGCCTTTGGGGCCCAGGGGTGCCATCTCGGGTTCCTGGCTGGCCTCCTCAGCCAGGGTCAAGGTCACATTGCGGTTCTGGTCACGGTGGGCTGTGGCGGCCCGCCGGAGTTGGTTCTGGCCCTCCTTTAGCCATTTGGCGTTGGCAGGGCCTGGCTCGGGCCCACCACCCTCCCCCATGGCGCTGCGCAGATCCTTGGGTCCCACGGCCGTGGCCTGCAGCTTGGCGTTGAGCAGCTGGTTGTGGGCAGCGTGCAGGGGCAGGGGCAGGCTCAATGCGGGGCCTCCGTGGCTGTTGGCATTAATGGCCGACTGGCTCAGGGATGATGGAACAGACATGGCCTCAGCAAATCCTGCAAGCGGGGAGAGGAGACCATGCTGAGCCTCCAGGTCAGCATAGCAACACCCCTGCTTCAGCCCCAGGCCTGTGCCCTGCACCTCCTCACCTCCCTGCACTCAGTAGGCCAGCACATACCACTGTGTCCTGTGAGCTGTTGTCCCAGGAGAGTAACTGGGCTCCGCTCTGTCCACCATCACCACCACACCCACTCAACAACCACCTGCAGTGGCCAGGCCCAGGCCAGGTCCACCCCATCCCCAACCCCCAGCCCCGAGCTGCCAGGGATAGCACAGCCAGCCCCTGATTTGCCCTCGCTCCCAATGGCAGAGACTCCATAACAATGGCTCTCTGTGCATCCCCACCCCCAAGTCATCCAACTGGGGCTTACTGTACCAGGAGTGCGGCTGGTGAGGAGCTAGCTCCTGTGTTCTAGACACTGGACACTGCCTGCTCCCTGCCTCCTGCCACACCACTACCCACAGCCCCAACACTGTGAGCTCTCTGGGCTCTGGTGCTCTCATCGTAAATCACTGGGCTCAACTGGCCCCCAAGTCCACCCTGTAGGAGTGACCGGGAAGACGAGAGAATGAACTGCAGACCAAGCCCCCAAGGGCAAGGTCCTGAGCCCTCAGGTCACAGAACAAGGGTCTTGAGCTCCAATTCATGGCTCCTTTGACCAGTTGAAGCTGCATTTTGATGACTGTTTCTATCAAGTATCTCACCTCGGGTACCACTTCCTCTGCCAGCACCTATGGTGCTTCTGGGTCACCGCAGGAGCCTTTGATCCGGACCCCCAGCCCCTCAGGTCTTTACCTAAATGTCACCTTTTCAGGGAGGCCTTCCCTGAATACCCTAAGACTGTAGGCCCCCATGCCCCCTCCCAGCCGTTCCCAAACTCTCCCCAGCACCAGTACCATCTAACAAGCTAATTTATTATTTACTTGGTTTAATGACTGCCTTCTCGTGACTATAATTTGAGTTCCATGGTGGTGAGGATTTTGCCTTTTTTTTATTCAATGCAGTATGCCTACAGCTTAGCTCAGTGCTGACACAAAGCAAGAACTCAATAAATACTAGTTGAATCAATGTATGGTCTGCCCTCCCATCTCCCCTGGCCCCACTGAGCATCCCCTCTGCCAGTTTCAGAGAACACACAGTGGTCACGTACTGTGTGTCAGCCACTGCTCACGGTGCCCCAAGCAAACTCCACTTGCTCTTCTGGTGAGGGGCTCACCTGTTCCTCAGTGACAGTCCACCCCTCCTGGCCCCCTGAACCACCTCCTGCATCCTCAGAAGCCCTTTGTAGATCACCTTCTCAGGCTTCCCAGCCCATCACCCTAATGATGGATCCCACCCTCAGAACCCCATTCCACCCTCCCCATCTCCCTGACCTTCCACTGGAAGCTTCTCCCCTTCTATGACTCCCTTCTATGCTCACTCCCTGGATGTCCCCCTCAGTTTGTTCTCCCTCACCAACTACTCAATTTTCTCGCATCCTTAGACAGCCCCTACCACACTCTCCTCCCCTCCCTGACAGCCTGACTCAGTTCTCTCTTCCTACCTGACCTCCCCCAACAGGCAACTGACCCCACTGTTTGCCCCCAACACACACCTTCCTCTCTGATTCTCACTGCACAGTTCTTTCTCCTCAATTTCTCACCTGAGCGCTCTCTAGCTCCCTGTTCACCCTGAGCTCTTTGTCTCCCCGAACCCACGGCCTCAGTTCTTTCTGCCTCCTTGGCAGAGCTCTCAACCCTGAGCACTGGCTGCAGGGAGGTGTTTAGGCTGCCGGGCAAGGCTTGGCCATCTCCCAGGTGCACTGCCCCGCTTGCGAGGCGGGTGCCATAGCTCACCTCTCCGTCATTTCTAGCTCCTCAGACCCTAGCACGATGCCATGCACGCATCTGTGAAAGAAATGAAAAACGGTTCCTGTCCACGTGTCTGCCTCCCACGTAACTGACTGCTGGTCTGCTCAGTATGGCTTCCCCTTGGCAATGAGAAATCTCGTGGCCACTGGCACCAACAAGAAAAATAAACGGCTCTGCCTCTACCCAGAACCACAGTAATCTTCCAAAAATGGAAACCAGATTGTGTCACTCTCCAGCTCAAAAAATTAGATGGCTCACTGCTGGCTTTAGGATAAAGTCTGTGCTTGTTAGCAGATCACCAAGAGCCTCCTTGAGCCAATCCCTGTGACCCCTCAGACCCTCTCCCCATCCTGCCTCCTCCTCAGCTTATGCCCCAGCCACAAGAACATGTCACACCCACCTAGCCCTGGCTCTTTGTTTACACTGATCTCTCGGCTTGGAATCCTGTCTCCCTTTGTAAGGACCTCTGATCGTGTTTCAAAACCTGGCTTAGCCATTGCAGGTCCTAAGCAGTAAGTCTTTCCTGTTTGGTCCCCTCTCCCCTCTTCACGTGCCCATTCCCTCCTCTGCGTCTCACCATGCCCAGCACCACCGCATTCCAATGGAACATCTAAGACTGTGTCTTACTCCACACTCCATGACCAAAGAGAGTGTGCTGTGCGTCTGCAGAGGGGGCCCCTGGTTAGGATGGAGGGGTAAGAGGAACTAAGAACTAGGTAGCTCAGAACTAATTGGGAATACACACTGAGACAGGCTTGTGTGGTCCCGTGGGCCGGGGAAGGAGAATCAGGGAGGGTGGTGGAGAATGCTGAAGGGTCCCTGAGAAGGAAGTAGTATGGGGTCCCAGGCAAGCAAGGCCTGAGATCTAGGAAAAAAGGGGGACGGCTGGCTTAAACTGACATCCTTGCTCAAAGGCTGTTCCTCTGAGTTTCAGGAGATGAAAGACCCCATGACTGTGCCACGCTCAGAGCATTACAGGGATGACGGGCCCTTCTCTAAAACAGGAGTGTGTGGAGCCAGGTTTCTCAGTATTCGGGACCAATCTCCTTGGCATCTAGAGGTGTGGTCTGAGAAGGGCACATGCCCTGTGAGGCTGTAACACTGAGGAGTCAGGGTGACTTCAGGACACCCCTGCCCATCAGAAAGCACTGGAGGAGGGAAGCGGGTGTTCTGCTGTGAGTGCCGAAGCTGAGTGCCTGTCCCAAGAAAGTGCAGTCACCTTCATTCTATTTCTTAAGGTCAAAGAATGACCCGTTGCTCAGTATCTTCAAGAGGGGGCAAAACCCAACCTCTCCCCTCCTACTGGTACTACTCACACCTGGGACCTCTCCAAGGATGGAAGGAGCCACTTGGATTCTGGCTCAAAGCAGGGAGCAGGCAGGCTCCTCAGGGGAGAAACTAAGAGTGGCCACTAAGCCTGAAGGGGCTGACAGGAGACCACAGGGGTAGGGGATGAATCCTGCTCAAGGTCAATGGTTTTTTAGCCTGACTGCTTACTGTATGCCAGGCACTGTGTTAGGCATGGGGGAGACAGAGATGAATAATAAAGAAATGGCTCTTCCTTGATGGACTTCAAGGTCTATCAAGAAACAGTTGTTGAAGAGCTCATTACACTGCATCATGATGGCAGTATCTAACCCTCTAAGCACTCTGTATTTGTTGAATAAATGATTGAGTATTACGATGGGAAAAGAACAGGGCACTGCTGCTGCTGCTGCCGCTAAGTTGCTTCAGTCATGTCCGACTCTGTGTGACCCCATACACGGCAGCCCACCAGGCTCCTCTGTCCCTGAGATTCTCCAGGCAAGAATACTGGAGTGGGTTGCCATTTCCTTCTCCAACGCATGTATGCATGCTAAATCACTTCAGTCATGTCTGAGAGGATCCCAAAGTTTACTTTAGCCAATACATCAGCGAAGACCTGCCTGAGACAAGAACATAGCTCTCCTTGGACCAACCCCTTCATCACCCCTCTCTCTCAGAGGATAACGCCACCCTCCCCCACTCCTAATTCATTGAGGAAATGGGAGCCATCAGCCAGAGAACAGCCTCAGGCCCAAAAACTTACTGACTCAGCATCTATTCATTTCTCTCCTTTTCTCCAAAACCAATTGCTTCACCTGTCATTTAAATTCTTCCTTTCATGCCTTTCTAGGAATTTTTTTTAACCACTGTTGATCCATTTTTTCTTCCATGTAGTCAATGGCTCCTCAATGAGATCCACTATCTCCCAACTTAAGCACAGAATCTTTCCCGACCTGACACCATGAACTTCTTGAAAGAGCTGTCTTTACTCACAGTTGCCATTTCCTCACCTGGATCTCACGCTTCAACTCTTTCCAGTCCTGCTTTCACTCCTAACACACCTCAGTAACAGCTCCTTCCAAGGTCAACATGACCCCAGTGTCATTTACTGCAACAGACGCTTGGGAGTCCTCATCCTGGTTGTACTTTCGGCAGCATCTGACACCACGGCCTCTCACCCAGCTTTCAGCCATGGCTTTCACGCACTGAATCTCCTGATTTTCTTCCTACACTCTCGATACTGTCTGATGGTTTCTTACACTCCTTTGCTGGCTCATCTTCCTCTGCTAGAGTTTCTCATGGCTTATTCTCATGCTGTTTTCTCATTCTCACTCAATATTCAATACAAGTATTCATTCATGCTCATAACTTCAGTTGCTCCCTACAAACAGATGATTTCCAAAAGTATACCTCCATTTCAGAACCTTCATCTGAGCTCTAGAGAGATACATTCAACTTTCTACTCAATATCTCTAGCTGGATGTCTGAAGGGCCTCTCAAACCAACATACTCACTCATGTTTCTCTCCCACACCCTAACTGGTCCTCTTTCAGGACCCTGGCTCATGGAATAACATGACCATCCAACCTGTTCTATAAACCAGAAGTAGGAATTCCGTCCTTGGCACCACCTTTTCCGTCTCTCCCCATATTAAATCTGTCCCCCAAAACTGACGATCTTTTATCCAAGAAAAATTTCTGAATTTGCTTGATGTTCTACATCTACTACTATCAAAAGTCCACACCAAGGACAAAGGCTTTATGATCAAAATTCTTAACATGGTCTAAATTGTCCAGCTCAGCCCGGCCTCTACCTTCCTTCCACATTTGGCACTTTGCTGTCCAGCATCACTGATCTTCTTTTGATTCCTTGAGGACATCATGCTCTCTCCTTCCATAAGGTATTTACACACGATTCCCCTTCTGCCCAGAACTCCCTTTCCCTACCCTCCCAGCTTAAGTCCTACTTATCCTTTACTGCTTAGTTCAAATGTCATGTTCTCAGCCTTCCTCAGTCCTCTCTCCGTACCCTCCAGTACAGTTTAGCTTGTGCTCCTGTGTGTTCTCAAGACACCATTCACCTTTCCCTTCATGGTAATTATTATATCTGTAATTTTATTCTTATCTGACATTCCCCTTAGACTGTCAGCACCATGGCAACAAGGGCATAGTGTATCTTGCTCATCATTAATCTTCAG
Source organism: Bison bison bison (assembly GCF_000754665.1). Classification (NCBI taxonomy): domain Eukaryota; kingdom Metazoa; phylum Chordata; class Mammalia; order Artiodactyla; family Bovidae; genus Bison; species Bison bison. Next base: position 304,220 of record NW_011494684.1, on the reverse strand, counting down.
TGCCTAATAGTACCTGGTATATACTAGGTGCTCAAAGCACACTTGTTGAATAAATAAATGATTGGATAGATTTTTTTTTTTTTTTTTAGTAAAGAAAAATTATGTTAGAGTAGTAACGGGAAGTAAGCAAGAGGGTATGTTATCAAAGCAATCAAGGAAAAAAGGGGGTGTGTGGCCTAGATTAAGTTTGGCAGCAGTGGGTGAGATGGAGTGAAGTGAATGAATTTGAAAAATAGGTAGTGGATGTGGCAGAACTTGCTGACATAAGATATAGGGTGACAGACAGAGATTAATCTAGAATGTTGCCCAGGATTCCAGCTTGGGTAGCTGACTGGAAAGTATCCATTTCTGAGAGTTGAAATTTGGAGACTTGAGAGTGAATAAAATATGAGAAGAAAGTGCAGAATGAGAGAAGACAGTCTAGGAAAGAACCAAGAGCCTCATCAGCAACTAAAGAAAGGGGAAGGAGGCAGCAAATGAGACTGAGAAGGAGCGGACAAGGCTGAAGGAGAGAAACCTGGAAAATGTTTCAGGGAGAGTCGACACACACCACTAACACTAAGAAACGGCAAGGAGATACAGGAAAAGCGTCCATTAGGTTTGGCCACATGGAAGTCTCCAGTGACCTTGGCTTGAGCAATTTCCATAGGTGCCAGACACAGAAGATGGAGTGAAGTGGTTTTAAGAATGAATGGAAAGCGAGGAAATAAAGATACCAAACTGTGGAGGAGGTTCTGGCTTTAAGGCGTGTAGCCAGCTGGGGCTCCGAGGGGCTAGGAAAGCGAGAAACATGCAGGCAGGTTCAAAATAGATTCGAAATATCCTCTGAATCGACAATGGGAAAACTGCTCCTAATGAGTGCTCCAGCCAGCGCTAGGCCTCCAGGCTGAGCTGGGGCCAGCCGGCCCCAAGGCACACCCCTCGGTCGCCGAGGGCAACAGAATGCGGCTTGACAGATTTCAGGCCTGGGTCCCTGCAGGAATCCATGCGGCCTGTCGGCCCACCTCACCCCAGGTCCCCTTCCCAGTCCTTGACCACCCCTCCCCCATCCTCTTATTTCCCTCCCC
>NW_011494684.1:302662-303053 GCF_000754665.1 Bison bison bison | reverse complement strand
CCCCCCTATTCATTCCGGGGGGGGGGCAGCAGGTAAAGGTCGGGGAGGCAACAGCGTGAGGACCTTAGCAGAGTAGGACGTTGGAAGGAGGGGACAGGAGGGCGGTCGGAATACGCGGTGGGAGGGCCGCCCGCAGGGATGGGGCCTGGCTGGGGGACGCGGGCCGCCCTGGGGTTCGGGCTGCAGGATCCGCGGGCCGCAGGGGGCAGGGATCCGACAGCCCAGGTTGGGCCCCGTCAGGGGCAGCTCCTACCTGCGCGGGGAGGCCCCAGGCCCAGGTGGTGGAGGTGGCTCAGGCTGCGGGGCTCGGGCTCGGCGGCAGCTTCTCCATCACAACATCCCCCGCCCAGGAGCGCGCGGGCCGCGGGGCCGCGCCCGGAGCGGCGGAGGC
>NW_011494684.1:283417-302524 GCF_000754665.1 Bison bison bison | reverse complement strand
CCTCCCTACGGCAGCCTGCGGCCTCTAGGAGCCCGGCGCCCCCAACCCCCTCGCCGGCCGCCATCCCTGCGCCCGGGTGGGTCCCCAGGTCCCAGAGGGCTGCCCCAGCATCCGCCGACCCCCGCCCAGCCCGGCACCGCCCTCCACCAGGGGACCCCGGACTCACCCTGCGCGCCCCGCAGGGCCCTGGCCCCGCACCGCCGCGGGGCGACGCTCAGCCGAGGTTGGAGCGGGAGCCGCGGTGGCGGTGCCCGGGCCGCGGCCGAGTGGGGAGGGGCTGGAGGAGGCCGCCTGCCCGGCTCTCGCGGCAACACTCCCTGACGTCCTGGTGGTAAGCGATGAGGACACAACGTTGGTGATAATAATAGCTCGTATTTATTGACCGCTTTCACGGTGCCAGGCTGTGTGTTAAACCCTTTGTACGCATTCGTGCTCACACCAGCCCTGTGAAGTCGCTGCTCTGATTATCCTCAGTTTGCAGACAAGATGCTGAGGTTCAGAAAGGTAAAGCGACTTGTGGGCGCTCATAGGTAAGTGGGGGAAACAAACTGGAACCCAGATGTTTCTTCACACCCTTCCCCTGCGGCTGGACATGAGACTGTGACACCAAGGCCTTGCAGACATGAGGAACGAATAGCTCCCTGGCAGAAATTCACAGGAGGGCAAGAAGAAGGGGAGAATGCAGGTGAAAAGTGTGAAGGAAGGAATGGTGGAGCTCAACACTGCAGACTCCCTGGATAGTGGGGTAGTCCCCACTGGTCAGGTCAGTGGCCCAGAGGCCATCAAAGCCAGTGAAAGGGAGTGTCACCATCCAGAAACCCTCCCCTGACTCATTCCTCCAAGGCAGAGGTTTAATTTATTGTACCTGCAAACTATTGAGCAACTTGACTAAAGATCGAGCACCCCTTTGGGGTGCCTAAAACTAAAAATGTTTAAATCTAAACTCATTGTCTCACCCCTTTTTTTTTTTTTTTTGCCTTTTAAGAAGTTTCACTGGGGTGAAAAAGAATTCTCTCCAGTACGTGTATCTGAGAACACACAAACACACATGACTGAATGCAGCCCCACTTCATCCATCCCAGTGAGTGGCATCGCCATCTACTGCTTGCCTAAGCCGGAAGTCTCAAGATCATATTTGACTACACTTTCACTTGACTTGAGGTGAATATATGTTTTAACGTTTTGTTATGGAGATTTTCAAATATATACACAGAAAGATAACAGAATAGTATAATGAACTCTCATATACCCATCATTCGACTTCAGAAATTATCAACTCCTAACCAAGAGTTTATTATGATTTGACAAACTTCTATTATATACCATGTACCAAGCCTCAGGCTAGGTCCTAGCGTCCTAAAGATGAATCAGATTTGACTGTCACCCAACTTGGAGGGTATAACATATGACTTTTGTCTTTGAAAGATGAGTAAGAGTTACTCAGAAGAAGAAAGATGTCCTCATTTATTTGATAATTCTCTCTCAACAAATAATTATAGTGTGGGAGGCACTGTCCTTGGTGCTAGGAACTTGTCAAGAGACAAGATTCAGTCCCTGCCCTCATGAAGCTTGAATAACAAAGGAAAGTGATACTAAATATATAATTAGAATTGTGATGAGTGTTTCTAAGGAAATCTATAGAATACTATGTGAGTGAACTAAATTTTACCTGGGGACATTTGGAAAGACTTTCACAAGGAAGTGGCACTTAGGTGAGGGGAAAGGGTGAGAAAGAAAGAGGTCATCCAGGAGAAGAGAAAATGATCCCAAGTCAAAGGAGAAGTACAAGAAGGCCAGGATGGGTGTGATAATGAAGAATGGCATAAGGTGAGCTGGAAAGGTAGACAGGTACCAAATCAAGGAGAACCATGTTGTTAGGCTTAGGATTTTGGACTTTAATTTAAAGACAATGGGAAATCATCAAAAGGTTTGGGGCACGGGAGGGACAAGTTCATTCACCTTTGCTTTTTTTCTTTTTTACATCTTTGTCATTGTTCAGTCACTCAGTTGTGTCCAATTTTCTGCAACCCGGTGGACTGCAGCACACCAGGCTTCCCTGTCCTTCACTATCTCCTGGAGTTTGCTCAGATTCATGTCCATTGAGTCGGTGATGCTGTCTAACCATCTCATCCTTTTGCTGCCTGCTTCTCCTTTTGCCTTCAATCTTTCCCAGCTTCAGGGTCTTTTCCAATGAGTCAGCTCTTCTCATCAGGTGGCAAAAGTATTGGAGCTTCAGCTTCAGTATCAATCCTCTTTTTTTAAGAGGTAAATTTTTTAAAAGATTTTTTTTGATGTGGACCATTTTTAAAGTCTTTATTAAATTTGTTACAATAGTGCTTCTGTTTTATGTGTGTGTGTGTATATATATATATATATATAAGCTGCGAGGCATGTGGGATCTTAGCTCCCCAACCAGGGATCAAACCTGCACCCCCTGCATTGGAAAGCAAAGATGTAACCACTGAACTGCTAGGGAAGTCCCACCCTTGCATTTTGGAAGATCACTTGTGGCTGCTAAGTAGAGAATAGATAGGAAGAGAGCAAAATTGGAGAATGAGGACCAGTTAGAAAGCAGTCCTAGGAGATGACTATAGTGGTGGGATTAGGGATGGAGAAGATTGCATAGCTTTAATAAATATTCAGGAGAAAGAATTCAACAATTAGTGATTAATTGATTGGCTAAGGTAGAATGAAGGAAAGGATGACTTCCAGATTTCTGCTTGAGCAAATGAAAAAAGAATCCAGGAATAGCACCCATTTACAGACAGCCCACCAGAATACTTGTCTTGCCAATCCCATTAAGCAGGATGGCTGTAATATCCAGGGATGTCTCTTCAGGTAATCAGAGATGATAATCACAGGTAGATGGTGAAGATGGGGAAAGGCATCTAATTAGTTAAGATGCAAACATACAGTTAAGTGTAGTTAAGATGTACATACAGGCCTCTCCTTTGGGATCTCCACCCTCACGCCTGGGGGTGTACTATCCTTTGTTTACTGAATAAAACTATGAGCTGTAACCAAGCTGTTAAAAAAAAAAAGATGTACATACAGTGCAGTTTGATCCACACACACTTTTCCTGAATCCCTGCTCTCCTAGTTCTGCAAAGCCTCCTGATTGGTGGGGTGTTAACCTGTACCCTTCATCTATCCTCTCTATGTTGTATCTCATCCACCTTCTGATGGTTTCCAGAACAACCAGTAGCTTATGAGCCATTTCAGATACTCTGTGTGGTTTTGACCAACGTGGGTCCCTCTGAGGCAGCACATTTTTCAAATTACTACCTTGGACTTACCAGGAAAAACTGATTAGAAGCAAATCCATCCAGAGTCATCTACCAGGAGTACTGACTTTATGCTGTTTGGTTTAATAGATCAGCCTGGTGAACATCTGTATCACCTAACCAAGTCACCTATAGGGAAGAATAGAGCTTGCAACCTTATTAGCAGCAAAGACACTTTTGGAGCAAAGATGACCTTTTCTACTACTATATGTAAATATTGCTTTGATATTGTAATTTTTCTTGTAGTTGATACAATAAACCCTCTTTCTTCAGATTGGTTGTTATCATTTGGAAAATCCATGAGTAAAATCTTCCTACATATTATATGCTGCTGCTGCTGCTAAGTCACTTTAGTCATGTCCGACTCTGCGACCACATAGACCTCAGCCCACCAGGCTCCCCCGTCCCTGGGATTCTCCAGGCAAGAACACTGGAGTGGGGTGCCATTGCCTTCTCCCATATTATATGCACTGGATCTCAAAAGTCAATTGCTAGTTCTAGCAAGGACTTCCTCAACACCATTCTTCGACAGGACTATTCTAGTGCATTCCTAGGAAGACCAAGTAGAGAATGAGAAAAGGACGTAGGACTGAACTCTGGGAATGCTAGCATTTGGTGAGCCAGCAGAGGAAAAGAAGGCCCAGAGGAAAGCGGAGAAGAAACAGAGAATAAGAGAAGATGGCACCCCACTCCAGTACTCTTGCTTGGAAAATCCCATGGATGGAGGAGCCTGGTGGGCTGCAGTCCATGGGGTCACTAAGAGTCTGACACGACTGAGTGACTTCACTTTCACTTTTCACTTTCATGCATTGGAGAAAGAAATGGCAACCCACTCCAGTGTTCTTGCCTGGAGAATCCCAGAGACGGGGGATCCTGATGGGCTGCCATCTATGGGGTCGCACAGAGTCGGACACGACTAAAGCGACTTGCAGCAGCAGCAGCAGGAGAGAGCTAATGTCATGGATGAAATCCAAGGGAGGAAAGATTTTCAAGGAGGAAGATGTGATCAACAGCATCAAATGCAGCAAAGATTTCCAACAGGTCAAGGTCAAAAAATGTATCCTTTGAATTTGGCAATATGGAGGTCATGGATCCCCCTATGATCTATACTAGCAGAAAATAGAGGCAGAAGCCACAATGCAATAGTACTTAAGCAAATGAAAATCAGGAAGTAGGATAAGTAAGTGCAGATCCCTCTTTAAGAAAGTTGGAAGAAAGAATAGACAGCTGAAAAGTGGTACAAAGTTGAAGATTCTGGTTTTATCTTTTTTTTTCCCCCTTAAAGATGACAGAGACTTGAATATGGTCTGTGTGCCTACATACATACTAAGTCGCTTCAGTTGTGTCTAACTCTTTGTGACCCCATGGACTGTAGCCTGCCAGGCTCCTCTGTCCATGGGATTCTCCAGGCAAGAATGCTGGAATGCGTTACCATGCCCTTTTCCAGAGGGTGTTGGAATTTAAGGAATTGCTTCACAGGTGGAGCAGTTGTGAATGAGGACTAGGGTCTGGTTTGGGTGACTGAAGTAGGGTCTTCAGCAAGTGAGGACACAGGTATTGCTCCCATCTACTAACAGATGGGAGCCATAAGGATACTGTGGCTCATTTGCTTGATGCCAAAGAAAAGAATTTAACCTGCATAGAAAGAGGAAGAAAATAGCATAGGCGTGTATGGGAGTCTTGCCAATGGTAAGCTGCTTCCCTTCCACTGGGACAGCTCCAGGGGTAGGAAGAAGTCCCTGGGGCAGAGCCCAATCTCTTCAATGGAGAGAAAGAGAGAAGCATATTAACCACGGAGTGTATAAAGAATACACAGAAGCTTATTGACCATGGAGTGTGCATTTGAGAGGGCACCATGGGAAGTTGGGGAAGAAGTGGCACAATGATGAGCAGGAAAAGGGTCCATGGAGTCGTTTGGCGGTGAAATTCTCACTCTGTCACCCTCTTATCAGAATGTCTTCTTTTTAATTAAGTAACTTATTTGGCTGCACCAGGTGTTCATTGGACTTAGTTGCATGCGAACTCTTAGTTGCAGCATGTGGGCTCTACCTCCCTGACCAGGGATCGAACTCAGCCCCCCTGCATTGGGAGTGTGGAGTCTCAGCCAGTGGACCATCAGGGAAATCCCCTAAATGATTTTTAATCTGCCTGCTTCTCTTCATCTCCATTGCACCAGTGTCTGGGCCTCCATGATTTATACCTGGATCACAGCACTGACCTCCTCAGTGCCCTTCTCACATCCACAGTGATCTCCTTTCACTCAGAATCCACTCTGCAACAGAGTCATCTTTCTAAAATGTAAATCTCATTGAGTGTGAGGACTCCTTGGTCTAAAATCCCTTAGTAGGTCTCCATTGCCCCAAAGATAGACAAAATCCAAGCTTCCTAGCCTGACGGGCAAGCCCCCCATGAGCTGAGAAGCCCCTGGCTCCTTCTCCAGCCTCACCTCCAACCAGCCTCTCACTCATCCCCTGTACTCAGCCCTGCTGAGTAGTTGTGGTTCCCACTCCTGGCTCTTCTTTGCTTGTGTTGCCTCTTCTGCCTGTTATGCACCAGGCATGGTAAAGCACTGCATATGTTCTACTCATGTTTTAAAATTCAGCTATAAAGGCTTTCCTAACTTGTTCCCCATACAGGTATTGCTGGTTCTGATTTCATTTTCATATATAGTCTTCCATCTTAATGTCTGTCTCACTCTATTGCATTTATCTGATGCCTTGTCTGCATTCCCCTCCAACCTCCCCCCATCCCAACTGTATAGAGTGGCAGACCTTGGGGCAGAAACTGTCCAACCCATCTTTTTTTCTACTGCCTGACACACTACCCTGAGCATAGGAGGTGCTAAGAGGGTGGATGGAAGAATCATGAGTTGACCTTTTCTGAAAGTTCCTTGGACACAAGCTTAGAGGCTTCCCTTCAACAGAGCAGATGGGAGAAGAGAAGAGAAGACTTAGTCCTCCTTCTCAGTAGAGAGGAGGAAGTTAGCCTCCAATACCACAGTTGCTGGATAACTGTTTAAAACACCTCTAGGCATCCTGACATGATGCAGTGTTGGCTCCAGATGTGGCACATGGACTGGATGAAACCCAGAACTAAGACTCTGGCCTTGTCTTCACCCCTCAGGCTGAAGGAGAAGAAGCCAACCCCATGAGGAGAACCATCCAGACATCTTCAAGGATGGAAGGGAAAACTCAAGACACTTCTGGAAGTGGATCCCACAGCCCTGGTGCCTGGCCCCTACCTCTGTTTCGAGTCCCAGCCAAACTCCAGTCCTGGATGGACCATGATCTAAGGGGCTGGGGTTCATCACCTGCTCCTCTTCCCAGCACATTGAGCCTGGGAAAGGAACCTGGGGCAGTTCTCCTGATCAACAAGGGCCTGGTACCTATTGGGAACCATGCTATGGCCTGGCCCCCCAGTGCCAGGTTTGTCTGTCTTCTCTTCTACTTAGACTCCAAAGCCCCCCAGAGGATGGGGCCACCAGGTCAGAAGGGACCATGGACCAGAGTGTGGTTGTCCTTCCAAGGATCCTCTGGAGTGAATCCAAGAGGTGGGTTTGAGTCCATACTCAACGTCATAGGAAAGTGTCTAGTATTGCTCCCATTTAAGGGAAGAGGTCACTGAGGCTAGCATATAGAAGCTCAGAGTGAGGGCTCCTTGCTAGAGTCTGAGGCTTTTTTTTTTTTTTTGAGCCTAAAACAAGTTTTCAACCTCAAGTGACTTGGAAAGGTAAGGAAGAAAAAGGTCTCACCTCAAGACCCAGTTGCCTATAGTCCAGGCCAATCCCCAATCAAATGGTTGTCAGTAAGTTTGGACCTTAAAGTCTTGGTCAGCTTATGACCAGAAAAGAACAAACCACCGTAACCTCCATCCAGATGACACTGCTGGCCTAGATGGTGCAAATATGCAGGGGACTGATGGGTAGCCAACAGGACGTCCACGAGGCTGTGTGACATTCTGCACATGTGTTTCATAGTGCCAGGCCCCAGAGTCAGTCCTTCTTCCATTTTCCCAGCTTCCTTCAGGCAGGTGAAACACTCATTTTTCATTCCGCTTGTTGTGCCTAACTCATAGCAACCAAGCCTCATCTGCTGTGATGCTGCCTGAACCCCCTGGACCTACAATTTGAGGACTGCCACAAGAAAGCTGAGCGCCAAAGAATTGATGCTTTTGAACTGTGGTGTTGGAGAAGACTCTTGAGAGTCCCTTGGACTGCAAGGAGATCCAACCAGTCCATTCTAAAGGAGATCAGCCCTGGGTGTTCTTTGGAAGGAATGATGCTAAAGCTGAAACTCCAGTACTTTGGCCACCTCATGAAAAGAGTTGACTCATTGGAAAAGACTCCGATGCTGGAAGGGATTGGGGGCTGGAGGAAAAGGGGACGACAGGATGAGATGGCTGGATGGCATCACCGGCTCGATGGACGTGAGTTTGAGTGAACTCTGGGAGATGGTGATGGACAGGGAGGCCTGGCATGCTGCGTAGGGTCTCAAAGAGTCAGACACGACTGAGCGACTGAACTGAACTGAACTGAACAGCCCTTCATGACAGCCCTGGGCCAGTACACTTGGTGCATGCGTAGCCACTTCTAGCCCTATTTCCCTATGTCCTGGGGCCAAGGTGTGGTCAGTTATTAGCAGGGCAGAGTCCCTGCTCTGCTTCTTACTTGCTGTGCCAACACAGGGGTTCCTTTCTCTACATTTTTCTCTGTTCCCCTCTTTTTTATAATATTGTTTTTCAATTGGAGGATAATTGCTTTACAATGTTGTGTTGATTTCTACCGTACAGCAATATAAATCAGTCATAATGAGATATATATGTATATATGTATATATATCCCCTCCCTCTGGAATCTCCCTCCCCTCTGTTTCCCTGTCTGGGATGATAGTCTGGAAGAACCCAGTTTATGACTGGGATTCAGGAATCACCTGTGAAGAAATGAGGTTTGTCCTTCAGCCCTCCCCTCCCTTATCTCCTGTAGCTTTAAGAGCCTCAAAAAGAGAGGTTACAAGCTTCTCAATTCAAAGAAGTGAGATTGTTCCACAACCAGGGCCCTTTGATTCAGGTGAAGAAGCACTCTGGCTTTATTGTGAGGAAACTGGGAGGAGGAGCTGAGCCAAACTCGCATCAGGAGTGCTGGTGGGGAGCGCAGCCCAGGAGGCTGTTCATCCTCTGGGCCTGGGGAAGGTCCTTGGTCTTGCTCAATTCCTCCACATCTTTGTAGCAGTACAGATTGGGGCCTTGGACGAGGTACAAGCCCAGACCATTGGCAGAACACGAGTGGGGGCCCAGAGACTTCTCTGTACACAGGGCCCCATCGACTTTCGTATGGGGCCAAGGAAGCTCTGTCCACGTGGCTTGAGCTCCTAAGTTCAGGTCCAGCCACCACAGCTTCTGGCCTGGGAAGAGACACCGGATGTAACATGGCTTCCACGTCACGGGGATCTGCACCTGGCCTTTCTCACACCCTGATGGAGAAACACAGAACCAACCACCCCTCAGCACCCGACACCCCTCACCTGCCATGATGTAGAGCTGAGAAGATCCAGGACAGGTAAAGGCTGCATCCACAGAATGAAGGCTGACCCCATCAGGGCTCCCAAATTCCTTCTCCAGCTGCTTTGGATAATCTTCTACGAGAGTGTAGCCTGCCCTTGTCAGGAAGATATATACCTGGGTACCCTGGAGGACAAAGGACATTCATCAGCACAAGCAGGGTATTCTCCCCAGTCTCCACCTCAGGCCTCTCTCCCATCACACACCTGGATGAGGTAGAGCTTTTTATCCCAGAGAAAGGCAGCATCCACTGTTGAGGGACCTTGGGGCCACAGATGCTCAATGAGCCAGCTGTGCCACCCGTCCCGGCTGCTGTCCAGACGCCAGTAGTGGTTCTCTGTGGGGTAGCAGAGGTAGCTCTAGTGCTGGTGGTAAAAGGCCAGGCCATGAAGAGGCAAGTGACAGATGCAGGGGTGAGTCCCGAGAGAGGGGAGAGAGTGTATCCAGAAGCCAAGAGGGAAGAGGCTAGGTGAGAAAGTAGAGCAAGTGTGTGGTTGGAAAAGTTAGGCATGGTGATCTGATTGGAACTGGAGGCAGTAGGGGCCTGATGGAAGGGCAAGCTTGGGGAAGAGTGGCCGGGTTGCTAGCTCAGGCCAATGTAATGAGGTTTGGTGTGGGCTCCTTATGCATCTCAGATGTCCGTGTGAGGAGGTGCTACAATGAGATGGTGGCCAGAAATTAAAAGGGAAGCAGGGTGTGTGACCATCCCACACTCACTAACTGTCCCTTCCCCCTGGCAACCATAAGTCCATTTTTTATGTCTGTGAGTCTCTTTCTGTTTTGTAAATAAGTTCATTTGCGTCATTTCTCTTTAGAAATGCTATATTTAAAATGGATAACCAACAAGGACCTACAACCTAAAACATTGCTATATTTAAAGTAGATAACCAACAAGGGCCTATTGTATAGCACATGGAACTCTGCTTAATGTTGTGTGGCAGCCTGGATGGGAGGGGAGGTTTGGGGGAGATGGATACATGTGTATGTATGGCTGAGTCCCTTCGCTGTTCACCTGAATCTATCACAACACTGTTAATCAAACCCCAATACAAAATTAAAAGTTCAAAAAAAAGAAAAGGGAAGACCACAGCAAGCTCCCACTGGGTGTTCTCTAATCTCATGAGATGGCCAGAGACAGAGGAAGTAGCCAGACCAGCCCCCTTATTTTCCTCTCCCCTTTTCATAACAACTTCCTAAAAAAATTGTCTAAACTTTTATTTACCTTTCCTTCCTCAATCCACTTCACTTATGTTCCTGTTTCCCTCTGCCATTGAAATTTCTCTCTTCAGGGTTAAGTATCCTCTAGCTTGTCAAATCTAATGTCTTCTTCTTACTCTACCTCTTAGCAGCATTTGACTGCTCACAGCTCCCTTCTTTAAATTTTTTTTTTTTTTTTAATTTTGGCTCCTGTTATTCCAGACTCTTCCAGTGTTCTTACATTTTTGATGTCTCTTCAGCCTGGTATCCCACATTAGAATCCCCCGGTTTGGGCCTCCACTCTATCTGCCCTCATTCTGTAGTGATTTTACCTAGTCCAGGGTTTTAAACCCCATCTGCATACTGAAGACTTTTGATCTGTTCTTTTCACTTCTGATGGACCTTTTCTTTGAGTGTCAGGCTCAAACTCAGCTGCCTACCTGACGTGTCCATTTGGGGCTACTAGATACCAATACTCTAATGTGTCCAAACTCATTTCTGCTCCCAGCAAACACACACACCTTCTACCCTAGTCTTTTCCAATCTTAATAAAAGGAACCATTTGTCACCTAGTTGCCCAGTTCCCCAAAGCTAAGTCATTCTTGAAACCACTCTTTTCCCTTCCCGACTCTGACCAATATCCAAGGCATTGGTTAATGCTATGGACTCGACTTCCAGAATACATCATGATGATTGCTCACCACCTCTGTGCTGTTATCCCAATCCAAGTTGTCATCACCTCTAATCCAGACAGCTGCGAGAACTCTTCGCCTGATTCCCTGCTTATACAATTATAGCTCTGTGACTTACATTCCATAAGAAATAAGGATGATCTTTTAAAAAATTAAGTCAGAACAGATCATGGCCCAACTCAAGATCCCCTCCTGGCTTCCTTTTACAGTTGAAAATCCTTACCAGGCCCATGATATAATCTTTTTTCTTTTTTGGTTGGTCCATGCACGGCTTGCAGGATCTTAGTTCTCCGACCAAGGACAGAACCCTGGGCCCTCAGCAGTGAACACATAAGAGTCCTAACCACTAGACCACCAGGGAATTCCCAGACCCATGTGATCTGGCTCCTTTCTCCCTCTTTTCAAGCCACTCATCTGCTCTTTCCCAACACTCGAGTCATACTGGCCTCCTTTCTTGACTCCTCAAAGTATTTGCTGTTCACCTTCCCTAAAATGCTTCTCCTCCATTGCCTTATGGGGCTAATTTCTCTTTATCACTGAAATCTCAGCTCAAAAGTCATCTCTTCAGGATTTCTCTGGTGGTCTGGTGGCTAAGACTCCATGCTTCCTATGCAGGAACCCGGGTTTAATCGACCCCTGGTCAGGGAACAAGATCTTACATGCCACAACTAAGGCTGGCGCAGACAAATAAATGCTGCTAAGTCACTTCAGTCGTGTCCGACTCTGCAATCCCATAGACGGCAGCCCACTAGGCTCCTCTGTCCCTGGGATTCTCCAGGCAAGAATACTGGAGTGGGTTGCCATTTCCTTCTCCAATGCATGAAAGTGAAAAGTGAAAATGAAGTCTCTCAGTCGTCCCCGACTCTTAGCGACACCAAGGACTGCAGCCTACCATGCTCCTCTGTCCATGGGATTTTCCAGGCAAGAGTACTGGGGTGGGGTGCCATTGCCTTCTCTGAGACAAATAAATAATAAATAGAATAAATATTTTTTAAAAATCATCTCCCAGAGAAGGGGCCCATCATTCTCTTCACTTCTATCCAATTATTCTGTCCTATTTCCTTCACAGCTTTTTGACACTTAACATTTTTTATTTTATATTTTAAAATATCAACAACTCACAAATCCATTTATACTAGCTTCAAATGGTATTTGGGAATAAGAAATATTCTAATGTTCCCAGGACATTTCACAGCTATTAACACTGCCTGAAAGTATTCTCTTTTATTTTCTCTTTATCATCTCTCTCTCCAGCAGGTTCTGTGAGGGTAATTGTCTTGCCTGCCATGTTGATCACTGTATCCCAGTGCCTAGAACAATGCCCAGTGCCTATCAGGTGCTTGATAAATAGTCAGTGTTCCCCATGCAGCCACAAGCTCTCTTTATGTGTATTAACCAGGCAAGACTCAGTGACCACATGTCCACCTTTCTCTCCTGATGAAACTACCCTGCTCATGGCTCCTATTTTGAGAATCAGAGCTATGCTGCTCTTTGGGCAGAGGAAATAAGTGCTGAGCCCCCAGTCCATCAATAGCCAATGCAGAGACCAACCAGCAGCCACTTTAATGTGGTCTGGAATAAAACTATGGGGCTGGGCCAGTCCCATTCTCTCTCTGGAAAGCCAATAGGGAAAAGAGCAACCGAGGCAGTTATCGGTTGTATCTGAGGCTAAAAGATCATAACTAGAGAGAAAATTGAGAGGACATAATGGTCCATGTGTGAACCAAAGTTGGGAAAGCAGAAAGAATAGATTAGAAACCGTGAGCTAGAGACAAGAGGTTTATCAATAAAGGAGAGGGGAGAACTGGCCCTTTGCTGAACAGCTGGGTCATACTGGTGTTTTTGCCAACATAGTGAGTTCCCACCTTGGCTGGGTATTTTTAACATAATGGTGTTCTCTCAACAGCTGTGGAACATCTCTAATACTCTTGACTTAGGATTTCAGCTGCATTCTGTTTATGCGCACATGGCCTTGAGATTCCACGATCTCACCATGGGTGAGTGTTCTCTGTCTATCTCTGTGTGTTCCCTGTAGCCCTAGTTTCTTAGTGTTTCTATCTCCATGTCTTTCTATCGATCTCTATCTCTATTTCCATAGCTATCTCACTTTGTGTGTGTGTTCTCCCAGTGGTGCCTTGCTCTCACCATAGCTGCGTATTCTCCTGAGACGTATGTGTTCTTACTCTGGCAGGTATTCTCAGTACAGGTCTACTTGTTCACTATAGGTGTGTGTTTCATCACGGATGTATGTTCTCATTACAGCATGGGGATATGCTGCTATGTTCTATATCCCCCTTGATATGGGGATATGCTCTGCTTGTGGCTGTGTATTTTTCATTATAGCTTGGTAGTCACATCTGATCGGATTTGTTCAGGGGTTAGGAGTAAGGAAGGATTTTTCACTCTGCTGTATTCTAAACCACTGTTTCACACCTGTATCCTGTCATACATATGTCTTAGGTTGAGTGTAATGGGATAGGTCACTCTCTTAGAGCTGTCCTCAAGTATGGATCAAGACTTATCCTTAGGTACTATTAGATGGCTTTTACTAATTAATGGCACAGGTCTGGGGAGAGGGGTCTCCCCTAGTCACTCAGGGGAGAAATCTTATCAGGCTAGTGAAGCTATTGCCTAAAGATCTAAGGAACTGAACACTTCTTGGCTGATGCTCAGCAACGGGAACATCTTATTTGCAGGTAACGCTGGGCCCAGAGGCTGGACATAGGAACCAGGCACCTGGAAAAAGATGGAGCTCCTGGGGATAAGCTTGAGGTAGAGCGGTGTAGAGAGGGTCAGAGACATGCAGGAGCAAAGGGAGTATGAGGAGTCATAGGTTCAGGGGGTTCAGAGAAGATACAAACCTTGCATGGATAGTACTGAGAGGCAGATAGGTGGAAGAAGTTAGAGGCCTGGACAATGAGATAGGTTCCTCAGATATGCATCTGAGGAAATGAGAGGTGAAAAGGAGCATGCCAGGGTGAAAGGATGGGAGCCTTTCATAAGGGGCACAGTGATGAAAATGGAGGAAATATCTCAGAGATGAGAGGCACACATGAAAGAGTAGGGAGGTATGGAGGACAGAGATGGGGGGATTGGAGGGCATCTCTTACCACTGAAAGCGTAGGTGGCACCATGGTTGTCAGAAAGCAATGCAGACAAGACTAGATGTGAGCTACAGCGCTTATCCATATGCTGGGTTGCATTCCTATGTGCATGGCCTTGGGGGAGAAATAAGCAAGGGAGAACACACAAAGGCAAGAAGTCAGAATGAGGTCTGAGGTGGAAGAAACCGCTGGGGGTATTGGGGGTGCAGGTCTTCCCCATATGAAGACAGTTGGGAAGAGCCGGAATGGAAGTGGGGCTGGGGCAAGGGCCAAGGTATCATTCCATAGGTGAGGGTAGGAGCTGGGGTGTATGGCGTTTGCAGACTCAGGAAAGGTGGACATGTCTCCAGAGGTCCCAGGGCTGGGGCTTTCTCACCTCTGTTAGGGCAGGACATAAAGTAATCTCGGACATCCCGAGGATAAGTGGAATTCACTTCTCCCGTGACGGGGTCGAAGCGCAGGAATTTGTTACCCCGGAAGCAGTAGTAGCGGTTGAGCCATCGTATGGCTGAGGAGCAGTTCCCAACGGCCTGCCAGGGACGTTCCTTTATGGTTGTTGTAGAGAAGTCCCAGAACCACGTGCGGTTGCCTTTGTCCAATCAACCAACAAGCATTCGGTGAGGCCAGACTGTGCCCTCCCTTGTGCTTGCACTGGGCCCCAGGATGGACCAGATGTGGCCCCCATCACACGGAGCTCACAGCCCAGCAGTGCAAGTTCCCAGTTGAGGAAAGTAGTCATATGACAAAATTCAGCAGCAAAGTACACATGATCAGTTCAGCAAGGGCAGTGGGAAGAGTCTGGGGAAACTTCCCAGAGAAGGTGATACTTAAACTAAAAACTGAAGGAGTTACAAAGCAGTCAAGAGTGGGAGATGGAAGCATGAAGCAAACTGGGTGTCTAGGGAATAGCAGAGAGTTTGGGGGGCTTCATATTCAAGGGAAGGATTGAGAGATTAAACACTGGAGGGTCAATAGGCTGGAGGGACTTGGAGAACCTTGTCTGTAAGGTCATGAAGAACTTTGTGAGACTAAAGAACATAGGTTTGTCCTAAGGGTCATGGAGGACACGAAGGGCTTTTAGCAGAATTATATCCAGTTAACTTCCCCAGAATGACTTCCTCTTACTTCCCCTACTTAAACTGTGTAGACCTTAATTAGCTTCTCTATTTCTCTTTCTTGGGAAACCATATCATGGTTCTACCAGCACCACCCTCCCTATCTCTACCTCCCTCACCACCATCCCACCGCTACTCCACGCTCTCTTATTCCAGCCTGCACTGACCTTGGAAGAAGAAGACACCCTCATGAGAGCATTCTCCGCGGTGACATTCCACAGCTGCATCCAGTGGGAATGGGATTCCAGGAAACTTCTCTTGGAGCAACTTTGGATATTCCTCCCCCTTCTCAGGAGGATATACCCAGAATTTGTCCCCCTACACACAAAAGCATGCTATTTTTAATATGCATGCCAGACACTGCCATTCTGCTCACACAACACCTTTGATCTATCACACTTAACATAATATTCTTCTGCAGTCCCCCATACTCTCAATCCATCTGTGGACAACAATGTGCTGACCCCTTGCACAAATATACACCTTCAATTTGTGCAAATCCAATCACTGTTACTACACACACACATCTGACTATGTGCAACTAGCACGCCCATGGTACAATTATCTGCAACACCATTGGTTTTGGCAGGCACATCCATAGTCATCCTGCGATCATCCATCCATTCAAACATTCATTTGTTCATTTATTCACTCAAGAAACAGTTGCTGAATGACTACCATATGCCAGGTATTGTGAGAAGCACTGGTCATAAAGGGGTGACAAGACTCTATCTCTGCCTTCAAGGACTTCATTTTTTTTTTCATTGTACAAAAACAGAAAGTGAGCCCCTAGTGTGTCCTAGCCATGTGAGCCCCAAGGTGGAGGCATGTGAAGTGCATTGGGAATAAAGGAGAGGTGCCTAAGTCAACCTAGAGAATTCCTAGAAGGCTGCACAGAGGAGGGAACATTTGGGCCAGGTGTTCAAAACTGAGCAGGAATTTTCCAGGTAGACAAGTGTGGAAAGGGCATTACTAGCAGAGGGAGTAGCATGTACACCGTATACTCATGTGGCTGGCATACAGTGAATGTGGCTGGGGAAGAGATCAACCTGAAAAGATAAGCAAGGGCCAGGTCTCATGACCCGTGTGCCCCTGGCTTACAGAGTGCAGCACGTAGTGGTGCCATTTGCTGAAATAGGGGACTTGGGAGGAGAGGGATTTGTACAGAAGATACTGTGTTCCGTTTGGGAGGTGCTGTATTTGAGGTGTCTACAGAACATCTAAATTGAAGATGTCAGCCAGGAA
Organism: Bison bison bison; assembly: GCF_000754665.1. Classification (NCBI taxonomy): domain Eukaryota; kingdom Metazoa; phylum Chordata; class Mammalia; order Artiodactyla; family Bovidae; genus Bison; species Bison bison. The sequence continues at coordinate 286,331 of NW_011494684.1, read as the reverse complement.
ATTGCAAAGAAATGTCTGGAGCTCTGGGGAAAGAGCCATATCTGGTGTCCACAACATGGAGAGTCTCAGAGCTGTGGCAGTAGTTGAGATCACCCAGGGAGGGTGAATGGAAAGGCTGGGAAGGATCCCCATGGAACATTCAGGGAGTGGCCCAGGATGAGAAGCTGAGAAGAGCAAGAAAAAAAGGCAGGAGGGAAAACAAACCCAGCAGTGAGGGCCACCCAGCCATGCGGCATCTTTGTGTGAGTCAGGAGAAGGTGCCCAGAAGGACCAGACACAAGCTGGGCCAGGACATGGGACCTGATGGGCACAGTGGGCTGGATTTCATCCTCCACTCACCCCTCGGCCAGGTACCGCTGTGCGGCGAACAACCTGGCAACCATAGGAAGAAGACCAGATGCGGGGTCATGGAAGCCAAGGAGGAATTTCTAGGAAGGAAAGGATGGTCAACAGCTTGAGGAGTAGCAGAGAGGTGTGGAGGCAGATTAGGACTGAAGAAGAGCCACTGGATGTGGCGCCTGTCAGGTCCGCATGCATACACACACACACCCCCCTAGCCTGACCTTGCTCAGGAAAGGAAGGCCCAGGAGGAGGAAACCTGGAACCTGTTGGCAAGGGCCACCTAGGGGAGGGTTTCTCATGTTGACTCCAGCATTTCTGGCCTGGCCCTGACCTGGGTCCAGTCGTACCTTGATCAGAAGGACACTGTTACGATCATAGCGGAATGCAGCATCCACGGGACTGGGGGCATCCTTCCACCTCTCTGAGATCAACTGCCGGGCCCAGGCATGACCCTTCCACACAAACTCCCCTGCAAAACACACAGTCACTGAAGGACCCAGAGCAAACTTTTGGCCTACTGAGATAGTTACAAAGAAGCCATGGGTGATGCTCTTAAATAATTCCTAAGACCACCAGGATACATCCTGGTGAAGGCGACCAAGTCTGAGGTCCCAAATGCCCCAATCCCAGCCCCTCCTACCTTTTAAAAACAGCATGTTCCCATGCTCATCCAGGGTGGTAGCATCAAAGCCCCAGCCATCCGAGCAGCGTTCTGGGGAGGAGGCAGGGAGGCAGCAGGTGAAAGATCAGTAAGAGGATACAATGCAGAAGCAGAGAGACAGACACAGAGAGTCAGGGCCTCACCCGTCACGTCTGGATCCGGCTTGGCCACATTCCCACCTTCAACTCCGTGCCCAAGCTCAGGAGCTCTAGCCCTAGAGAGAAGACACAGAGCTGTCTGGCTCCACAGCAGCTAACCCCTCTCCCTTAGCTCCTGACCCTAAACTTGAAGAAGTGAAGTAAAGTCGCTCAGTTGCGTCTGACTCTTTGCAACCCCATGGACTGTAGCCTACCAGGCTCCTCTGTCCATGGGATTTTCCAGGCAAGGCTACTGGAGTGGGTTGCCATTTCCTTCTCCACAGGATCTTTCCAACCCAGGGATCAAACCCAGGTCTTCTGCATTTTAGGCAGATGCTTTACTGTCTGAGCCACCAGGGAAGTCCCAAGACCCCAGACTTACTCCAGACCTAAAAGCTGGCCCTATCCCACTCTAATCCCAACCCCGGTCCTCCTTCTCCAGCCTCAACTTTACTCACAGAGGGTGGGCTTTAGCCAAAGACCAGCACAAGCCCAACAGCCACAGTGCAACTGGCACTCTCAATGCCCGAGCCATGGTGAGCTGGAGAGGCCCCAGGACAGCGCTGGGCACCTGGCTGAACCCCCTATATAGAGAAGGCAACAGCACTACCCCCACTCCAAGCCTGCTGGGAACAAGATCTCTCAGGACTATGCCAATATTGGCTGATTACATCAGTGCAAATAAGGTCAGGGTCTGAACAGAAATCTGAATCCAAGACTAACTCTTCCCGGCAGGAGGCCCCATCCCCCTTCAGTGACTTTTTTTAAAACTTTTTATTTTATATTGGAGTATAGCCAATTAACAACGTTTGATAGTTTCAGGTGGACAGCAAAGCACTTTGGTGACTTTTGAGCGGTGACTGGCCCAGGCCATTGATGTTCAACATGACTCTTCACCTTGTTGATGCGTCTGGGTACCCATAAAGGGTAAGAAGGGGTTAGATTGATTGAGGACCACCTGACTGTGGTTGGACTTGCCTGAACAACGCAGGAGGAGAGAAGAGGAAAGTAACATTTTTGTGAACTGTGCCAAGCCCAGCTCTGAGACTCTTAAAAACACTAACACTTACATATACTTAATAACCACACACACATACAAACAAACTTAGAACTACTCAGAGAAGTTTCTTCCAAGCTCCATCAGGGACCTGTTGGGGGCATTCCCAAGTCTCTTTATCTTTGCCCTTGACAGGTCAATAATATTTCACCATTGCTGAAAGTCCAAGTTCCGCCCTTGCCCCCACCCCCACAGGCTTTGCAAAAATCACCTGGGATGGAAGGGCTGGAGGAGGTGTCTCTTTCAGAGAGACCTACTAGTAATCAGACTTTCTTCATAGTTTCTATCCTAAGGGGAAAGTGCTTTGTTTACCTATCACAGAATAAATAAAACTGTACTGGGGTTTCATAATATTTATAGCTGATTCTTGCTTAAATGCTATCTTTTCAATGAAGCCTTTCTTGTCCACCTCATCTAGCTATTTCAGAATTTCGCGGGTTTCCTTTATGTTACTTAATAAAACTTGAAATATTTTATTTGTATATGCTTTTGCTTCTGCTTGTTTATGCATTTTTTCTTTGCTAGTTTTGATTTGCTTGTCTTATGTACCATTATATATTTTTCAAAAAATTTTTAAATGTTTTTTGGCTGTGCCATGTAGGATCTTAGTTCCTCGACCAGACATTGGAAGGGTAGAGTCTTAACCACTGGACCACCAGGGAAGTTCCTGAACCATTACATTTTCTCTACCTAAACTAGTACCAGGCATGTACAGGC
>NW_011494684.1:281169-283317 GCF_000754665.1 Bison bison bison | reverse complement strand
CCCATGTACAGGCATACCTCAAAGATATCTCGAGTTTGTTTCTAGACCCTTGCAATACAGTGAATATCGCAATAAAATGACTAACACAATTTTTTTGGTTTCTCAGTGCAAATAAAAAAGAAGTCACTGCAATGAGAAGCCTGCACACCACCCCTAGAGAGTGGCCCCTGTTCACCACAACTAAGGAAAGCCAGTGTGCTGCAGTGAAGACCCAGAGCAACTAGAAATAAAATAAGTAAATTAGTTTAAGTTCAGTTTAGTTCAGTGGTTCAGTCGTGTCCGGCTTTTTGCGACCCCATGGACTGCAGCGTGCTAGGCTTCCCTGTCCATCACCAGCTCCTGAAGCTTGCTTAAACTCATGTCCATCGAGACAGTGATGCCATGCAACCATCTCATCCTCTGTGGTCCCCTTCTCCTCCTGCCTTCAATCTTTCCCAGAATCAGAGTCTTTTCCAATGAGTCAGTATTTTGTATCAGGTGGCCAAAGTATTGGAGTTTCAGTTATAACAACATTATATTGTAGTCTATTAAGTATGTAATAGCATTAGATTAAAAAAAAAGTACATATCTTAATTTTAAAAATAATTGTATTTGTTTATCTTTGGCTGCACTGGGTCTCTGTTGCTGTGTGGGTTTTTCTCTAGCTGCAGAGGGTAGGACCTACTCTCTTGCTGTGGCGCATGGGCTCTGGAGCGTGTGGGCCTCAGCAGTTGCAGCCCACAGGCTCCACAGTTGCGGGTTGCGGGCTCCAGAGCACAGGCTCAATAGTTGTGGTACAAGGGCTTAGTTGCTCCACAGCATGTGGGATTTTCTCAGGCCGGGGTCAGAACGGTGTCTCCTGCTTGGCAGGCGGATTCTTTACCACTGAGCCACCAGGGAAGCCTCTATACCTTAATTTAAAAACACTTTATTGCTAAAAATGTTAACCATCATCTGAGCCTTCAGGGGGTTGTATCTTTTTGCAATAGTAACATCATAGATTACTGGAACAAATATAATAAAACTGAAAAAGTTTGAAATATTTCAAGAATTACCAAAATGTGACACAGCAACATGAACTGAGCAAATGCTGTTGGAAAAAATGTGCTAAAAGACTTGCTCAACCCAGGGTTGCAACAAACCTTCAATTTGTTACAAAAAAAAAAAAAAAAAGTACTATCTGTGAAGTGCAATAAAGCAAAGTGCAATAAACTAGGTACGCCTGTAATAGATGTTAAATAAATATTTGTTGAATGAAAAACATTAATTTCAAGTATTGAATAGTGTTACTAATGTTGCCAAATTTCTGACAGTTTTTCTCCTTTCCAGGTAAGGAGAATATCAGGATTGGGGGTGTTTTATTTTGGAGACACACTGATCTAGGGGTCATAGGTCTCTGTGGCACTGACCTTCATCTTGTGGTCTTGTTTCATTCTCCAGTGTCCAGCCCTACATTCCTCTCGTCCTCTCAGCTCCACCATCTCTAGTATCTGCTATCTTCAGCACTCACTGGGGTCTGCCTGTTTCTGAGACGTAGCTGCAGGAGACAACTATAAGCAGTTGTCTGTTCTGGGCCAGGCTGAGGTTCCAGGATCCCTGTTCCCCAATCCAGCCTGAAGGGCCCCTGATCCCTCTCAGATGCCCTCCACATCCCCTTAAATAACCTCAGCAAAGGCCTCAGATCCTTTATCTACTCTGCAAAGGTTCCTCCTGACAGGAAGACAGATTTCTGGGACCCCTGGAACGTGTTACCAGGCCTCTGCCGTCAGGTTTAGCGTCCTCTCCTGACTTACCATGAAAACATGTCATGTTAACATTGTTCCTCCCCTAAGGTTAGTGGACAAAGCTGGACTCCTCAGGCCCTTGGCAGCATGGGCAGCACCTCGACTCCCTCAGCAGATACCTGACACCCGTTTCTCCCACTGCAGGGTATCTCTGACTGGGCCCTCCTCCCAGCTGCTGGGCACTGGGGGCTGCTACTCCCAGACTCCCCTTCTCCTTGTCTTCAGCCTCTAAAGTCTTTTTTAACCTTCCTGGGATTAGCCCCCCTTGAGCACCCAGTCACCAACCCCTCAACAACCATCTCTAGCTTCAGAACTGTGTCCACGTGTCCTACAGGTTTCACTGAGCCTGCCTGGGGAGACTGAAGTGTTCACACCGAGCAGGAAT
>NW_011494684.1:269933-281069 GCF_000754665.1 Bison bison bison | reverse complement strand
CGAGCAGGAATATCCCCTGGAAAAGCCACTGTGAGGGTCTTCAGTAGTACTGGCAGGGCCCTGCGTGGACCTTCTGGTCCAGGAGCAGCCCCCTGTGGCCTAGCAGGGCCCTCTGCTGGGAGACAGCACATGCACTGGATGGTGGTTTCTCAGCTTGGCCTCTTCTTTCCCACACAGCTCTGGTCCCCATCACAGCACCCCTGGATCTACCTATCACAGAAGACTGATCTGTGGCACTTTTCCACTATTGTTTCCTAATTTGTCTACTCTAAGGTGTTTTAGATGGTATTAGTAGAAGCCTTCCTCTTCCTCCGGTACACCCCCGACCCAACTGCCTCAGCACCCCCGCCCCCCCAACCTCTCAGGGACTAGGCCAACAGTCTTCTGCACAGCAGGCAGCTTGCATGAAAGTTCACCTCCTGAGCAGGGGCTGAGAGGCCATTTGAGAACCCAGGTGTGGATATGTTGGCCATTTCTGCTTGTCCTGAGTTATTCCCAGCGCTGTGTCCTGGGCTGTGTCCAAACTTGGGCCTGAGCGCCCCCTGGAGGCCTCGGGGATCAGTGCACTCCCACCCAGCAACCAGAAGCCACAGCCCCAGTGATTTCGTCCCTGAAACCAGCTCCCCACACTTTTTCCCTTTCACTCTTCTCAGCCTCGCTGTGGGGCCTTAGTGCCTTGTCCCCTCTCTCTGAAAATCTCCGCTGCCCCGAATAGGTGTAGGAACCTTGGTCCCTTGCTTGATTTCTTGGGGATTTCAAGCCCGGAATTATCCAACCATCCCCTTTACCACATTGTCTTTCTTCCCAACCCTCCTGACCAGCAGCTCTCTGACTTCCCCCTAAGGGAGTGTGAATATGTGCCTACAAACATCTTCATGGACAGAGCTTCCTCTGGCATCTCCAAGGGCTGCAGTTAGGCTGGACACTGCCCTACTGTCCCTTGGACTGGCTGTGTGCAGCCCGCTCTGCCACTGAGTTCTCTCATCCCAATTACTTCTCACTTCCATGAGTGCTGAGTGTGCTGAGCACTCCAGGCAGCAGAGATGGGATTCTCTCTTCTCTGGACTTAGAAGAATTGGGATGCAGCTCCAGGTACCCAAAGTGCTCGCTGCTCTCAATCAACTCCTTCAAGATTTTCCCTGTCTATAATTGGCCTTCCTGCATAGTCCATTCTTACTTCCCCTCTGAATGTGTGTCTGTGTGTGTGCTCAGTCATATCCAACTTTTGCAACACAAGGGACTGTAGCCCACCAGGCTCCTCTGTCCATGGGATTTCCCAGGCAGGTATACTGGAGTGGGTTGCCATTTCCTCTTCCAGGGGATCTTTCCCACCAAGGGATCAAACCCAAGTCTCTTGCATTGGCTGACAGGTTCTTTACCACTGAGTCACCTCAGGTCCCTCCCTATGAATGACTATAATAATTTGCTTGTATTTATTGGGCATATGTATGTGCCTGGCATTGTGCTAAACACGTAATGTGATTATTTTATCAAATCATACATAACTGAGACTTCCTTATGGTCCACAAGGTGTCCCTTTGATCTCTGAAAAGCCCCTATTGTCTTCCAGATGTCCATGAATAGGCCCTCCCACCCTAGATCCAGGAATCGTGCTCACTTCAGTTCAGTTCAGTCACTCAGTCATGTCTGACTCTGCGACCTCATGGACAGCAGCATGCCAGGCTTCCCTGTCCATCACCAGCTCCAGGAGGTTGCTCAAACTCATGTCCATTGAGTCAATGATGTCATCCAACCATCTCATCCTCTGTCATCCCCTTCTCCTCCTGCCCTCAATCTTTCCCTGTATTAGGGTCTTTTCCAATGAGTCAGTTCTCCGCATCAGGTGGCCAAAGTTTTAGAGCTTCAGCTTCATCATCAGTCCTTCCAATGAATATTCAGTACTGATTTCCTTTAGGATTGACTGATTTGATATCCTTTCAGTCCAAAGGGCTCTCAAGAGTCTTCTCTAACACCACAGTTCAAAAGCGTCAATTCTTCAGCACTCAGCTTTCTTTATGGTCCAACTCTCACATCCATATGTGACTACTGGAAAAACCATAGCTTTGACTAGATGGACCTTTGTTGGCAAAGTAATGTGTCTGTTTTTTAATACGCTAGGTTTGTCATAGCTTTTCTTCCAAGGAGCAAGCATCTTTTAATTTCATGGCTGAAGTAGTCACCATCTGCAGTGATTTTGGAGCCCAAGAAAATGGTCTGTCACTGTTTTCCATTGTTTCCCCATCTATTTGCCATGAAGCGATGGGACTGGATACCATGATCTTAGTTTTTTGAATGTTGAGTTATAAGCCAGCTTTTTCACTCTCCTCTTTGACTTTCATCAACAGGCTCTTTAGTTCCTCTTCGCTTTCTGCCATAAGGGTGGTGCTCCACCAGGGTAAAGTCTTGAGCTTCCCCATGACCTCTTATACTCAACCTTCCCAGAGCCATCACTCCCCAAATTCTGTTGAGTGCATTCTCTGCCAGCTACCATGCTGTGTGCAAGGGGTCTAAGAATGAATGAGCTGCTATAACTTACCAGTTGGGGGTATGACAGCTCCAGATTCAGGACTGGGCTCTGCTCTTACTTAGCAGTAAAAAGTAGCTTCAGCCTTTTGTAGAGAGGGAGAAATCATAGACCATACCTCCCAAAACACTGAGGGCTGCTGGTGTTGGAATTGGCAGCCAAACCTTGACAAATAGAGCTCGGGGGGGGGTGCCAGGACCCTTGTTCCACTGTAGGGAAAGGGCAGCAGTCTTGGCTCAAGAGCAGGAGGATGAAGCAGAGCTCAAAATCTTCGGGACTGAGTTTTCAAATGCCCCGAGTTTCCCATAGCCTCGGCTCGCCCAGGTCCCTAACCCAGGCCTGCGCCTCAAGGATTGCTGTCATCCTTACAACTGTTCTCCCCACAGCTACTGGTTGTGTTTGGGTAAGGGTCCTTTCTTAGCCCTAGAGCAGAGAACCAAAGACCTTCCTATTTCTGCAGGAGACGTGGGCCTAGGGACAGGCATTTAGAGGTGGCTTAGTTCTAGGGGCTCTACTCTCTTCTCCTGAAGCTTCAAAACATCAGGGCACATTTGGACTCTGGGTCTCCTAACCCAGCTGCTTGCCCCTCTTTTCATCAAGAGCTGGTTGTACCCTCATCTCCCCTTCCAAGCCCCATCCCACAAGAAAGCAACAAAACCATGGTGGTGAACACATTTATTTAATATGGGGGGTGGGGTATTGCTGCCTCTGTCAGTGTGTATAGGGTGGTAGGGAGACAACCAGAGGGACTTTCGCCCTGGAGTAAGAGGCTGTTCTGGCCCCAGGCTGGGGGGTGGGGAGCAGACTGAGGAGACGGGGAGGTGTGTAAGGTGGGGAGGGGAGGGTGAAGCTCTGCACACATCCTTGGGACCATGGTCCAGGCCCACCCAGTCACCAAAGCAAGAACCGAATAAATAAAGTGCAACCGTGGGGGGTTGGGAAGGGGGAGAGGGAGGGCACCGGGCACACCCACGCCCGCAGCCCACATTCAGTGCTGCCAGGTCTGGCCCATCTCCCGGCCAGACCATCTTGTCCAATCACCCCTATGTCCGTCCCTCCATGAGCCAGGCAGGCCCCCTGTGCAGCTACTGGAGGTAGCGATAGGCCTTAAAGCAGTGGTTGCCGGCGTCGGCCACCACCACATGGCCATCCGAGGTCAGTGCCAGGCCCTGGGGGCCATAGAGTGGCTCTGCAGATGTGTTGATATAGGACAGGAAGGAGCCAGAGCTGTCGAATACCTGGGAAGGGAGTGGAGATCAGAGGGAGAGGGAGAGGTGAGATCAGGCAGATGAGCGGCATTTGGGGAGGGGGGTGCATGGGGCCCAGCGGGAAACCTCAGCCTCATGCCACCCCTGGGCCTTCCTCACCTGGATGCGGCTGTTGCCCCAGTCGGCCACAATGATATTCCCATTGGAGTCCACGGCTACCCCCGTGGGAGCGTTGAACTGCCCGTTGCCCTCGCCATGGGAGCCAAACTTGAAGAGGAACTCCCCATCGGCACTGTACACCTGGCAGAGAAAAGGTCTGGGGGCTGGGGACCCGGCCTCGGGCAGAAGGCAGGGCCTTGGAGGAGGATGGGGTGAAGCCCCAGGGCGGAGGACCCCTGCATCTGCAGCTGTAAACCAGTTTCTTCTCCCTGGGCTTCACGTCCATGCATCCCACTGCCTACTGGACACCCCTGCTGATGTCCCTTGGGCAGCTCATCTTCCCCAGGAAGGCAGTTCATTCTACTTCCCAGTGACTGGCAACACCCTCGTGGCCACAAGTCACTCTAAACCCCACCTTCTCCTCTGCTTGACCTCTCGTTACTACCATAAGCCACTGAGTCTGTGTCAAATTTGTACCTTGTGCATACACCGCCACTGCAATGGTGCTCAGCTGGATTACTGCAGAAGACTAATCTTTCTGCCTCTAGTCTCACCCCAGCCAGAGCGCTCTAAGACACATAAGACTGCATCACGTTCCTGCCTGCAATCCTTCCGTGACTCCTCATAACTCTTAGGAAGAGAGCAAGCCCCTTCAGGGAGTGAGCAAGCCTTGTTTCTTCAAACCATTGAACTACCTGAACTACACGGGAAGAGTTTCTGCCTGCTTGGCTTCTCCTGTCCCCCTGTCTTCTGGTTAATTCCCAGTTGTGCTTCAGGTCATTCTCGGTCTCACCTAAATCAAGGGCTCCTGCTACACCCTCACAAGTTTACCTGCACTCCTGCAACACAGAATCTGCCACATCATATTACAATATCCTGGCACCTTTTTCTCAACCCCACTAGACCAAAATCAAGAAGACAGGGAACATATTTGCTTTAACATAGTGATTATTCCCAGCTTTGAGCACAGTTCCTGGGACAATGCAGCCACATCACAAATGTTTATTGAGCAAAGGAATGATCTTGGGGGAGAAAGCAGGGAGGTGATGGAGAGAGGGGTCTTGTGGAGGAGGAAAGGATGCTGGGACAGTGGCCATGGAGGGAGGGAGGGCACTGACCTTCACTGAATGGTTATGGAAATCCGTCACTACAATCTCATTCTTGTTGTTCACAGCCACAAAATGGGGCCCTGAAAATAAAAAGTGGGCTCTTTGGCAGTAAGCTGGGAGACTGAGCGGAGCGGGGAAGAACCTCTGTGATGACAAAGCTGGGCTGTGAGGAGATGGTGGGGTCTCTGGGATGATGGTGCTAGGGTACAGTAGGAACGGGGTCTCCTAGGGCCAAAATATAGGTGAAGGGGTCTTTAGAACTGGGGCATGTAAGGGAGTTCTCTGGGGCTGGGGTTTCAGGAACTAGGTCTCTAAATCCTCCTCCAATACCTGCAAAGTGGCGGTCAGTGGCCCCACGGCCCCCAAAACGGCCCACCAGCTTGCCATTGGGCTGGAAGGTGAAGACGCAGCAGGACTTGTTGTCGACCACAATGATATGTCCATTCCGGTCTACAGCCACTCCCTTGGGGCCCATGAGGCGGCCAGCTCCTATCTTGGTCTGCAGGAAGGGGTTACCCGTTAGGGGCTGCCTGGTGGGGTGAGCAGTCCCAACCTGGCGCCAAAACAGAACCTTAGGCTGAGGATGGATCGGGCAGTCCAGGCCCTGACCACCAGGAGGCACTAGAACGGTCACCGCGGCTGGCCACCAAGGCTGCAGGGTAGAGTGACAGCAGGCCTCTCACCTTGAACTTGCCCTCAGGGGAGAAGATGCTGACCCAACGGTTGTCATAGTCTGCCACGATAATGTCTCCATTGGTGTCCACGGCCACACCCGTGGGGCGCTGCAGCTGCCCAGGCGAGCGCCCTCGGACCCCGAAGCGGAACTTGAACTGGCCTTCATTGGAGAAAACCTGGAGCAGAGGACCGAGGGAGGGAGAGGGCAGGAGGGGAGAGACTGTGGGCACAGAGGGAGCGGAGCGGGATCCTGAGGGAGGAGACCCCGCCCCATTCATTCATCACTCAACCAGCACTTCCTGACACCCTGCTTGGGGCACAGGGCAGAATCAGACATGGCAGACCTTAGGGGACATGCAGCAGAGGCGTGGCTGGGATCGTGAGGATGTGAAAGGGGTGAGGGGTGGTCAGGAAAGGCTCCAAGAGCAGGGGAAGTCTGAGTTAACATCCTCATAAGGACGCCAAGAGATGAGCCAGAGCTGGCGAGTAGAGAGAGAGGAGGAAGGTGTTTAAAAGAGTCAACAATATGCAAAAGGCACAGAGTCCAATATGTACACTACTTGAGCCCAGCATGGGCACTACTTGTCCAGTGCGGTTGGACTGCAATGGGCATTTCCGTAAACAACAGAAGAAGGCTTTATTCTGGATATGATGAGGAGTCACTGAAAAGCTCTGGGCAGGAGAATGACAAGATAAGATCTGACTCTGTGCTATAATATGAAATATATTTGGTCTTTGTCCCCAGTGCCTGGCACGGAGCTCTTCAAACCCTGAAAGAATTTCCTAATCAGTAGCAGTGTCTTTTGTCATTCACAAGGAGCCCCTTGTGGGTTTATGCTAATGAGGGACTTAGAGTGGGACCCCTGGATAGCTTCAGGATGAGGCTGGTCACCAGAAAGACCATCTGATTAAAGGGTCAGAACTTTCAGCTCTGCCCACCAACCTCCGAGAAGGAGAAGGGGTGGGGAGCACACATTAAGCTCTATGAATCCTCTTGAACAACAAGATTCGATGAGCTTCCGGGTTGGTGCCAGGAAGGTGTGTTCCCCAGTTCCAAAGGGACCAAAGCTCCTACACTAGGAGACCTCACCCTATGTACCTCTTTTCTGGCTGTTCACCTGTATCTTTTATAATACCCTTTATACTAATAAAGGATATGATAAACATAATTAAATGTTTCTCTGAATTCTGTGAGCTGCTGTAGCTAATTATTTGAACCCAAGGAGTGGGATGTAGGAACTTCCAATTTACAGCTGGTGGGTCAGAGTACAGGCGACAACCTGAACTGTCGATTAGCCTTTGAAGAGGGCCATCTTACGGGGCTGAGCCTTTAACCTGTGGGTGTGATGCCACCTCCAGGTAGTATCAGAATTGAGGCAAATTCATAGGATCGCTGGTCAGTGTCCACTGAGAATTGAAGAATTGCTTAGTGGTGCTGGAAAAAGCCCATGGGAGCTTTTTACGACAGAGCACACTAGGGATTTCCCTGACACTCCAGGGGTTAAGGTGCTGCGCTTCCACTGCAGCGGGTGAGAGTTTGATCCCTGACTGGAGAACGAAGATCTTGCACGCCACATGGTATGGCCAAATTTTTTTGAAAAGGAGTAAAAAGAGCACTCTGGCTGCAGGGAGAAGTCAAGACTGGAAACTGCTGACTAGTCAGGTGCTGCAGTGATCCAGGGGAGAACTAATGCTGGCTTGGACCAGGGCACTTGCTGGAGGGAAGTAGATGGACTTAAGAGACATAAGGAGGAAGACTCACCAGGACTTGGTAGCAGACAAGAAAGGGTTAGGTGAGGGTCAGGGGAAAGGACCCTCCAGGTTATGAGGCTGATAAAGTAATCTGGACAGAATAAACCTTTCAACCTCTCACCCCTGCTTCTACCTCCCCCACCTTAGCAACATGGTCAGGTCTCCCCATCCTTAAAACACTACTTTAATGCTCTTCTTCTCTATAGCTAAGCCTTCCTGCTTATTCCTCACAGCCAAAACATCTCTCTCTCTGCCTAAGTCTTTGTTATAACTCTAGGGACACAAGGTAAATCAAAACCAAGAGCAGCCTTGCAGGACTCAAGTTATAGACCTTGGTCTTGTTCTTGATCCAGACTTCTTCCCTCTTTAGTGGACTGAGGTCCCCACGCCTGCGACATCCCCATTTTTCAGGCCTGCTGGGATGCTTGAATTGGTCCCACCTATGGACATCACTTCTTCCTGAGATGGACCTTGCATCATGCCCTCCCTGTCTGACCAGAACAGCCTCTGGGTTCTGCCCTGGTCCCGTGCTTAGACAGCACTTGCCAGCACAAGAAGATAGGCAGTACGGGCTGAGAGAGACGAAAAGGTGCAACCAGATCGGCAGTGAAGCAACACATCTGCGTCCTTCACTCCAAGCAGCTTCGTTTCTATCTCAACACTGAGGCTTTACGGGGGTCTTACTCTTCTCATCCTATCCTATCCCACCCCTTACAACTGGCCAACTCCAATTCATCTTCCAGTTCTCAGAATTCCCAGGTCACTTCTGCAGAGAAGCTTTTAATGGTCAATTCTACTACCTGAATCAACATATAAAGTTAGGTCTCCATAATACACATTTTAGCTCTTTTTATAAGAACTGTCACTTCTGTAACTAAATAACTGCTAAGTAGCCTTGTTCCCTTCTAAGGATGTAAGCCCTAGGTGGGGCACGGACTGTGTCTGTTTTGTGTGCTGCTGCACTGCAGCACTGGTGTAGCAACTGGCGCACAGCAGACATTCAACAAACGGATGAATCCATCAGCTCACTCCCAGACCAGAACGGGGAGGACACCTCTCCTCGGGTACTGCACAGTTATCTCAAACTCACCACACATGAACGTGTGAATTCATCAACTTATTCCCAGGCCCGTTCCTAAAAGGCAACACTACCTACCCAGAGCACCAAGCGCTGCAATTCTTGATCCCTCCCTCTCCTTTGATATCTGATGGCTCATCAAAACCTGTCATATTTGCTTACTTATCTCTAGAATCTACCAGTGCCCTAATTTGACCCTTAACATCTCTCTCATGCCACAGTAACAGTAAGCAACTTTAGGACCTGAGTCTACTTGGGCGAGAGGCTAAATAAAACAAGCAAACCAGTGATTCTAGTAAAGAATGAAAAGGGCCAGGGCCAAAGGCTGAGGGAGCTCAGAGGACAATGTGATTAATATTCTGCCTGAAAGAAATGAGGATGCTCTCACAAAAGAGCTGATAAAATTTCTGGACTCAGACAATTAATTACACAAGGATGTAATATAGCCAAATCAAACCCTTCATTCAAAAATCACAAAATGTTTTTTCTCTCCTGTCAGCTGATGCGGATTCAACACAAGGAGATTTGTCTTGGCCGTCACCATAGCCAGCTCCAAAGGAGGAAAAGTTCATGAGGACTCCAATCCTCATGGACCAAGGAGGGAGTCACAGTCCATCTGGAAGCCTGGCCCATACCAGACCTGAGGACCCCAGAGTGAAAGCAGCAGAAACCCAGCTTTAGAACTCAAAGCCAGGCTCCTAGCAGCTATGAGGTGTCTGTATGGGTGGGGGCAGGGGCCAGGAAGATTGCTGCAGGGGAAGGAAGTATTTGGAGTGAGGAGGGGGCTGCACTAGGCCCTCCCTCTTAAGTTCCCACCTGGCAACAACAGACAAGCACAATCCCTTGTTGGGGAGACAAAGTGACATGTGTGTCCACCCCAGAAGAAGTTTCCCCAACCTCAACTTTTGTGCCAAAAAGCACCCTTGGCATACAGAGGAGGAACCAAGTTGGAAGGTGAAGGGTACGACAGCAGGCCTCATCACCAGCCCTACCCATCCACCTTGCTCCACTCCATGCTATGCAGGATGGACCCAAATGCCTCCCTGTGCTGACCTGAGCCTCTCCTTTCCTCTAAGCTTAGCAATAGGGTGAGAATAAAGGCAGGCTAAACAGGCTGGGGAATACACTCATTCGAGAGCCCCTGGCTCCTTTAGTCTGCTAGGAGGAAAGCAAGGGCCAGGTGGAGCTGAGCCTAAGGTAACAGACCTTTGCGAGAGCCATATCTGTGACAGGGGTACTCAGGCAGAGGGTCGGGAAGAAGTTTAAACGTACACCGTGAAGTAAGGCTCAAGGACAAGTTTTGCTGTTTGACAAAACGTTTTCTAGAACTGAAAGTTTATAGTAGGTAGAAGCAATCCTGTGCAGTTATCAAAATCAAAATCCCATAGCTTCTGCTCCCAAACCATTTACAGCGTGACCTCAGATATTTCACTCCTAATATAGTCTCCCTCCAGCCCCTTTCTCCAGCTCCCTGAACAGCCCTCTCCAGCACCTTCCCACCTCCTGGCTTTTGTTTACAGCCCCCACCTGGACAATGATATTGTCAACAACAGCTAACGTTAGAAGGTTCACTCAGTGTCAAGCACAGTACATTATGTCAGACAGCTCTCTGAGGTACTCTTTTCCTAATTTTACACATGAGTTAATCAAAGATCAGAGGGGTCACATGACTTGTCAGTAAGTGGCAGAACTAGGATTCAAGTCCAGGTGTCTGGTTTCAGACCTTGAGCTTTGAACTGCACTGCTGCGTCTAGCACCCTGGTGATTGTCATAGGCTCTGCCCACTCCTAGGCTCACTATAAGGATCAGAGAGAGAAAACCACATTTTCTAGCTTTCTGGAGCCCAGAGTGCAGCAGAGACCACATCCTCTTGAGTGGTGGATGCTCCACTCAGGTGCACGAGGCACTAGGAGGGCCAGGGGCAGGACCGCCTATGAAATGCATTACGTTCTAGCCACTGGAAGGCACCGCTTTCACAAGTTACCCTTGTTTGGCCGTCTAGTCAACTGGACATTTGCAGAGACTAGCACAGATGATACACAGGCACGTTGGAAGATAGTAGGGGAGGGCGGAGCCTGCACCCTGACCACACGGTGGTGAAAAGGGCAGATGTATGCCAGCCAGTGGAGCCTCAGGTGGAGGCAGAGGGAAAGGAAGAATGAGCCAGATCTTCGGGGTCCAGGAGCCGGTCCGGCCTGACCACAGCCTGGGAGGTAGAGGCTGCTAGCTCAGTAAACCCTGGTGCCCAACTGTGAAGCTGCTGGTTACTGTTGTGGCCAGTGAGGTTGGGGTGGCAAGTGACTGGGTGAGGGGTGGTGCCATGATTCATTGTTCTTTAAGAAAAGGTACTCTCTGCAGGGTTTCACCTTTCCTTCCAGAGATACTCTGTTTCTGAGTAGGCTATAGCCTGAGAACCTCTATTTGCTGTTAGGGGAGAGCTTACCTGGATACATTGGTTGTTGCTGTCTGCTACGACTATGCGGCCGCTGCTGGCTGCGGACACACCCTGTAAATTGGTGAATTCACCCTTCTCCCTTCCACGACTCCCTGTGGGGAACAGAACAGATGGAACGCAAACAGACAAAAATTCACAGAGGTCATTTTGAGCCTCTGACCCCACCCATCCCGCCC
>NW_011494684.1:252399-269722 GCF_000754665.1 Bison bison bison | reverse complement strand
GACGTCGTCCGGGGAAGGTGGCAGGTCCCCAGGGCGCAGGGCACGCACGCGGAAGGGGCTACCGCGCACCGGCTGTCCGTAGAGCAGCACCGAGAGGAGCAGCTCGCCTTCCGTACGCGCCGTGTACACCAGCTCGTACGTGCCATTCTTGTGGTCCACCACGGGAACCGGCAGGCGCGTGCCATCCGGGCCCGTGATCTCCGCACGCAGCTCAGCGCTGCCTGTGCGCACCAGCCGCCCATCCTTGTCTTTGGTAGTGACGGTGAGCGAGGCGGGCTGGCCCACCAGCGCCTGGCGCAAGCCCTCGCCCGTGGCTACTGTCTCGTGTGCAGTGGCACTGGTAGTGAGCAGTGCGCCCAGATTGAGCACCGATCTCCGCAGCCCGTCGACCTCGAGGACTAGTTCCAGCTGTGCGTTCTCATGGGGCCGCTCCGGAAAGGCCTGTGACGCCAAAGCCGCCAGCCGCTCTCGCATGTGCTTGCGCACCAGCAGCACCTCCGGGGCCGAGCCCAGGCGCAGTGCCTGCTCTGCGAAGCTGCAGCTACTGCCGATGTGTTCCTGACCCTGACGCAGTGTGTCTAGCTGGGTCTGCAACACCTGAGGAGGGGTTCCGGGAGGTCTGGGTGAGAAGACTGATGTGCTGGGGGTAAGGCTAGGGAGGGGGTGTTTCTTGTGATTCCTGATGAACTTGTACTATGGCATGAAAGAAATACAAGAGGGTGAGTATGGACAAAGGACACAGATGCCCGCAGCACCTACTGACCACGTGAGGAGGTGGAAAGCAGAGGCCAGGGGAAGGTGTGCACAGGTGTGGAAAGGCGGGGAAGGCAGCAGGCCGTCTCAGGATAGACAGCGGTGGGAAAGGGTGAGCAGACGCACCTTCTGCTTGGCCCCACAGATGGCCTCCAGGTCGCTGACCAGAGCCTGCTTGCGCTGCTGCAACGCTTGCTCCAGGTCCTCGAAGGCTGAGCTGATCTGGGCCAGGGCCTCTGCCTTGCGCTCCTGCAGCTGCTGGCTGATGCCCCCGACTAAGGCGATAGCTGCGGACAGCTGCGGCAGTCTGGGGAGGGGAAACATCTCACAGTGGGGCTGCTTGAGGGTGCCCGTGCCAAGCCATTCCTTCTCCCTGGGGACCCTACCGCTGTGCTGGGTGAATTCCCCTCCCTGCCACCTCCCTGTATCTCCACCCTCCCCAGGGTCTCTCTTCTGCCTCTGTGAAAGCACCACCCCACCAGCCCTCTTCCGCCAGGTGCCTACCGGCCGCGCACCGCCTCGAGCTGGCGCTGCAGGGCCGCCTTGTGCTGCTCCACCACGTCGCGCAGCAGCACCGTGCCATGCTCCCGGTGCTCGCCAGCTCGGCACTCCCCGCACATGGCCGTCTCACAGGCCTCACAGTAAAACTCCATCGTCTGGCAGCATAAGGACTCCAGTCAGGAATCCACTAGACACCAGACTTCTTTGTCCCCTCCCCTCCCCCACCTGCCCTCCTTGCCTCTCACCTACCAGGTGCATCCCCTTACCTGGACCACTTTACCCAGAGAAATACCCTCTCACCCACAGCCTCTCAGCCCCCTCCCCCGACCGCTCCTGCCCCTCCACCCCAAGTCCTGGCCTCACTGGGCCTGCTTGGGCCCACCTTGCCTTCATGGTTGGGGCAGGAGAGGGGGCGGCCAGCCACTGCGCTGAGGGGGTGGGGGTCCTCGGGGTCGTGGGCCCCATCAGGTGCCTGCTGCATGGCCTCCATGAGGCTGCTGATGAAGAAGTTGTTCTGCAGTGCGGAGACGCCCTGCTCGGGGAGGATGGACGTCTGCCGGCACACCGGACAGGACAGTGTCAAGCTCTGGGCAGGGATGTAGTTCTGGAGGCATCTGGCCAGGGAGGAGGGGGCGTCAGAGGAATGGAGGGGTGAGGTGGCGTCAGAATGCCCCCCCACCACCCGCTATGGGTGCCAGTCCCTCTCCTCTCAGGTGTGCTGTTACATTCATTTGGAAACCGCTCTGGCTGGCACACGCATCCTGTCCTGCCAACAGGGGTAAGAGGCCTCCTCTCTCACAACTGAGTGGGAACACACCCCTGATGTCTCAGAAGAGCAGATGTATCGGCATTCCTCACAGTGTGCACAAACACAGGTTCACCTTTCACAGGTGTTTACAAACCCTTCTCACAGAAAATGTGCGACTGCCTGTCCCCACCCCCCTGCCATTAATTCATTAAACATTTATTGACTGCCTACTCTTGCCAAATTTGTGCCAAGCTCTGGGAATACAAAGATAAACCACAGTGCCTATCTCTAAAATACTTCCAGTTTATAGAGGAAAAAAAGTAACAAAATTAGAGTTTGTAGAAGTAAACAGTGTGATGATTAAAAGCACGAGTCCTGAAGTTAGGCTGCCTGGGTTCAATTCCCAGGTCTGTCACCTATTACGCTATGTGACCCCTGAGAAGTTACTTAACTTTTTATGTACTAAGGACCCCTCCTTTGTAAGATGGAGACAGTACAGGCTTCACAAAGTATGAAGGATTAAATGTAAAGTGCTGACAATGCCTGACTCACACAAAGTGCTATATAATGTAGACTATTAGTATTTGTTTTTGTTCAGTCATTAAGTCGTGCCCAACTCTTTGTGTCCCCATTGACTGTACCACACCAGGCTTCTCTGTCCTCCATTATCTCCCAGAGTTTGCTCAAATTCATGTACGGGTATTAGTATTACTGATCATTAATATAAGGAACACAAGGACATCCCTGGTGGTCCAGTGGTTAATCCCTAGTGGTCCAGTGGTTAATGCCCCTCACTGTAGGGAGCCAGGGTTCAATCCCTAGTAAGGGAACTAAGACCCCATATACTGCAACTAACCATGGGCACTACAGCTACTGAGCCTGCATGCTCTAAAGCCTGCACGCCACAAGTGGAGAAGCCCATGTGCCAAAGACCCAGCACAGTCAAAACAAATAAATAAATATATGGAACACAGAATATGTAGTAATAAGGAAATTCACAGAAAGGGCATCTGGCCAAGGGTGGCTGGAGTGGGTAGCCAGGAAGCCAGAAGAGGAGGTGACTTAAGCAAAATCTTCAGGGACAAATAATTGTTTTTCTGACCAGAGAAAGCAGGGAGAGGAGGAAGGGGGGTCCAGATACAGAAGGTGACCAGAAGCAGCACAGTATGACTAGGACATTATAAGCAGTTCGAGGTGGCTAGAGAGGACTCCAAGGCAAGGAATGGTAAGGGAAGTCTGGAGAGAGAGGCAGAGTCCAGCTCATGGAGGGCTCCCGAGCCACACCAAGGAGCTTAGAAGTTATCCCAACAGCAGGAGGGCGTTGCAGGAGCATGATAGAGCCAGGTTTACACTTTATCAAGCTCCTCTTCACTCTCTCTGTGTGGAAGGTAACTGTGAATATGATGAGACAGCAGCCAAGGGGTGGTAGCATCTTCCTCCCTAGCACCCAGCTACCATTTATTAGGTGCAATGTGCCACGCACTGTATATTTGATGCTTGTTAACAGACTCAGAAAAGTTAAGTGCTCCAAGATAACAAAGCTAGTGAAACACGAGAGGCAGATCCAAGGTAATGCATGTGCTTATGCAAGATATTCTTGTAATAGTCTAGACAAGAGGTGAGGAAGACCTGGATTTAGGCACTAGCAATGTAATCCACGGAGAAGGCAATGGCACCCCACTCCAGTACTCTTGCTTGGAAAATCCCATGGACGGAGGAGCCTGTTAGGCTGCAATCCATGGCGTCGCTAAGAGTCAGACACGACTGAGAGACTTCACTTTCACTTTTCACTTTCATGCATTGGAGAAGGAAATGGCAGCCCACTCCAGTGTTCTTGCCTGGAGAATCCCAGGGACGGGGGAGCCTGGTGGGCTGCCATCTATGGGGTCGCACAAAGTCGGACACAACTGAAGTGACTTAGCATAGCAATGTAGACCAAAGGACAACAGAGGATGAGATGGTTGGATGGCATAATTGACTCAATGGATATGAGTTTGAGCAAGCTCCGGGAGATGGTAAAGGACAGAAAGCCTGGTATGCTGCAGTCCATGGGGTCAGAAAGAATCAGACATGACCTAGCAACAGAACAATAACAATGTAGACCAAAATGGAACAAATTTGACAAGTGTTTAAGAAGTGCAGCCAGTGGGAGGTGTTGTCTGATTAGATACAGGGAGTGAAAGATGAGCCTGGGTTGACTCCCAGGATCTTAGCTTAGATGACTAAGTGGATGGTGGTGCCATTCACCATGATGAGAAACACAGAAAGAGGACTAGTTTACAGGGAGGTTCAGCCTTGGCCTGGTTGAGTTTACTGTAACACTGGGACATCCAGGCAGAGGGAATCAGTAGACAGCTTGGGGAGAAGGCAGGTTAGAGAGGGAGGGAGGCCACCAACATTCAGATGGCTAAGGGGATTACAGTGCCAAGAGCAGGACCCAGCAAATACTGAATGAGGAGAGCAAAGAGGAACGGGCAGAGAGACAGAAGGAGAGACGGTGTCAGGGTAGCCAAGTGGAGCAATTCCAGAAGCAGGGAATGAGTAGTCATCAGTGTCAAAAGCAGTTGAGTCAGGGAAGGCAAGGATGGGAAAATGTTGCCAACTGAAGAGTGAATGGGAGGTTGGAAGTTTGAGTAAAAAGGAGATTGAGGGGTTGGATGGCAGCTGGGAAGGACAGAGGGACAAAGCAGAGTTCTTATCTGTAATGGGAGGCTTGAGCATGTATAAATTGACGAGCCAGCAGAGGAGGGAGGTAAGAGACTAGAAGACATGGGACAAGGTCTGGGGATGGGAGAGTGGCTCAGGTTGGCTTGAAGAGGAGGAGCGGATGGATAGAGGGAGGGGGAATGGAGGTGGCTGTACTTGAGCACCAGGGGACAAATTTAGGATGCCTAACTTGCTTCAAGGAGAAGGCAATGGCACCCCACTCCAGTACTCTCACCTGGAAAATCCCATGGACAGAGGAGCCTGGTAGGCTACAGTCCATGGGGTCGCAGAGAGTCGGACGCGACTCAGCGACTTCACTTTCACTTTTCACTTTCATGCATTGGAGAAGGAAATGGCAACCCACTCCAGTGTTCTTGCCTGGAGAATCCCAGGGACGGCGGAGCCTGGTGGGCTGCCATCTCTGGGGTCGCACAGAGTTGGACACGACTGAAGCGACTTAGCAGCAGCAGCAGCAACTTGCTTCAGGTAAGGTTAGCGGCTGAAAGCAAATGAGTGGGTGAAGGCGGGTCCAGGAGGACAAGGAGGCTAGGATTCAGCACTGAAGGGAGGAGGAGAGGGGTCTTGCTAGAAACAGACTGATGGCGCTGTGTTTGCACACGTGCTAAGTCGCTTCCGTCGTGACCTACTGCTTGAGACTCTATGGACCATAGCCTGCCAGGCTCCTCTGTCCATAGACTTCTCCAGGCAAGAATACTGGAGTGAGCTGCAGTATCCTCCTCCAGGGCATCTTCCCAACCCAGGGATTAAACTGGCATCTCTTAAGTCTCCTACATCGGCAGGCGGTCTCTTTACCACTAGAGCCACTGTGTTTGGAGACCACCAATTTGTGGAGGGAAGATCTGACTGGTGCAAAGTTTCCCATATCCTCAATCTCCCCTCTTAATGTTGTCTACACCTCTTGATCTGAATTAATTATCTTATTCATTTAACAAACACCACGTGCCAGGCACAGTTCTAAGTGCTTCACAAATATTAACTTATCGGTGACCTAGTTTCCCCTTCGGGTGGTTTTGGTCTCATACTCCACATTCCTCGGGGCCAGAAGGTGGGGTTGAGTCCTCCCCACCCCCAACTGGAACACTGCTAAACTCTCCTTCTTCAGCTCCTTGGAAGCTCAGGCCTTCTGTCTACAACACCCCACCTTGCTGTTGTCTCTGCTGACTTAATGGTTGCTTCCCCATAAGTCTTCCTCCTGGCTCACTCTCTTCTTCTATTACTCACCTCCCACCCTAACACACACTCCTGCCCTTATTCTCAATGACTCTGACATCCACAGAGTAACCCACCCACCATCAAGATTTCTTAGTTCCAGGGACTTCCCTGGTGGTCCACCGGTTATGACTTTGCATTCCCAATGTAGGGAGTATCAGTTCAATCCCTGGTCAGAGAACTAAGATCACACATTTGTGCATGACGTGAGGAAAAAAAAAAAAAAAGATTTCTTAGTTCCTAAGCCTCTGTACCCCCTTATCCCCAGGATTTTTTTGTCTACTTAACCTCAACCATCTACTCCCATGTTCCCAGCACCACTATGTCTCATCAACTGTGAAGTCTGCATTTCAACCATTCCGTTTAGTTTCCCCTGTAGCTCTCTTCCAAGCTTGCTGAATCTGGGGTTTACCCTGCAGAATACCTTTGAACTCATCAAGAACCCCATCCTCTGTGTTGCTCATGCTTGGCTTACGAGCGCTTCCTAACTGGTTTCCTGTTTCCACTCTTGCTTCTGTAGAACCCACTCTTCCACAGCAGCCAGAATGAGCTTTGAAAAACCCAATTTATGTCACATTATTTCCCTGCTAAAGAAAATCCTCCAGGGTTTCCCATTGCATTTAGAACAAACTTCAAACACTTTCCTAAAACTGCCAAGCTCCCCCATGAACTGTTCTGACTCTTTCCTACCTCACTTCACCCCACTTTCCTCCTTATTCATGCACGATGGCTTCTCCTCCAGTCTCTGAACATGCCCCAATTACTCCTTCCTTAAGGCTTTTGCATGAAACAGTGCAAAGATGATCCCCATGCCTGGAACAATCTGCACATGCCTGTTTCCTTCTCATCCTCAGGTCTTGGATCAAATGTCACTTCCTTGGAGAAGCCTTCCCTGATGACTCTCTGTAGACTAGCCCCTGGCCCAGCCACCCTCACCTGCTCCCTATTTATTTCCTGGAAAACAGTCCAAACTGTGACTCTCCTGTTTGATTATTTGCTCGCCTATTGTCCATCGCTTCTCACTAGAGCATAAGTCTTTGAGAGCAGGGACCAAGGGATAAGTGAATGAGTGAGTGGTAGTTGGTAGAGAAGACTCTGCAGTCAAATCTGGATTCAGACCTTGACTATTTAACTTGCTGCAGAGCCTTGGAAATATTTCTTAATTACTTAATGACTCTGAACCCTAGTTTCCTCTTCTTTAAAAATGGGGATAATAAAGTATCTGTTGGAAGGATTAAGTAAATCAATACATGTAAATCACTTAGCCAGTCCCTGGCAAATAGTGAGCAATCAATACATGGTAGCTATTGTTATAATTTCTCAGGCACTGATTTTTTTCCAGGAGTGCTCAGTGATCTGGGTGTAGGAGAAGGTGTGGAGACATCTAATTACAGCTCAGATCCAGGATTGGGCTTCTGCCACATGGGTTTGGAAGAGGACAAAGGTGTATGGTCTGCATAGGATTCAGAATGGGTAGGAAAGACAGGGAGTCCAGGAAGGAGCGGGTAATTGGGAGAAGAGGGAGCTGTCAAGGGCATTAGATATCTACCCCCAGTCAAAGCTGGTGTACTGAAAGTGGAGTGATGGGAGCCAAGAGTGGGATGCTGGAGCTTGTGGCCACAGAAGAAGTGGCATTATTTTGGGTGATGGCAAGATCCAGGGTGTCTTTGGGAGGGTGTCTGACTGAAGTGGTATGGAGGGCATCCCTGGAGAAACAGTCAAGAACTAAGGGGCATAGGTAGGTAGTAAAGTCAGCCAGGTTGATGTAAGAATAGACAGGAAGGCTGAGACTGCTTCCAGCTGATGAAGAGGAGAGACAGCAGTAGAGCTGGAACCTGAAAGAGCAGGGCTGGAAGGGAAGAGCATCCCTGGGGCAGAGCTGGGCTCAGTGAAGGGGCTGGGAGGGTGGGGTGGAGGCAATGGTGACAAGACCCAGGGATCTGGTAACTCACCGCAGAACAATAAGGGATAAGAGAGAGACAATACTGTCAAAATACAGATGTGATCATGCATGAAACACTTCAAAGGCTTCACGTGGCTCTCAGGCTAAGAACAAAATTTCCCAAGTGGTCAACAAAGCCCCTCTCTGTCTGAGCTCCAGCTCTGTCCCAGGCCACTCGCAACTGCACTCACTATGCTCCAGCCTTGCCGGGCTTCCTCTAGAGCCTCTCACCCAATGCAGGTACCCATGCCACGTGGCCTCCCTGTGTTCTGCCTTCTGCCTGGAAGGCTTTGACCACTCCCTTCACTCAGTTAACTCCCATCCAGCCTCTGGATCAGACCTTAGGGAAGCCTTCTCTGATTCTCTAAATTCTAACAGATCCCATCTTAGCACTTTATTTGCAGCACTCATTCAGGGTGCAATATTACATTTATCTGTATCAATATTACATTTATCTGCAATATTACATTTATCAGTAGTCCGGCTGTATGATGATTTGATTACTATCTTCCTCTTTCACTATACTGTCAGCCCTTTAAGAGCAAGGATCATATCTGTTTTTGCTTATCACTGCTTGCCCAGCACCTGGGACAGGTCTGGTTCATAGTAGTTGCTCGATAAATAAATATTTGTTGAGTGAATGAATAATAGATAGAGGCCCAGAGGCTGGGAGGGGTTGCCTTCCACTCAGTACCTCAGGATGACAATGAGGATGGGCAGGGAGGATAGACCTAGCTTTGAACATCCTCCCACTGGTCAGAAATTTCTGGTGCCAGAGCTGGTTGAGAGCCTCAGTTCTGTTTGATTTCTCTGGTGATGTCGAAGGCTGCCTCAGGGTTTGGGCAGGGGCACAGAAGGCCCTGTTCTGGGCAGGAGGCACCACCCAGTGTTAGGAAACCACTGGTCCTCTCGCAGGTCCAAACCTTCATCTTCTGTAGGTCAGGGTTCATCTGCTCCCCTCCACGTGTGCACACATCTCCCTCACCTCTTACAGGTTTACACACGCCACTCCCTTCTCCAGAGGGCCTGCAAGGTCCTCATCCCTCCCCAGTACACACCCCCTCACCTTTCACAGAAGGTGTGCAGACAAGGCAGGACCTTGGGGCACCGGTACCGATCCAGGCAGATGCTGCACACCAGGAACTGCTTGTCCATCGGCTGGACCTCCGGGCCAGGGCTGTCCTCCCTTTTCGCCATGGTGCCCACGGGTGGCTCCTGCCACTCACACCAGCCTGTACCCAGAGAGATGGTCAGCACCAGGGAAGCCAGCACTCCCTTCCTCCGCGTGATCCCCACCACCCACAGTCCCTGAAAAGCACTAGCCCCATTTCTTCCCTGCCGGGAATGGGGCAAGGTGAAGTAGCTGGACTGGGGACCCTCTGAGCCTACTGTTCTGGTCAAAAGCACAGGCATCAGGTTAGACTGGACTTCAAACCCAGCTCAGCCTCTTCCCAGCTGTGTGACCTTGGACAATTTATATATCCTCTTTGTGCTTCAGTTTCCATAATTTGCAGTTATGGGAATACTGATCCCTACTTGAAACGGTTGTTTTGAGGATTCACACTTGTGTCGGTCAAGTACAGTCAAGTGCACAGTACAGGGATGTACACTTTCACTGACACACCCACCCTTTATCTCCTTTGCCTCCCCTAAACCCTCCCCCAGGAGGCTTTTCCGATAGAGTGTCTCTCCTCTGGCCACCTACAGCCCCTCTAGCAGTGCTCTGATCCACCTCCCAGCACAACTGCCCAGGGTCACATTCTTCTCCGCATCCAATCAGTATCCAGGTCTCATGGATTCTGCCTCCCCTATATCTTATCCCCTTTACTCCAAATGCACAGATACCACCCTCAATTCATGCTGTCACCAGTTCTCTCCAACAATACAGCAACAACCTAACTGGTGTCCTTGTCTCCTTGCCTGCTTGTCACCAATCCCCCTTGCAGCCAGAATGAAGCTTCTAAACACGGACTCCATCTAGTCACTAACTCCCTGTTTAAATTCTTTCAATGGTTCTCCATTGTCCAGAGGACAAAGTCCAAACTCCTTAAATTGGCCAACAAGGCTTAGCTTTGTCTGGCCCATACCTCCCTCTACAACCTCACATCTCATGATTCTGTGAGCAGTCACACTGGTTTCTTTTCAGTTCCTGGAAAACTCCTTGTTCTCTTTTGCTTCTGGGCAGTCACACATTCTGTTCCCTCTGCCTGAGATCCTCTTCTAACCCCTACTTCGTCTGACTAATTTCTTGCTTATCTTTCACGTCTGCGTGTAAATGTCACTTCCTCCAGAAGGCCTTCCCTGATTTCCTGAGGTCTGGATGAGGTGCTCCACCTTTGTGTCATTCTGCACCCTGTATTTCCTCCATCCTGGCCCTTATACACTACACTGTAATTTTCTTGTTTTTTCTTGGTTTCTTCCACTCTATACAGAGTTCTTGAAGAGAGGTATTATATTTTATTCATTTTTAATCCTAGCACTTAGCACAGAGTCTGACATAAGGATTGGTTTGTATTTATTGAAGAAATTCAGTAATTCAATAACTATTAAGTGCCTACTTTGTACAGGCACTGGGGATAGAGTGATAAATAGAACAGATATGGTCACTGTCCTTGTGGTGGGGAGGTGGTGACAGATATTTAAAAAGTAAATAAATGAATATATATATATAATTACAAATTTGGGGAAGGGAGTGCTATACAGAAGAAAGGGTGCTATGAGAAAGTTATGAGGTTTCAGTTGGGTGATTGAGGAAGGCCTTTCCAAGCAGGTGATTTTTAAGCAGAGTTTTGAGGGGCTAGAAGGTAAATGGCAGGGATGAGGGTAGAGGCATTAGGGACTGAGGGAGGGAATTTATTCCAGGCTAAAGGAACAACATGAAGGAGAGCTCTTAGGCAAATCGGTCATTGAGAACCTGAAAGGACCACATGCTTAGAACAAAGGAATAAAAGACTGGAGGTGACTCTGGGAATGAGATGACAAAGGACCTTGATGTTAAGAATCTGGGTTTTATCCCAAATTGGGAGGGAAATGATCCAATTTATAAAAAAAAAAAATTAATTAATTAAAAAGCTATTCTGGTGGCCATGAGGATTGAAGAAGAGCCAGGTGGAAGCAGGAAGACCCCTTGGGAGGCTACCCCAGTTCTTTAGGTAGGCTGATGTTGGGTATTAGCAGTGTGTTAGTTGCTCAATCGTGTCTGACTCTTTGTGACCCCATGAACTGTAGCTCTCCAGGCTCCTCTATTCATAGGAGTTTCCAGGCAAGAATACTGGAGTGGGTTGCCATTTCCTTCTCTAGGGGATCTTCCTGACCCAGGGATCGAACCCAGGTCTCCCAGTTTGCAGGCAGACTTTTTACCATCTGAGCCACCAGCCTATAAGCAAAAAGGTGGACTGAGCTGAGAAATAACCATAAGGTTGAGTCAAAAGGATATCATGATTGACCAGATGTGGAGAGGAAAGGAATAAGGCAATAAGGACTCACAGGTTTCCCGCCTGAGCAGATGGTGGACTGTGCCCAGAGACAGTGAAGCTGAGGAACTGATTTGGGCCGTTCTATTTTAGCCACATTATGTCTGAGATGTGATAACCCAGGTAGAGTTGTCAAGTAAGGAATAGAATATAGGAGCTCAAGGGAGAGGTCTGGACTGGTTTTGGACTTGGAAGCACTGGCATATTAAGGATACTTAAGGCAATGGTGGGGCTTCCTAGGTGGCTCAGTGGGTATAGAATCTGCCTGCAACGCAGGAGATGCCAGAGACTCAGGTTTGATCCCTGGGTTGGGAAGATCCCCTGGAGAAGGGCATGGCAACCCACTCCAGTATTCTTTCCTGGAGAATCCCATGGAGAGAGGAGCCTGGCGGGCTACAGTCCATAGGGTCACAAAGAGTCAGACACAACTGAAGTGACTGAGCATGCATGCATGCACAGCAATGATAATGGATGGGACCATTTAGAGACAGAGAGTGAAGAGTGAAGGAGAACCCAGAGGGATGGGAGGAAGACCAAGAGTGTATGCTGCTGCTGCTACTAAGTCACTTCAGTCATGACTGACTCAGTGCGACCCCATAGACGACAGCCCACCAGGCTCCTCTGTCCATGGGATTTCCCAGGCAAGAGTACTGGAGTGGGTTGCAAGAGTGTATGGGATCAAGGAAATCCATGAAAGAGATTGACTCAAGAAAGGAGGAGCAGTGAAAGAAGATAAAGACTGAGGGTATCCAACAGATTTGGATGTGGTGGAATGGAAAGGGCAGAAGCCAAGTCAGAGTGATGGAAGGATGACTGGAGATGAAGAAATTAACATAGTGGATGCAAACCATTTAAGAGAGAAACATGGGCATGAAAGGAGGCAGAAAGATAATCAGACTACTTCAAAACAGGCAGTGACGAGGGGCAGGCCATCCCTTTCTGTGCCCAGCTCAATGTAGTATGGGCCTCTCTAAAGACGAATGAATGAATGCAATGGGGCCAGTCCAGAGCCCTCTTCAGGTTTGTGGAGGGGCAGGAGAGAGGCTCAGCTGCATGTGTCTCATGTTTATGTGAGGGTGGGCATGGGCAGGGTGGAAGGCATCCCTGTGAGCATCCTCCCTGATGTGGGCACTGGGATTCTGAGGTTCCTTCTCCAGAAATGATGGGTTCTGAATCTGGAGATTTAATACAAAGACAACAACCCAGCAGGAAGAGGACAGATTGAGGGTTGGCGGAAGGAACAGGAGGCCAGGGCCAAGCTGATGCTTCTGTTTGGCAAAGGGCAGGGCTGGGAGGAAGAGTAGGAGTGGTCCACCCGGCCCTTCTTGGGCAGCTGGAAGTCAGGCTCCGCCTCTCTCCAAGCCCAAGGGGCTCTCCCAGCCTGTCACACAGGGGCGGGGATTGGGCTCCATCCAGGCACTGACAGCTCCTCCCTCCCTTCCCCTTCCTGCTTCAGTTCCCCACCCAGACGTGCTGGGCACGCAGCCGCTTAGGTCATACCCACTCCCCAACTCCCTCATCCCCCGCCCTCGCCTAAATCACTAGGCTCCCTTCCTCTCCTGGGCTTCTGCTCCCACCACTCCCATCTCATTGCCCCCAAGGTCCTATAGGCCATGGTTTAAATGAACTGTTTATCACAGCAGACATTCGGAAGATCTTGAACTCAGAGCTGAGATTTCACCCTGCTTCCTCAGGCTGCCTACTGCCATCTCTGCATCCCTTATCCTTCCCATCTTTTAACTGAGGTTCTAAAGGTTTCCTCTTTCAGCATTCATTCAGCACCTCTGCTAGGTCTGGGGATACAAAGATAAATAGTCACAGCTTAGCCTTCATGGATTCCACAATCTAATAAATAAGAGTAGGTAGCCGTTCCTTTCTCCAGGGGATCTTCCCAACCCAGGGATCAAACCCAGGTCTCCAGCATTGCAGGTGGATTCTTTACCGTCTGAACCTCCAGGGAAACCCAATAAATAGATTACTGCAGTGCAATATGGTGAGGGCTATGATGGGGAAGGACAGATTGCTAAGAGTCACCTAACCTAGATCCTGGGCAGGGGAAGAGGGTACTAAAGGTTGGAGGTCAAGGGAATTCTCCAGAAGAAAAGGCCATTCAAGAGCTCCAGGATGGGTAAGAGTTACACAGAGCATGTCTTTTGCAACAGGAGACTGAATCAAACACTGTGACAGGGGAGGGCTAAGAAATGAGATGGAGTAAGCAGCAGTTAGATCACAATGTTTTGTTGGTCTTATTAAGGAATTTAGACTTGACTCTACACTGGTAGGGGGTTAAGCCTTTATCCAAAGAGCAAAGGAAACCTTTTAGGGGCAGGGTGGGGAGGTGGAGAGAGTTTAAGTACAGGGTGAGGGAGAGAGGAGAGTAAATTTTTGACTGCAGTGTGGAAAATAGATGAAGGGTGTCACAAGTAGAAAGTTAAGAGACTGCCATGATATTCTAGAGGAGAGATGAGAGTGACCTTGATTAGTGGAGTAGCAAAAGGGAGGTGACAGAAGTGGATTTCATAGCAAGAAATCCCAGAACTTGGTGACCAGTTATTAGATATGAAGAGCAGAGGGAGAAGAAAGAATTAGAGATGATTCACAGTTTTCTAGCTTGGAAACTCTGAAAGACAAGCAGTTTGAATGGGAGGGTGACAGGCTCAGTGTTTAGTAAAAGGAATCTGAGGTGCCTACAGGACTTTCGAGTGGAGAGATCCAGCTGGCAATTGGAAAGATAAGCTGGAGCCTAGGAAAGAGGTCTGGCCTGGAGATAATGAATTTGGAGTCCTTGGTGTAGACATGGTGCCTGAAGCTATCGAAGTGGATGACATCATCCAGAGAGGGTATAAGATGAGAAAGGAAAGCCTATGACTGTGCCCCAAGGAACTTCAACATTTAAGGAAGCAAAGCCTGCAAACAAGCTGAAAAGATGTAGCCAAAGAGGCAGGAGAATCAGGAAAGATATCCTGAAAGCAAAGGGAGAAGACAGCTTCATGGATAAGAGAACAGTCTTCACTGTGAAATGCTGCAAAGAGTTCCCATGATCTAAAGCTCTAAAAGAGCTGGTATTAACCCCAGGGAGTGTGGTTTCTAAGGGCTGGAGGAAAGGATGCCAGATCCAGGGGGCTGAAGAGGAAGTTGATTGTGAGCAAATGAAGACAGCCAGTGCTGATTCCACTAGATCTCTGACATCTGCAAAGGATGTATTTCAAGGCTTTTCAGTTTCTCCAAATTCTCAAGCAGCATCTAATTTCCTCCAGGACTTCCTCCTACAACCTCACAGGAGTCCCAGTATAACATTACTTATACAGCTGTGAGTAAAGGTGGGTGACCAAGGCATTGTTAAACAGTGGCTGCAAGAGGCCAGTTAGGTTCACTCACTTCTGAAAATGACTTTCTCCTGTTCACTAGCCTCCAAGTCTACTCGATCATTTGAAGCCTCAGCAAAATGACAAATGCTGCAGGTTACTATCTCTGGGGTTTCCCTGGAACAGTTGAAACCTTGGAGGAGGTAAAGTCCTCAAAGCCAAGGAACCCTTGCAGTAAGATTGGCAAGGAAGGAAAGTGATGAAATTTGCAGTACCACTCTCCTCGCCTCCTACTGCTAGACTGAGTAGGTGAATGAACCATTCAATCAGCTGATCAACCTATCAAGCAATCAAATTTCCTGGGCACTCTGGACAAGGCCCTTAAAACAGTTACTGGAGACACAATGCTGAAACAGACACACTCCCTGTCCTTTACAAGTTCTCAGACTAGGGTGGGAATCAGACTTGTAAATATATAACCTACAATGTGATAAGTGTCATGATATTAACATATTCAAACTACAGTGGCAGCAAAGAGGAGGAAGTATCTAACTCTGAAGGTAGGGGAGGAGAATAAAGAAAACTTTCGGAAGAAGGGATATATGAACTGGATCTTGAGGGACAAATAGGATAAGTACATTGGGAAAACAGTGAGTCAAGGAACAGAAGCATGAAAGATTAAGAAACATGGACCAGTTGGGCAAGAGAGCAAGATTCAAAAAGACAGTGGCTGTACTTGATGTTATCATGACCCACTTGATGTCAGTTCTCTACTTGCCTCTCTGGCTGCTCCTTCACTGTCCATTCCTTATCTGTCTAGTTCCTCAGGGCTTTGTTCTAGGGCCTTTTCTCCCCTCACTTTCATACTCTGGGAGATCTCACCGTCTCCCATG
The DNA here is from genome assembly GCF_000754665.1 of Bison bison bison. NCBI lineage: Eukaryota > Metazoa > Chordata > Mammalia > Artiodactyla > Bovidae > Bison > Bison bison. Next base: position 254,171 of record NW_011494684.1, on the reverse strand, counting down.
GTTTCAGTTACCATCCACTTGCTAACGACTCCCAAAGTCTTATCTCCTATGCAGAAAACTTTCTTGAACCCAGACCTATATATCTAGCTGTACCTAGGACATCTGTACAGGGATGATGCTAGAGACTAGTCTAAAACTGATTTCACTTTCCCCTAACCTATTCATCTTGCTGCATCTCTCATCTCAATAAAAGCCACCACCGTCCATCTAGCTCCATCAGCCAGAATCCTGGGAGTCTTCTCAATTCCTTCTTGTCCAATTTTCAGATATAGGCTATGACTATATCCTTGCTTCTGTTCCTAAAATGTGTCTTGGTTAAAGGTCAGGAGATTCAGGGGCTAGTCCTGACTCTAACTAACCTCACTAATGCAAGGTAAGACTCTGGACAAGTTCCTACTCCATCCCCTTACTTGCAAATTGTGTGTGTGTGGGTGGCATATCTTTCTCTTCCCCAGATCTGAGATTCCCAAGGTTCTCTGTCCAGCCAAAGGTCTCTACAGATTGTAATATGTGTCCATGATCAAATTCAACCTTGTACAACCTTGAGTATTTGATTTCTGGTTTTCACAGCAAGGCTAGGTGTGTTAGATAGTGGTTGTAGTTGTCTACCTCTCTTACTGAGTTGAGGGCACCAATGACACTCCTTCTGAACACCCTCTACCCTAGCCTAGCAAAATGATTTTGCTCTGTTTTTCTAAACACAAATACTATACAAACTATGGGCCTTTGCTCAGGCTCTTCTCTCAGCAAGAATGCCATTGTGCCCTGAGTGGCTGAGGCAGCACCTGGCACACAGAGGTGCTCGGTATATGTTGGTGACAAGAGAGCCATGTTTAAATCACTGCAGTTCCCTCTCACCAGACAGAAAGGCAAAATTAAAGGCAATAACAAGACAAGGAAACAAAGTTCCAAGGAGAAAGACCTCCACTCAACATAAAGAAGCTTCCCCATAGCAGAAGGTAGTAAGTGCTCTGTCACTGGAGGCATGCAAGCCAAGGGAGGCAGGGCACCTGTCAGGCCTGCAGCTGATTCCAATTCTGCAGCAAATCACAGCCCTGCTTAGGGGATGAATGGGCACTGATGAGCTGGACAGACAGGCAGGGAGAGACCTGTGAAGACCTCTGCACCTGCTCCAACCTCCCAGATCTCATCTTCCACCAGGGGCCAGTCCTCGTTTATGCTTTCCACATCAGAGACCCTCGCACAGGAACAAGCCCAGGACCTGCCTTTAGCGGACTGACCTCCCTGGGGTGCAGCCTGCCCCTCCAACCTGCAACCATCTGTCCCTGCAGGATTGCAGCCCATGATCTGAAGCCAAGTCCAGAAGGGAGGAGGCCAGAACCAGGGAGGAGCCTGGGGTCCTCCAGGCGGGGCTCTGGCTGCATGGGAAACAGAAGAGTCCTTTCCAACAAGAAACAGCCTCCGGATGAGGCTGCCCGTCCTGAGGCCAGGGCTAGAGGAGGAAAGGTTGTCCTCTATCCCCGCCGATGGGCCTCTAGGTGCCTGAGGACGGAGAGGGTAGCAAGGGGTGGAAGTGTCTGCACCAGGGAGAAAGGAACCCTCAGACAAGCTGGGCCACTAGATTCCAGAGTCCCACTCAGCAACCCCACCCGCGCCCCCACCCCCCATCCTCCTCGGCCGCACTGTTCGACACCCTCCGCCAATATACACAAGCTCCCAAACCCTGCGCTCCTCTAAGGAACCATCACCCATCCACCCGCGCCTCCCCCCTCAAACATGGACCTCACGTGAGCAGCCACAGCCCGAAGAAC
>NW_011494684.1:244334-251926 GCF_000754665.1 Bison bison bison | reverse complement strand
GCAGATCCCCCGACTCCCCTGAGGCTCCTGCAGGCGGTGCCTCTGCGGTCGGGCTGGGCAACCCTTGAGCCAGATCCCGGATCCCGGATCCTCGATCCCCGCCAGCTGCCTCTGAGTCCTGACGGTTCCAGGAAAGGGCAGCTTAGTCGGTCTCAGGGACTGGGCAGACGCTTCATTACGAAAAGGCGTCTGGGCAGCAGGGTTTTCGGACTCTGGGAGCGGGTAAGGGCTGCCTCCCGGAGGTGCCCTTCCAGGCTGTCTTGGGGGGCTCCTACGGACTATGCTAGTGTGGTCTCTGCTGAGCGGGGGAGACAGGGATCGCCTGTGCCTCCGTGCGGATCTCTCGGCGACGAAAGAGCCCCAAAGTGGAAGGGCAGTACCCAGAGCTCTGGGAGAAGGGGCTGACGGCCGAGAAAGATGGGGCTTGATTTGGCTCAAAGTGCCTGGCTCTCCCTCAGGAGCCCCCTCGCGAGGAAATTATGGTTCAGACCATCTAGCGACTCCCTTCCACCATCCAAGACCAGAGCGATTCTCAGAATCATCACATTGTGGAAAACCAGTCCCAGTGGAAAATAATACTGTTAGCAGGGACTGCTTATTATGTGCCAGACACATAACGCATCACCTTAAATATATGATCTTCTTTAATACTCATCATCTCAATAGGTAGCTTCTTTCATTAGCCGTGTTTTGCAACGTTAAGAACTGAGGGTCCTCGGCTCCCCAGACAGTAACCCTGTTCACTCAGGTAGAAAGGGCTGGAAACAGGGTTTGAGTTCTGCTTGTAGGTCCTGGCTCCAGTCACTTGGAGCCTCAGAACGTTTCATGTTGAAGTATCCCAGTGACCCATAAGCTGGGGGGCCACCACTCAATAATCAAATTTGTCAGATAACTGCAGCTTTTGAGGTAGAGGACCATGCTGAATTCTGGAGCATTCCTTGGCTAAGGGATATAGGGCAATGGTACCTGGACCCTCACTAATGAAAATGCTGTTAGGGAGCTTTCTTGCAACACACAAGGTTCAGGTTTGGGCTCAACATCTGGGTGCAGCAGGGACCCTGGGAAGTGCCTTGACTTTCACCTGCCTCAGTTCTGGCACAGGTGCTCTGGTGTCTGTGAATGAGCCTCAGGGTTCATGATTGCTCTGTAATTTGGGGCCAGGGCTAGGAGACTACCCAATATGAGGTGACTTGGGTCTGTAGAACACTATTTTAAGCCTCACAGGCTTCTTTCCTCAACCCTAAATGTCCTTCATGCCATCAAATTTCTGTTAAGGCTTCAACAGCTCTCTGTACAAAGGGCAAGTCCTTAAGCAGCCTGAAAACGCTCAGCATGATCTGCTACCTTGCCTCTGTAGTCATCCTCTAGCCATTCCCCCTTCATTTCTGCCAAGCTAATTCCTCCCAGTTCCTACTCAGGGCCTTCACATACACTGGCATCTTTGCCTAAGATGCTCTTCCCCTTACTCTTTACCTGGTCACCATTTAGTTACCCTCAGTTCTCAGCTTTCAAGTTGACATCCCCACCTCTATCCATCTAGGCTCCATCCAGCATCCATCCTCTGTGCTTCTGTATCCTAGTATTTATCACTGTATTGTAGTTGCCTAGTTACTTGCCTCTATCCCCCACTAGGCCGTAAGCACTGTGGGCAGGGACCGTGTTTTATTCTCTGATGTCTCCCCAGGGTCTAGCAGCAGCAAATAAAAGCATTCAGTACAGTAAATATTTGCTGTATGAATGAACAGATGATGGAGGTTGGTAGGCCCAACCCGCTCTGGGCCCTGTGTTTTAAGATACGTTGCTATCCTGGCACAAGCCTAAAGGGCAAATAAAGCTTTGGCTCCTACTGGGGCTGGGGGAGGGGACTAGGCTCTCCAGAAACCTGTGACTTCAGCTATCTGGCCCCAGCTCTCCTAAAATGGCAGGATTTTGATGTATGATTAAACTGAGCATTTCTCCACCCAGACCACCCTCCTAGAATCCCCCACAAATTGACCTCACTGGGCCTGCTTTTATGAAAGGTTTATTCCTAGTGCTAGGTCCCAATCTTCCAGGGCTCTAAGCACAATTAAACTGGGTGGGCAGGTGAGGGGAGACCCATTCAGATGCACGGCCAAAAATGGGGCTCCCCATATCCCCACCCTGTTGGTCCCAGTCCCCTTCTCTGCAATGGGCACGCATTGAGGAGGGACAAAGGGTACTGGAGGCAACATCATTGGCCCAGGGGAGCCCAAGAAGAGCTGCCATTGGCTGACAGGGCCTTTTGAGGCTCTGCCATTGGTCAGGGGGCACACCCCAGAAACTGGGGATAGGCCTGAGGAGTGATGCCATTGGCCAGGGAGTGGTTTTGTCATAGCCTTTGGCTGTGGAGTGAAAGGAAAAGATCTGGGAATGAAGCCCAGTGGCCAGGAAGATAAAGGACAGGGCTGCAGCTGCTGGGCCTGCAGGCCCCGTCAGGCCCCAGCCAGGGATAGGGAACCCAAGCCAGAGTGCAGGTGGCAAGGGATGTCCCATGTCCAAATCTCCCCCACCCTGGGACTACCCCTCCCGATGTCCTTCTTGATAGCCAGGTTGGGCTGGAGTGGCTCACTGCTCCTCTAGCCAGGAGGGCTTCTCAGCTCCTGGAGGCCGCAGCTTGATGTTGAACTGCTGCAGGGTCTGCTCCAGTTGTTTCTGGTTCCCAGCAAAGTAGGCGGACACGGCATTGTGGAAGAGCAGCAGCTGCTTGTGCATCACCTTGATCTGGGGGTCCAGCAGGGTCAGCTGAGACTGGACTCAGACACCCTTTCTGAGGGGCTATGATCCTGAACCCAGATCAGGGGCACATGGACTCTGCTCTGATGGTGCTTTTGGAGTGGGGGCTGAACTCCACCAAGAAAGTCAAGGGATAAAAGCCTTGTAATAGGAGAAACCTAACTTGACTGGCTGGGCCAGGGGTTCTGGCACCTAAGCTCAAGGGGTGGTTTTTTCCCAGTGGTGTTCTTGGGATCAGCAGCCAAATCCTCTAATAGAAAAGCACCAGGGATCAGAGGGAGGGTGATAGGGAAAGGTCCAGGGATTGAGTGGGCTGGGGAATGTTCCTACTCCTTAGCCAAGATGCATTTCCCCATTCAGTGATGGGGAGTTTGAGGGGAAGGTCAGTGGTACAGATGGAAAGGTGGGCTGGGTCAAAGGGGTGGGGTTAGCACCTTGTTTTCTTCCAGGAACTTGAGCTTGATGGCCACATCTCCCCGCAGCTTCTCATATTTGTCCCGATGGGCCTGGAAAGTGGCCTGGGCACTCTCGAGTCGACCACGCGTCCCTGCATCCCGGGGGCCTAGGCTCAGCTCCTCTAAGTCTGTCCGGTAGGCATCATATTCCAGCCTGGGGAGGGGGTGATATGGGCTGGTCTCCACCCCTTTGCCCTCCACACACTCTCCTACTTTTCTCAATTCTTTTGCCCCTAAAGCTCAAACTTTCACCCATGCCAGCCAACTCCCAAAACCCTAGGCCCTGCCAGTGCCCACACCTGGCAGCCTCATACTGTTTGACAGTCATGAGAGTGTCTTCCATGGTCTTGGTTACCAATGTGTTGATGCTAGAGACAAAGAAGTTCACAGCCCCTAGCAATGTCTCTCCGTTCTTGCACAGCAGCTTCTGCGTCTCTGCATTGTAGCCAAATTCCTCCTGAGGGCAGAAGGAAGGGACAGGCCTGAGTAACAGTCACCACATGACTGGAGCTAAAGGGCCCTTCCTCCCCCTCCTCTGCCAGGAGGAAACAGCCAATAACACTGGAACAAGTCAGGACTGCCTCCAGCAAGGCTCTCTTAGCCAGAAAGTTAGTGGGGCCACCCTGGGGCTGCCTGGGGCAGGACTGTGGGAGTGGGGGGTCTGTTCACAGGACTGGAATAGGGAAAGCTAGTGCAGCAGGCAAGGGAGGGGCTCTGATTAGGCTGAGCACAGAAGGCATTCTCGTCAATGCAGAGAAGGGTTACTTGTGAGGCACCTAGTGTGCCGCCTCCCCCACCGCCTCCCACTTCTGGACCCCTGTACAAACCCTTAGGCTGCCTCCACAGGTGAGTGCTGCTGGGGGCGGGGCTGGGCCCACCCTGGAGGGGTTCTCCCTCTGGGCTGCAGGAGGGAGGGAGGGAGGGAGGCTGAGGGGTGACTGCCTGGGAGGGCCCCGGCCCAGTCCCCCCACCCTCTTTGGCCTGGCCGAGGCACCTGGAGCTCTGGGGACTTCTGGCTGAGGTCAGCAAAGGCGTCCCCCAGTGCATGCTGGGTCTGCAGCAGGCTGTAGAGGTGGGCTGTCAGTGCCCGGCCCAGCTGCAGGACACTCTCATACTTGCGCTTCGTCTCACGCAGCAGCTCAATCTGCAGCTCCAGCTCCAGGTCCACAGTCCGGGAGCCTCGGCCAAATCGTTCTGATAACAGCTGTTTTGTGCACTAATGAGAAGTGGGGGAGCAGGTCAGAGACCCTAGTACCTTGCCCCCGCAAAAGGCACCTACCCCAGCATCCCCAGGCTTCCGAGTCTCAGCCATAGCTGGGATATTAGGATCTGGAAGATGGGGAAAAGGTACCCAGGGCAGTTTGGGGGAAGGGAGAGGTGACTGAATCCCACCTTATATGTATTGATGCCCCATTTCTTGACGATGTCGAACTTCTCTCCAGCGATGCCCCGAGCCACCTCATCTCCAGGACCAGCAGGAGTAGCACTGTGAGATGGATGGCGGCCAGACCCTAAAGGACCAAGTTCTCTGACTCCAGTCTCTCTCAGATACAATCAGACACCTCTGTGGTTCCCCCCCAACTCCCCTCCCAGCACATGAAAATGACTTCCCTGAAAGAGCAGAAGCTAGAGACAATTAGATTCTCTTACTCACTAGGAGAAACTTATACATCGTGCCCTGAGACCCAAATCCCATACACATTGGCCTCTTCTTAAAGTGAGGGTTGGAAAAGGGGGGAAGAGGGAGTGGCATGTGTACAGGGGTAGAGGAAACAGCAGGAAGTAGGCCCAGTATGGGGAGACTGATCATGGATGGGGAGACTGATCATGGATGGTGAGTCCAGCAAACAGAACACCCGGTTGACAATTCCCAAATCCCAGTGTGAGATTCACAACTGTTTGTTCTTCTAAACGTGAAGAGTCACATTAAAACTCTGAGAAGTTCCTAATCAGATTCAGGCTCTAGAGCAGGTTAGGGGGAAGGAGAGCTGTGAAACAGAGTTCTTTGCTTGTCTTAGGTAGTGACAGCAGGGAAAGGTACAAGTGGGGCTAAACTGCAAGTGGGAGCAAAAGCACAATTCTGGGAGCTGGCTTCGGGGCTGAGATTCCATAAGGCTCATACTAGCAGAGGTTCTAGTTCAAGGATCAAGGTTCAAGGATCTCCAAACAAAATGCAAGCCTTCTTAGACACAGTCTATGCTTCCATAGTCTAGGGCTTCCCTGGTGGCTCAGACGGTAAAGAGTCTGCCTGCAGTGCAGGAGACCTGGGTTCAATCCCTGGGTCAAGAAGATCCTCTGGAGAAGGAAATGGCAACCCACTCCAGTATTCAAGCTTGGAAAATCCCATGGACAGAGGAGCCTGGCAGGCTACAATCCATGGGGTCTCAAAGAGTCGGACATGACTGAGCGACTTCACTTTGAACTTTTGATGCTCCCTGGAACCATCCCTCTCCCCATCTCCACTCAAGCAGCTTGTCCTGTTCTGATCATTCATACCTGTGGGGATGAGTCCATCACCAGAGCCCCCATAGCCACCAGACACAATGCTGGTTTCATTGAGGTTGGGTCCTGACACCATCACCTGCTGGAGGTCCTATAGGCCAGAGAAGAGGGGGCTTCAGGAACATAGGGGCAGCTGAAGCATTTTGGGGGTGAAAACAAGCTTGGATTGAAGCATCATAGAGAGAGCACACAAGGGAAGTCTGCACAGAATCAGAACAAAGATTTGTAAAAAAATTGAAGGGAGTTAGGTAAGTTAGGGGAAGGCTACTGGAACAGAGGTGAGAGTTCAGGGTTTATAAGTTGGGATTCCTCAATTGAAACAATACGAAGAATCAAACAGAAGCACCTGCTCCAGCCCATCATCCTCAGGAAGCTGCCCAGCTTCACCGTTCCCGTGGATGGGGATCTCCATTGTGGCTGCCTTCCCTAGGATCCCGTCCGTCATGGCGAGCGAAGGGACTGGAGTCAAGGTCTCCACCCCAGCGCCCTGCAAAGCCCAACACAGACAGCTCTGGAAACTGGCCAGTACTCCAAAGAGGAAGGTCTCCCCTACCATTTCAGAGGTTGTCCCAGGGCTTCAGAGTTCTGGGGTTTGGTACCACTCTTCTCTGAACTCTGTGTCTTTCTCCCCTCCAAGGTGCATATTTGTACAAAGACATACCCAGGCCTCAGGTGTGCGTGACCTGAGGTCATGTCCCCATGAACCCCTCACCCTAGCAGAACTTCACTGATTATTCACGCATTCAATCACTCCACAGACATTTAATGAGTGCCTACTATGTGTCACACACTATCTCAGACAATGGAGATACAGCAGCGAACAAGAGAGAGAAAGTCTGTGTTCTCAAGAAGCTCATCCCCATGCAGGTGTTTCTCCCCATCAGGAGATTAACCCCCTTCCCGGAGCTCAGGTGTCTACTACCATTCAGGTATGTTCACCACTGTTTGGCTGTTCGCTCTCCTTTCGTGTTTCTTCCCCTTTCCTGCAGGTGGTCTCCCCCTCCTCCATCCCATGCACCTCCTCTTCCTCGGGCCCTGCCCCCCCAAGGCCTTAGTTGAATCAGTTGGTCTAAGTTCTCGACCTCTGGGAAAAACCTCTTTTTTCCCAGGACATGGGTAGGTGATCCCTTCCACAGTCATTTTAGTTTCCCCAGGTGTGTGAGTCTCCGCCCTCCCCCCCATACACCTGGGCATCAGGTGTGTCCTCATCCGTCCCCAGGGCTCAGAGGCATCTTGCCCTCTGGTCAGGTTCGTGCATTCACCTTGCCCTCGCCCATGCATGTCCCTCTTACCTCGGGCCGGGCCGCTCTTCCCCTCAGGGCGCCAGGCCCGGGCCGCGCGGGGACCTCCGGCTCCAGTTCCCGTCGCGATCCTAGCAGCAGGTCAGGGATTCGGCGGAAGTGACGTCCCCACCCGGGCAGAAGAAGCCGGCCACGTCGCCGATTATGAGGGCGGAAGTGACGTTAAAATCTGGGGGCGGGGCGATCCTGGAGCCCACCCTTCTGTCCCTGGGGAGCTACGAGATGTCACTTCCGGGGCGTTACCAAGAACCTGAAAAGGAAATGACCTAGAGCTCATGAGGATGCAGCATCCTGATTCCACAGATCAGAAAACAGAGGCCAGACAGATCAGAGTCGGGAGTTCTCAGCGTTTCCAAGGACAGGCTCTTAGTTTTGGTTCTGATGAGAGCCAGGCCAGCATTGGGCTGGGGCTCCTTTCTGGAGGCTGCAGTTTGGGGTGGGGACACACCAGTCCATGCAGCCTGAAATCACCACCAGGGGATGCCATTGGCAAACAGTAAGTCAGCACCAAAGTCCCCAGGCCTGGGAGCAGATGCTGCCGCCCCAGGGCTGCTCCTCTGTGTCGTTGGGATCCCCAGGA
>NW_011494684.1:232328-244234 GCF_000754665.1 Bison bison bison | reverse complement strand
CTGAAAAGGAAATGACCTAGAGCTCACGCTGCTGGCGTGATGGAGCAGCAGCAGCAGCAGCAGCAGCAGCAGCAGCAACTGAGAAACGTGAGTGGGAGCTAAGTCGTCTTGGGGCCATGCGTTCAAGTAGCATCCTTGTCTGCATAGCGGGAACCCCAAATAGCCAAGCATCTGAGGGCTGGGAACTTCGGGCCGTGGGGCGCGGTCCTGGGAAAGCTCGGGCGGCGCGGCCTTGAATTAAGATGTGGCCCCTCTTCGCTGAGTTTCTTGTCCCCCTTCCTCTCAGCTGCGGGACTTCCTTTTGGTCTACAATCGGATGACGGAACTCTGCTTCCAGCGCTGCGTGCCCAGCCTGCACCACCGAGCTCTGGATGCTGAGGAGGTTAGGTGGGGAACTGAGTAGGGGAATTACCCTCGATCCTCAGAGTTAACAGTAGACTGCTTCTCTCTTCCGCCACTTCCCCTACCTCTGGCCCCGGCCTTTCTATGACCCTCGCCCCTAGGCTGGAGTTGCGGCAGGACCTGACAGGATTCCTTTGACTTCTGCTTCCATCCTGTCTTCCTTCCAGGAGGCATGTCTGCACAGCTGTGCCGGGAAGCTGATCCATTCTAATCACCGCCTCATGGCCGCTTACGTGCAGCTCATGCCTGCCCTGGTACAGCGCCGCATGGCAGACTACGAGGCTGCCTCAGCTGTGCCACATGCTACTGCTGAACAACTGGAAACCTCACCATCCGGCAGCTCGCCATCCGGAAACCTCGGGAAAGGAGGCGCTGGATGAACCCTCAAATTAAAGGAGCCAGTGGACCTAGGGCTGGGTGCAGCCTGTGTATAGCAAGTGAGGAGTTGTCCGAGAGCTGGGTACTGTTGCTCCTCTTCCTGGAGCTAATAAACCCACTTTTCCTCTGTTTGGTTTATATTCTGGGCAAGGAAGTTTTGCCCACATTGTTGGCACCATCTTTATTATTCTGTCAGTTAGTGCTTCAGCCCTGGAAGCATAGAAGTTGCCTTCTGAATGTAGAAGGAAAGCCTATAACCAGGCATCTGGTTAAAGCAAGGTCTAAGGGTAAAATTTTAAGATTGGTAATAGCAACAAGTTGGTTGCCCCGATGAAAGAAAATGGGAACTCTATCTAGCTGTCGTTAAATCTGTCTGACTGAATGGCTCGCTTGGAGATATCTTGGAAAACAGATTAAGAATCCACAGGGCTTTTAGGCATTACCTCCTGGGAAGTCAGTAGCGTCAGACAGAGATGAAACCTTGTAAGAATTCAGTGGAACATCAACCACTTGAAGATGTTACTCACTTAATATTTTCTGTCTTCTTAGGATGAGCAGTTAAAAATTTAAATAAAGAAAATCTGTGTTCTTGTCTTCAGGAGCAGTCAGAAAGGGGAAAACTCGTGGAACCATATTCTGCAATACACTCAGACTTGAGGGATAAAAACCTAAGGGAAAAGTAGGTGGTGATGGTTATGAAAAGAAAAGGGAAGAAAGTCAAATCTTCAGGACTTCTTGAATGTTACCTTATGTCTCACTTCTTGCCTATAATCTCCTAACTCCATCTCTTCCTCTACCCCTACGTGTTCCCGCTGTACCTGTTCTGTGATTTCTAATTCCAGCCCCTCTGTTCTTTCCTTATTGTTGCCCTCCATGGAATTTTCTTCTGTATTCAACAATATGAATGGCCTATCACTCCATCACTGAGTTTTCTTGCCATTCTTGTATCCTTTTTGTGTCATTCTGGCTGTTTTAACTTTTCTTCTGTTCCTCCATATCAAGTGACCATGTTTTATTTTTAAAATGGAAGTAGTTCTTAGACACTGGCTCCCACGGTAACCATTTTTTTTAAGTACAACCACCCACAAAGCAGATATTTTCACCCCTGTTCATATCAGGATGTTGAAAATACAGATCTGACTTTAAAGTCCATGTTTTCTTTACTCCACCAGGCTGCCTTTCAAAATATCTTTTGAGTACCCATTTTGTATAGGTTCTGATGTAGGTTGCTTCAGTCGTGTCGGACTCTGTGCGACCCCATAGACGGCAGCCCATCAGGCTCCCCGGTCCCTGGGATTCTCCAGGCAAGAACACTGGAGTGGGTTGCCATTTCCTTCTCCAATGCATGAAAGTGAAAAGTGAAAGTGAAGTCGCTCAGTCGTGTCTGACTCCTAGTGACCCCATGGACTGCAGCCCACCAGGCTCCTCCGTCCATGGGATTTTCCAGGCAAGAGTGCTGGAGTGGGGTGCCATTGCCTTCTCCGATGTAGGTATTACCCTCACTCAACAGGTGAGGAAGCAAGAATTCAGTATGTACCAGAAGCCCACCTTATACATGGTTACTTGTGGAGAAAAGTAGCTCTCTTTATCGGAACAAATCTTGTACAGGTTTATTAAGAACCTTTCTTAACAAAAAGTTGTTGACCAGGAACTTTCCTATTAAGTGGCCTCATGCTTGCCCAATAAAGTCTCTTGGAAAGTATAAATGCAGATGAAACCACTTGTGAATTTCCCAAGTCCCAAAGACGGAAACAGGGACCGGGAATACTGTGGTGATGGTTGAAAGATTATTCCACATCAACATTTATGTATATCCTTGCAATAAACTTCTGATGTGAATTATCTGTGTTCCCATGTCACATAATTGAGTAATTGCTGGAGAAGGGTTAACAACACAGATCTGACTCTTAACGCCTATGTTCTTTTTTTGCCCTTCTCTGGGTTCTTAGTTCCCTAACCAGGCAGTGAACCCCTGACCCAAGGAATTATGAAGTCTATGTTCTTCGAACTTCCGAGGTTTGTTTGCTCATCTGCAGTCATCCTTTCCCTAGGCATGGAAAAATAAGTGTTTCTCAATCTGATCCACCAATTAGTTCCTTAACTTTTCAATCTCTTCTGTGTATAAATATGTTCAGTACTTATGAAAAGTACTTATTCCTACTATCCATCTTCTATTGTCACTGAAGTCTCCCTCAGGTCTTGGCATAAAAAGTGTTAGCCATTGGCATGAGAGCAGTGTGACATTTCAAGCACAACACAATGATAAACATTGATAAAGCTTTATCATTTTTTCACAAACATACTTGAGACAGGGTTATTCTTGCCATTGTGGCTTTAGAACTTAACTGCTCGCTCATTTGTCAAGTCTAATTCCTTTGGGCTTTTTCAACTCTACCACCCTCTATTAGAACTTATCCTTAATAACTGCCACTCTCCTACTTTCCTCTAGTTAGACCTTCGTCTTCCTATCCATCCCTTGATACTTTAAATGTTACGCAGACAGTCCATTCGGTGTTTTTGTCTCCTAGTTCCTTGGCCCAATCTCCAATGATTTCTGCTCTGTCTTAACACCCTTAGTTATATGTCCTTAGTTATAAGTTCCTTAGTTATATTGTCACCACCCTAAACTGCTCCATCTCAAAACACTATTGCATCTTATTCACTGACTATTCCTTCCACTTTGTTTAATGAACTATTCCTCTACCATTTTTTTTCCCCATTCTAGTCATTCTTTTGGAATAGGCTGAATTTCCTTTCATCTCTTTGTTGGACTTTGATAAAAATGAAATATTTGTGCCTGCCTTTGGACATCTAAAAACTGACCAAGGAGGACCTCTCTGGTGGTCTGGTGGCTAGGACTTGATGTTCCCGATTCAGGGAGCCCAGGTTCAATCCATGGTTGGAGAGCTAGATCCCATATGCCACAACTGAGAATTTGCATACCTCAACTGAAAAATCCCACATAGTAGAGTGAAGATCCAAGATTCTGCATGCTGCAACTGAGACCCAGCTCAGCCAAATGAAAAGCTATGGGAAGGGTTAGGGTTAGCCACCCCCTGCCCATACACACCAACCCCAGCTGTGCTACCTACCACCTATAGGGGATTCTGTCTTCATACTAAAGAGCAGACACAGAGACTGGGGACAAACTGCAGAGATAATGTTCATGTCAAAAGAATGAGTCTTAAAAAAAAAAAAAAAAAAACTTCCCAAGGAAGTCACTATAGAGCAAATTTTTATCACTGAATCCATGTGTGCTGTGTGTACTTAGTCGCTCAGTCACATCCAACCCTTTGTGACCCCATGGATGGTGGCCTGCCAGACTCCTCTGTTCATGGGGATTCTCCAGGCAAGAATACTGGTGTGGGTTGCCATGCCCTCCTCCAGGGCATCTTCCCAACCCAGGGATTGAACCCAGGTCTCCCACATTGCAGGTGGATTCTTTACTGTCTGAGCCACCAGGGAAGCCCGTGGCTAACTTCAAATGGAGCCTCTGCCCCTGTAATCCCACTAGATTTTTCTAGTCATCTCTCCTGTTCCCTTCAGTGACTATTTCAAACCAATATTCTTAAGCCTCTTATCCCCACCATTCTGTTCACTTTCTGTAAGTAACCTTATATATTTACTTCACAGGCAAAAATGGAAGCTATCAATTAAGAGCTCTGATAACATCTCACAACTTGGTCACCCATCTCCATCTGCACCATTCTCTTCTTTCCCTCCCATCTAAACAGGACAGGCATCCCTCTCAAGGCCAGTGCCAATGCTTGGGCCCTGAATCCTAGTCCTTCCTTCTTTGGAGACCTCTGACTTTTCCCCACTTGCCACGAGCCAGGGTGAGGAACTCCGCCGTGGCAAAGGTCATGAGGAAGGAGGCTTGGCATACGCAAAGGCGGGATCGAGCCTCAGGAGTCCCCCTGGAAATTCTCGAGCATCTACCCCCATAACCAGAGTCTGCCTACTTTACTGCTTTGTGCTCTCACCTCTGACTTTGCGGGGGCTGTCCCCCACCACCATCTTGCTCTCTCTAAAAAGAGTTAACTTACAGCTCCAGTTAATAAAGTTCCTGGGCATTAGGAGTGTTTAAATCCAAACCCCTCAGATAGCTCTCTAACTCGCCTGACAAGTTTACGCGGACTCCTACAGCTATGCATACGATTGTTTACAGTCTCCCAGCTGCGAGAGGCACGGGAAGCTTAAGATATTCAAATAGCTTAGAGCCTCTCAGAGAGTTAGAAACTGTCAGAATAAAACTAGTAAAAGATTTCATTGATGAGCCAATGCTTGCTGCCAAGTTTCCACATCCCCTGTATTGTATCCTTGAATGTGTATTAATTAATATATTTGGTATGTAGAAAAAATAAGTAGTGGCCTTGGTGTTAGCAACTTTAGACCCTTAAGGTAATAAATTCTTTCCTTTGTTGTAAACCCACTGCACCTCCGCCCTATAGGAATGCAACTTTATCTAACACCTTTGGAGTATGGTGTCAAACTTTAAAATAATTACTCTTAGAGAAAATACGGGAGGAGGGTTCAGGATGGGGAACAAATGTATACCTGTGGCGGATTCATTTTGATATTTGGCAAAACTAATACAATTATGTAAAGTTTAAAAATAAAATTGAAATCAGAAAGTAAAAAAAAAAAATAATTACTCTTAGAGAAAATAAGTCTTATAGTTGACAAATTTTGTCAGAGTCATAAAATGTTAATAGGCCTTCTGGCCAGAAAATGATGTAAATCACCTAAACCATTGGTATACAATAGATTTGCAGGAAAGAAACCCTGGTTTCAATAAGGATCAAAGACTGCTGACTTTGCATGATTTCACACCTCCTATTATCCTCTATGTACAACTTACGGTATAAAAGCCCCTATTGAAAATAAAGCTACAGGCCTTGCTCACCGAAGCTTCGTCTCCCCATGTCATTCTTTCTTTCACATTCTGGCTGAGTCTCTATCTGGAGCGCGGAGGTCCTCTGCGACCATTTATTTGCCTGGGCTTCTAAGACCCACTCGAGAAGGCGCCTAAGGTGGGGCACCTTCTGCTATTTGAGAGGGCACCTGCGGCCTCCGTGGTCAGAGCGAACCTGATGTCACAGGTTATATTGATTTTCCGCGTAAACCAAGCTACTCAGCCTCTTTTCTCCACGGAATTTTCCTACTGAGCTATCCTCATTCTATTACTCTTTATATCTCTAATGAATATTTAAATAAAGTTATTGTATCCTGTTTGCCGAAGCCGTCTCCCCTTCGAATTCCCTGGATCAGCCGGGGCTGGATCTCGGCACCCACTTTACTAAATTCTTATCATAAGCATCTAAATATGCGGAAGGCTTCTGTTAAAACAAACAGACCCCTCTATCTCCCAGGTACCATGTACTTTTTTCCACTTTACAGCTGAACTTCTCAGAGCAGTTGGATATTAATACTTAGGTCCTCTCCATTCCCACTCCTCCTCCCACTCTATTTTGACTTCTGTAACCTTTATTGAGGAGAAGAAAATGGCAACCCACTCCAGTATTCTTGCCTAGGAAACCCCATAGACAGAGGAGCCTGGTGGGCTACAATCCATGGGGTTGCAAAGAGTCAGACACGACTGAGCACAGCACAGCAGCCTTTATTCAAACAGTTTGTGAGCTCACCCTAGCTCACCAAGTGACCTTCATATCCCTGAATCCAGTGGCTATTTCCCCAGCTTACTTCATTTTTCAGTGGCATCTGGTAATATTGACTAGTTCCTCTGGCAATATTGACTAGTTCCTCATTGACACTCTCACTGGTGTCTGATTCCACTCATGGTTTTACTACTACCTCTGGCCACAGCTTCTTAGCCTCCTTTGTAGGATTACCTGCCTCCACCCATTAAATCTGAAAGTTTCTCTAGGTTCTGTTCTTTCTCAGTCTAATTTTTCTGGGATTGTTTCATCCTCACGCTGAGCCCTAGTTACTGATGACTCAGATCTCTCCTCTGAGCTACTTGATTGATGTCTCCACTTAGGTGTTTCAAAAACATCCCAATTCAACATGTTTTCTGATAAATTTTTCCTCCTATGCCTAGTACTCAACCAGTTGCAGAAACTAGAAACCTCACTCATCCCTTCACTCAACTGCCAAAATCCTGTCCAATTAAATTTCTAAAAATCGCTTGATTCTGTCTGCTTCTCTTCATCATCACAATCTCTCACCAGGATTATTGCAATTCCTGTGTCCCATACTCACTTTTGCAGCCCTCCAATCTATTCTCCATGCATTAGCCAGAAGACACAAACTGATGCTTAAGACCTTGCAATAGCTCCCTATTTTTAGACTAAAAACACATTCTGTACATGACCCAAAAGGCCCTGCATGATCCAGCCCCGGCCTATCAGCTTAATCTTGTCAGTAACTGTCAATCACTGAGCAGTTAATACTGTTTGCTGAATTGAATTGAAATCAACCACACACCTCACTCTCTGTGTGTTCTAACCACTCTGGCCTTTCAGTTCCTCTAACCTGTCATACCTGATTCCTCTGTACCTGTTGTTTCCTGGCTTGCAGTGCTTTCCCCCTTTCCCCACCTCATTTCTACTCATTCTTGAGTACTTAGTTCAAATACTTTCCTCAAATAACTGATCCCAGACTCCAGCTCCCATAAATGCTCTACTTTGGCTTGTAGTGCTTGTACACTTGGTAATTATAAACCCCATGAGGTCAGAGTCCTTGTCTGTATTGCTCACCATTGTATCCTTATCACCATGCCTGGCACATAAAAGTGCTTGATAAATATTTGTTGGATGAGTATCTTTCAGTCTCTTCCTAGCTCAATCAACTATTTATATAATAAGAGAAAGGCTTTTAATCAAAAGGAACAGCAATGAATCTGCATTTGACATTTTGCCAATGATTTTGAAGTTTTTTTCATTCAAAATTTCACTTTTTGTATCTTCCTCCCTTAATAAGATAAGTCAACACCCAAAAACCTCTGTCTGCAGCAAATTATTCAGATATTCTGTGGGAGGCTGGGAAATGTTATCTTTAATCTTACTAGTCATTTACCCAGTCAAAAGTGGGAGGTTCTGGGGCTTCCCTGGTGGCTCAGCGGTGAAGAATCTGCCTGCCAATGCAGGGGATACGAGTTTGACCCCTGGTCTGGGAATATACCACATGCCACAGGACAACTAAGCCTGCATGCCACAACTACTGAAGCCTGAGCACCTAGAGCCCATGTGCCATGACAAGAGAACTCACTGCCACGAGAGGCCTGTGTACTGCAACTAGAGAGTAGCTCCGGCTCACCGCGACTGGGGAAGACCTGAGTGCAGCTACAAAGACCCGGTGCAGCCATGAAAATACATAAATAAATAAAGCTTTTTTTTTTTTAACTTTGAGGTTCTGTTACTAAGAAGGAAAAGAATGGCTACTGGGAGGTGCTGCCAATCCACTTTCCATACTAACCAAGAGTGATTCTTGTAAAATAGAAATGTAACCATGGCACTCATCTACTTAAAGCCTTCCATGACCTTCAGACTCCTCCTCACAGCTGAAGCTTCCTCTGATGGGCTCTGGCCTCATCTTCAGCCAGCCTTTGACTCTCTTATCCTTTGTTATAAAAGAATCAATTTACTTGTAGTGTTCAGACACATCCTGCTAACTCTGGACTCTTTGTTTTCCTGGGTATGCCCCACATTCTTCCATATATTTATAATAATTCACAAATCCTTGAGTGACTGCTTTTACCAACATTGTTAAGCTCTGAAGATACAGAGGTGAGTGAGAAAGATGCAGTCGTTTTCTTGGAACTTAATGTGGGTGAAGGTCAATATAGAACAAGTAATCACAACTGTGATGTATGTCACGAAGAAGAAATATGCATTGCAGTGAGAACAGACAGTAGGACTAACTTAACTGTGTGTGGGGTGAAGAACTTCCCTGGGAAAGTGATTCTGAAGCTGAGACTTGAAAGATAAATTAGAACTAACCAGGCAATAGACAGGGGCAAGTGCTGCCCTCTTTTCCACCTTTCCTTTCCTGTTTAGATGCCACCTTTTACTAATTACCCTATTTAAAATGGCAACCCATCCTCTCCTCATATGGCCTTTACTGAACCTTTTTATGTCTCATTCACCATTATGTCCACAGCAGTTGGTAGAGTGCCATAAACAACAACAAAAATACATAGTTTGCACAAATCAGTTATATCACATGCTTATTATCTACTGGGCTCTAATGTAAGCATTTTATATAACAACTCATTTAATTCTCACAACAACACTGTAAAGTAAGTACTATTATTAACTTCATTTTACACACAGAAAAATGAAACTGCAGAAAAATATCTCACAACTAATAATTGGAGTCAAGTTTTCAGTCCAGTCTGACTTCCAGAGTCTGACCTCTTTCTCACTAATGAAGATTGCTGTACATTTATGCATTTGTTCCACAGATATTTTCTGGTCACCTACTCATGGTGCCTAGCACTAGAGAGAGCAGAGAGCAGTCAGAATCTGTCACCATGGAGCTTAGACTTCTAGTCAGGGGAAACAGACAATAAGCAATTAAGTATGTACTGATATGAGATGGTAATAAGTGCTATGGAGAAAATTAATGCAGAGTAAGAAGGACAAGGATGATGGGGATACTGTTGCTATTTTATGCTAGGTTGTCAGAGAAGAACTCACTAATGAGGTCTCTTGAAGCCAAAACTCGAAATGAGGGAGCAAGCCTTGGGGACATCTGGAAGAAGAGCGTTCACTGTGCTATAGCCTCTAGTTGTCCCCAGCATCCATTGTCCCCTTCTTCCTTTACTAATTGAACCCCTGACTTTAACCCAGATAGATGGTTGCTGAAAATAAATATCAAATTCTGTAGCTTTCCTTGCAGTTAGGTGTGTCTGTGTGATGAATGACATGTGCGTTGCTAGATTGTGCCCTTAAGGGTAAGGGCATGCCTTCTGTGCTTTCCCCCATCTCACTACTTGGGATGGGGCTCAACACACATGCTGGTGAACTCTCTTGGACTTTGAAGACAAGGAACACTTCCTTGAACAAGGCAGAATAACTCAAAAGCTGCCATTTAAGCCCTGGAGTACTTATACTTGGACAGTTCTATAAGAGAAAAAATAAACTTCTATCCTGTTTAAGCCCTTGTATTTCGAGGGTCTTTTTGTTATTGCAGCATATGTGTAGTAGACAGAATGTTAACATGGTGCCCAAGATTTCCCACCCAGCTGTGTACACACCATGTATAAGCCCCAGGACTGAATATGACAGGTTTTGCTTCTCTGATTAGGTTGTATTATATGACATACTTGACTGTAAGAAAAGGAGATTATATGGAT
The DNA here is from genome assembly GCF_000754665.1 of Bison bison bison. NCBI lineage: Eukaryota > Metazoa > Chordata > Mammalia > Artiodactyla > Bovidae > Bison > Bison bison. Next base: position 234,135 of record NW_011494684.1, on the reverse strand, counting down.
AGGCCAGGCCTAACTGCATTTTAAAAGCAGGGAGTTTTCAGGACTTCTCTGGTGGTTCAGTGACTAAGACCACGCTCCCAATGCAAGGGGCCCAGGTTTGATCCCTGGTCAGGGAACCAGACCCCACATGCTACAACAAAGACCTGGCACAGCCAAATAAATATATAAAAGGCAGGCAGAAGAGAATGTCAGAGAGATTTGAAACATGAGAGGGGTTTAAGGCACTGTGCCTGATTTGAAGATGAAGATACCATATGGCAAGAAAGACCAATGCCTCTTGGATGGAGCGGAGACTGGCCCCTGATGCCCAGGAGGAATCAGGGACCCCATCCCATAACCACAAGAAACTGAAAAATGCCAACAACAAGAATGAGCTTGGGGACTTCCCTGGCCATCCAATGGTTAAGACTCTGCACTTCCATACACACACACATGCACAAAAAAACAGAATGTGCTTGGAGGAGGATCTTCCCCCAGAGCCTCCAGACAAGAACTCTGTACAACCAACAGCTAGATTTCAGGCTTATGATATCCTGAGCAGAGAACCCAGTCAAGCCATGATGAGGGCACTGACATACAGAACTGTGAGATACTAAATGGGTGTTATTTTCAAGCTGCTTAGTTTGTGGCAGTTGGTTATACAGCACAGAAAACTTGTCTGTCTCTTAAATGATTGGTAGCAGAGATGCACTGTACTAAGGCTCTGGGGTGGGAGCATGCTGGGTGTGATTCTGTGAATGGGGAGAGAAGGACAGAGTTCGCAGAGGTAGTAGTCAGCTGAGCAGTAGCAACTTGTAGGCCTTGTAGGACTTCCTGAGGGAACGAGATGATACAACATTAGTGAGTTTGAGCACAGTAGTGATATGATCTGCCTGTATTTGAAAAAGGCCACAGGCTGGTCTAAAAAAAGCAGATTGTATGGGCAAGGGTGGAAGCCAAGAGATGAGTTAGAAGGTGATGGAATAATCCAGTTGAGAGGTGATAGTGGCCTAGACCAAGGTTTAGCTCTTTGGTGGTGTTCAGTCACTCAGCCATGTCTGACTCTTTAGGACTCCACGGACTGCAGCACACCGGACTTCCATTTCCTTCACCATCTTAGTGACTTAGTGGGTTTAGCTCTTAGTGGTGAGAAATACTTGGATTTTGGACATATTTTGAAATCACAGTTTCACAGAATTTTTGCTGAACGATTAGACATGGGATGTGTGCAGGGGTCGGGGGGGAACTATCAAGGGGACATTTCATGCAAAGATGGGCACAATAAAGGGCAGAAATAGTATGGACCTAACAGAAGCAGAAGATATTAAGAAGAGGTGGCAAGAATACACAGAAGAACTATACAAAAAAGATCTTCATGACCCAGATAACCACAATGGTGTGATTACTCACCTAGAGCCAGACATCCTGGAATTCAAAGTCAAGTGAGCCTTAGGAAGCATCACTACAAACAAAGCTAGTGGAGGTGATGGAATCCAGCTGAGCTATTTCAAGTCTTAAAAGATGATGCTGTTAAAGTGCTGCACTCAATATGCCAGCAAATTTGGAAAACTCAGCAGTAGCCACAGGACTGGAAAAGGTCAGTTTTCATTCCAATCCCAAAGAAAGGCAATGCCAAAGAATGTTCAAGTTCAGTTCAGTTCAGTCACTCAGTCATGTCTGATCCCATGAATCGCAGCACGCCAGGCCTCCCTGTCCATCACCAACTCCCGGAGTTCACTCAGACTCACGTCCATCGAGTCAGTGATGCCATCCAGCCATCTCATCCTCTGTTGTCCCCTTCTCCTCCTGCCTCCAATCCCTCCCAGCA